>NW_027176372.1:9134106-9551606 GCF_023349555.1 Cebidichthys violaceus
AAGAAAGGGCCCACAGCTGGATTGAAAAACCCGGGACGTCGTGTAAAACACCCTGCGGGCTAGAAAAAGCACACAGCTGTGGGCATCATCACCACTGAGTGTGCAGAACTGCCACCAACAATGTCACATGACGCAGCAGGACTATATCCCCCAGAGAGAGAGACACTGAGCTAGTCCGAGAACGTAAGTCCTTCATGTCATCAACAATGGAGTAGTAGTGATAGTCACAATAGGGACAGTGACTAAGGATCTCTTTTGAGACAAATTAAAAGACGTGTATGAGTGAAGTTCAGGGAAGACTTCCAATAACAGCCTGACTTTTTATTTGAGAGGTGTAGCGATGAAAGTGTGTGAAGGAGGCACATGAGGTGGTGAGACCTACTTTTTATATGTACTCCACAATCTTTAGATTATTAGGCAGGCTGACTCATACACAAACATGCACATATCAGTGTGCACACTGAATCCCACAAAGCAGCTGTTGAACCAACACATACACACACACACACACACACACACGGTCTCCTCTGAGGGCAGTGCTTATGATCTATCTAGCATGCTGGTAATCCCAGTGATGGCGGTCACTCCAGCTCTGTAAACAGCTGAAATATGGATGATAAAAGGAGCAGATGAAACTGAATAAACGAGGAGCCCGTGGACGAAAAAAAAAAAAGTCCTTGAAGATTTTCCAAACCCTGTTGGACCTCAGTCTGAACCGTGCCTCCCCCTCCAAAACTTCAATCGCGCCGACTGGATGATGGACACTTCTTATTTGACTTTGACATTTTTTTTCATGACGGCAAAGCAACAGCTTTTTTCTCTCTCTCTCTCTCTCTCTCTCTCTCTCTCTCTCTCCGTGGCGCATCGCTGTCCCTCCGGTGTCGAGGAGGGCCGCATTAAAAGGACGCCGTTTCGGTTACTTAGTGTAATTTAGCCAGCGAAGTAAACAGCATCCTGAGAAAAACAGTTCTAAAGTAAAAAGAGGAAGAGGAGAGGGCGAGCCGGTGGCTCTCGGAGGACAGTGAAAGACGGTGTTTACGTTGGTCCGGCTCTAGATTGGATTCTGTTTGACTTTGTCTCTGTGTAATCTTTTTCTATTTCTTTGCTCATTATCCTCCCTCATTCTCTCTTTGCATCTCGTCTTTTCTCTCTTTCATCTTCTCTGCCTGCCAATCTCAAACTACCTCTATGTTATTGTAGATATGAATAGACTGTATGTCTTCAGAGATGTTTTTATTAATTCATATTTTGTCATCCCACATGCTTTCACTGAGTCATTCATCTCTCACACACACACACACACACACACACACACACACACACACACACACACACACACATTTACATGGAGAGGAGCCTGTTTCTTCACTCTCAAACGCATTACTATAATTACCTCTTAATGATTTTTAATTCCAGTACAAAAGAAACAAAACACTCTGGTGGATTGGAAACATGAAAAAGACAACGTTCTCTAAAAGGGAGTCCTGTGAGCGGGTTCACATTAACACAAGTTTGTGATGCAGTTTTTATAGGCGGCTGCATGTGGAGTGTGAACCGGCTCCTCGCTAATGTGACAAATGGATGTAATAAGCACTCAATCGGCCAATCAGGACGGAGCGTCGGGCCGTAATTTGTTCCATATGCGGGACGTGTTTCCAGACAATAATCACTATTCAACCCTCTGTATGTATACAGGCGGTTCTTAATCTTTGATAAAGTGATTGCAATGCCAACGATCAACCAATCAGAGTGCTGTCTACTTTTCACTGTAGACCTTCACTTTCATTTCAATTCAAGGTCTCAAAGCTCAGCAATGAATTAAACATATTTCTGAGGATTAGAGATATATGAAATATTTATTATAGATTCATGTAAGAAGACTACAGTGTAGTCTTATGTAAAGCAGACAAAAAGTCAAACATTCTTATGTGCACACATAACAGACTATCTACGGTCCATTATTTACACGGATGGATCAGTACACATACATAAACACATTTAATTGGATGGATTATACACAAATATTTACAGGTTTTTATTTAACAGTCACACACTCACCTGACTTGTTCCGCCAGTGATTAGCTTTTATAGCTGCATGTTTACCTTGGATGCTGTAACCTAGTATCAAAAATGACATGTAAAGTAATGACATAAAGATATATAAATAGCACAAACATGTACACCGTACAACTATCATATGAAGGAACAAACACACTTACCATATATACAACAAGGTGTTTTATATTAGACACAGTAACAAGAATTTAAAGCTGAAGTTAGTTTAGTTCGGTTCAAAAGCAAAAATGGACCAACCGCATGATTTTATGATAATAGATATGTTATATTTAGCGGGATCTATATTATGATCAATACAAATGGCAGAATTGTAATCCAATATGATTTAGTAACCTTCTTAACACACATGAGAATAAACAACGTAATGTGTAGAACTGTGCTTATTTCCTACCCCCCTTACATCCACATTGTACGTGGTATGATTTAATCTAATTACATTCTCCTGGTATTGATATGTGTCTCCAGTGTCCACATTGACATCAGATCTCTCCAGATCAAACTACAGAACGTCACATATTTCCTCCCCCGTCGTTACTGTACAGTATGTGGATTAAAACGCTTGAACACTGTGTTCAGTGCGGTTGCAGCGAGGTGTAAAAGGGGGTTATGAGGTAACGTAACAACAGCACAGTACCACCCTCAATGCTCTTTCTTTGAGCTCTTTGTGACACCAGAGAACAAAAACATACACCTACATTTGATTTCAATAAGTTAATATTGCTGATGATGCAGAATGACGTCCAATGAATGAGTGACCTGTCAGTCCTTATGACTTTATGTGCACAACGCTCAGTCAGTTTGAACACTAACAGATATTTATTTTTATTTAGTTCTATTCCTGTGTCACATTTCCTTGTTAGTTTGTATCATATTTAGTCAACCTCATCCTGTTTTAGTTGGTGTGTGGTCATTTTAGTCATGTAATGAAAGCTGTTGACATTTCAGTCTTTTTTGTTTTTGTCATCAGATTATATTGAACATTTCAGTAAATGTAGTTTAGCCAAGATATCACTCGTTTCTTATCCAAAGCCCTGTTGTTGTCATTGATAACTTTAACTTAAGCAAGTTACTGCGAGTCCTCCTGACTCATGGGTAAAATGGTAAAGGGACTTGTACTTGTATAATGCTTTTTTTTCTTCTTCGACCACTCAAAGCGCTACATGTCATTTGACCATTCACAGCCATTCACACTGATGGCAGGGGCCGCCATGCAAGGTGCCACCTGCCCATCAGGACTCTAACTAATCCTTCACACACAGCAGGAACAGCCTGCGGGAGCAATTTGGGGTTAAGTGTCTTCGCTAGGCCATGTCCGTCGACATAGACTAGCATGTTCCTCGACATAGACTAGCATGTCCGTCGACATAGACTAGCATGTTCCTCGACATAGACTAGCATGTCCGTCGACATAGACTAGCATGTTCCTCGACATAGACTAGCATGTTCCTCGACATAGACTAGCATGTCCGTCGACATAGACTAGCATGTTCCTCGACATAGACTAGCATGTTCCTCGACATAGACTAGCATGTCCGTCGACATAGACTAGCATGTCCGTCGACATAGACTAGCATGTTCCTCGACATAGACTAGCATGTCCGTCGACATAGACTAGCATGTTCCTCGACATAGACTAGCATGTTCCTCGACATAGACTAGCATGTCCGTCGACATAGACTAGCATGTCAGTCGGCATAGACTAGCATGTCAGTCGACATAGACTAGCATGTCCGTCGACATAGACTAGCATGTCAGTCGGCATAGACTAGCATGTCCGTCAGCATAGACTAGCATGTTCCTCGACATAGACTAGCATGTTCCTCGACATAGACTAGCATGTTCCTCGACATAGACTAGCATGTCCGTCGACATAGACTAGCATGTTCCTCGACATAGACTAGCATGTTCCTCGACATAGACTAGCATGTCCGTCGACATAGACTAGCATGTCCGTCGACATAGACTAGCATGTTCCTCGACATAGACTAGCATGTCCGTCGACATAGACTAGCATGTTCCTCGACATAGACTAGCATGTTCCTCGACATAGACTAGCATGTCCGTCGACATAGACTAGCATGTCAGTCGGCATAGACTAGCATGTCAGTCGACATAGACTAGCATGTCCGTCGACATAGACTAGCATGTCAGTCGGCATAGACTAGCATGTCCGTCAGCATAGACTAGCATGTCCGTCAACCTAGACTAGCATGTCTAGCATGTAGTGTTTTATACCTTCTATTTTTTTAAAGAGTTGTAAAGCAACATATTAAGTCATAGTTTTTGTTAATGAAATGAACACCGCTAAACACGAATCAGACTAGAGCCAAAAAGGAAACACATTTTTTTTCTTTTCTTTGCTCTGAACCAATTAAACCGACCCACGGGTGTAAAAGTGACCTTAGTGGAGAATGAAGAGTTCCATCTCATGTTTTATTATTCATCAGACGATGACTTAAGAGCTACATGTTTCAGGAGAATGTCCATCATTTGTGAAGTTATGTTATTTGCATGACACACAGTTACAAGAGAGAGCTTTACCAACATGCAAAGTTAGCAATACTGTGTGTGTGTGTGTGTGTGTGTGTGTGTGTGTGTGTGTGTGTGTGTGTGTGTGTGTGTGTGTATGTGTGTATGTGTGTGTGTGTGTGTGTGTGTGTGTGCGCCAGCCAATCAGCAGAAAAATTTAAATTAAATAAAAAACATTTTGTATTTGATTAATCGTTTCTGTCGTTATTGAAGCAAAAATGGCAAATATTCTCTCGTCTCAGCTTCTCGATTGTTTTCATCAGGATTTTCTTCCAATGTTTGCGGGCAGAACAATCGATTAATTAAGAAAGCAATCAGCGTATTAATCAATAATGGAAGTGGGTTAGTTGCAGCAGCGCTGTGTGTGAAACAGTGTCCACATGTACCTGTCTATGAGTGTGCCTGCCTTCAGGTGTGTGTGTGTGTGTGTGTGTGTGTGTGTGTGTGTGTGTGTGTGTGTGTGTGTGTGTGTGTGTGTGTGTGTGTGTGTGTGTGTGTGTGTGTGTGTGTGAGAGAGAGAGCCGGTGCGTTCATGTGTGTAGACGTCTATCTATCTGAGCAGCAATTTCAGAGAGAAAGGATTTCTGCCTCAGTAATTGCCTCGGCTATACCCCCCCCCCCCCTCTTCCCCTTTCTCCGTCTCATTTTTCTTTGGTATCTATTTTCTCTCTGAATTCTGTCCTCTCTCCTCCTGCAGACTTTCTCTCCGGCTCTCACTCATCTTTCTTTTTTTCTTTTTTTAAAATTTCATATTCTCTCCATCTCTTAGTCCTTGACATTAACCGTGATCTCACAGTTAGACACACTAACGCACACACACACATACACGTAGGAGTCACGTGTCTATTAAAAGCCATTAAAGACGGTTTGTATTCACCGAGCTCAGAGTAGACTTCTATCTGTGGAAAAGTGGTGCGACGTTTATTATAATGCTCACAGTGTGCCGTCTGGTTCAGAGGTCCGTACTGCAAACAGGAGTCAAACACCAAAGCCTGGTTGTATCTTCGTCGTGCTCCAGTGAACTAAGAACAACCGTGATGGACAGCGACGGTTATAGTGAGGCGGGAAGAGACAGATGTATGGACGGAAATAGACCGACTCAGCGAGCCTGAAAACACAAAAAGAGACAAGAGTGGGAAATCACATTTAAATGTTCTTTAATTTTTACGTCCATCAAATACAGCGAGAACACTCTTTTTGGATTGACCGTCTACAAATAGTTTGTAGTATTTGTAACACTTCAACAACGTAGTGGTTTTCCTTTGTCTGTAGATGTTCAACAGATTATCTTGAACTAACAATACATTCAAGATCTGTTCAACATCTACAGACAAAGCAAAGATCATTTTGAACTAACAGATTACCATGAACTAACAGATTATCATGAACTAACAGATCATAATTAACTAACAGATTATCATGAACTAACAGATCATAATTAACTAACAGATTACCTTGAACTAACAGATTATCATTAACTAACAGATTATCATTAACTAACAGATAATCTTAAACTAACAGATTATCACAAACGAACAGTTTATCATTAACTAACAGATTGTCTTGATCAACTCACTCAACCTGAGTAGTTCAAGTTCAACAAAATGATTCAGAGAGTGTGTAGGTATGTTCATGAACATATACTATAGATAATCTGTTAAACATTGAAAGAGAGCAAAACAGAGCTGAAGTGAGAGTATTATGTATTGCAGACAGTCGATTGATTCAGCGTCAAACCTCACCTCTTTACTCGCCCAGAGCCGTCTCCAGCGGTGGAAAGTCTCGCCAATGTTTGCTTTTGTTTTTTTTCCTTTTCATATCGCGTCTTTTCTTTGCCTCTGAACGTGGTTTCTCACCGGGAGCGAGTGGTTGGGTTGGCGATAAAGGGCGCTCGCCAAGAGCTTCGGCCATCTTTGTGTTTACTGGACCACGAACCGTGGGTTGTAGCTTCAACGTGATTGAGCACCTTTTTACGTTTTGGGTCGAAAGCAGCTCAAAACATTTCTCTGGATAGCACACGTCTTCGTCCTCCCACTGTGGTTTCCTGTTGACTCACGGCCTCATTAATACAATGTTGATGTAGAGAGTAATGAGCCTGTGTGGAGGCACAGCTCATGTCTAGAAAACAGATGGAAGTTTTGTTGTTGAGCTCAAGCAGTTTAGACTCTGTTACCACACACACACACACACACACACACACACACACACACACACACATACACAATCCAGCTAGAATCACTTTTATTGCTTTGTTAGGTTAACGGTCAGTGATTTAAGGCTGGAGATGATGTCATCCTCATCATGGTTAATAAACTGTTCCTGTGTTCATGTTGGTGCTATTAATAATGGTGTGCGACAGAGGTCACGGTGCTGTAATCATGTCCGACATGAGTCTCTCTGCCGTCCTCCCAGCTGTTCCTCAGTCCCGCTCTTCTTCTTTAATGAGCCTGTTTGTTGCATTGATCTAAAGCCCAGCCAGTTGCTTTATTTTGCTTTCAATTACTTTTTTGGAAGCGATAATTTGGCAATGGACTCGTGTTCATGTTTCTCTCAGGTTTTTAGGTCTCAGAGTCATGTGTTTCCCAGCAGCAGCAGTAACTTTTGGTTTGTTTGGACTAAATAGAAGAAACAACTCTGTAGTTTGCATTAGAAGCAAATAAACCCTTTGGCTGAGCCGACACAGCAAAGACTTCCAGCTGCAGAAAAACAGTTTTAATTTGTTATTATTTGACCATCTAACTTTCATTGTTTGGCATTGATATTTTATTTTTGGGCACACCTTTCACGAGCGTTTTAACACTGTGTTGTTGGCATCTGGTGTCACTTCAGTGTTCAGACCGGATCGCTCCTGTTTACATGGGATTAGCGCTGAACTGTACATTCAGGCAGAGTAGTTATTAAAGCTCAAGCACCCTCCTTCTTCTTCTTCTTCTTCTTCTTCTTCTTCTTCTTCTTCTTCTACCCTGAAATAAAACTCAAGTCGGTCCCATGAATCGTGGGGCTGAAATGGTCCCCGTGGTTAACACGACTCAGGCCAAACCGCAGGCACTTTATGGCTTTTTTATTTTTTTTATTTGAAAACTGAAATATCTCAGCTTTCTAAATGTCCCTCTATTACTTTACTCTGCCCACATGTACAAACCAGTGTTTATAAATCACAGTGAGGAGGATAAATATAATTCCACTATATTTCATCGTGCGTTGGGCTGTAGTAAACACAATTCTACTGAGGTGGATAGAGTTTGGAGTGTGGTTTTTATTTTTAAAAAGAAAATTCTTAAAAGCATATCAGCATAATTGTAAGGAAAGGATTCAATGGTGTGTTTATGTGCTCTAAATGCGTTCGCTAGCCTGCCCTGCTAACTAGCTCGCTGCGTAGCCTGCAGGTGTAGCCAGTTGTCATTTTCAAGGCCAAAGAGCACCTTATGAACTAGCTAGGTTACATTAGTTTAGTTTAGTTTAGTCCCCTTAACAACATTACCCCCCCATTTTATCTGTCACTCGCTGCTGAAAGTACAGAGCACAATGAAAAAAAAATGAATATTTTAATATATAGTGTAACACAAACTGAGCTTTAGTGTCACGTTTGAAGGCTCCAAACGGTTCTTTCAGGTGTTAATTAACTGAACGTTTTCCCGCCATACCTCCCCTATGCCTATTGCTAATCCAGCCCCCCTCTTCACACACACACACACACACACACACACACACACACACACACACACACACACACACACACACACACACACACACTTGTACCTACAACTAGGCGGAGAACATAGTCAATCACGACTGTGGTGTGGATGAATGTGCTTTACTCTTTCATTGCTTCTAACTCTCTGTTCTACATGTAATGTCATGGTGCTATAAGTAGCGTTGACGTCAGTCTCTCTCTCTCCTTTGTTTTCTCCAGGTCAGCCTACCAAATGACTCCAGCTGTGTTGAGGAGATTTTGCGGGTATGTTGGTCGGGCACACACACACACACACACACACACACACACACACACACACACACACACACACACACACACATACACACAGACGGGGTAATTGCACTGATTATCAGCTGTTTTCTGTTTGCTCACAAAGACCTTTGTCTCCTTCCAGAGAGTCTGATTTTAGGAGGGAAGGACAGTGGAGAGAAAAGAAAGGGATCTGTTGGCTCAGGTCAATGATTATACAAGGTTTTTTTGTTTTTGCAGGATGACTTCATGCAGGAGTCTTTTTTTCCACACTTTTCTCCTCTGCCCCCCTTTCACCTGCCTTTCTCTCTCTTTTCCTATCTGCATGTCATCAAAAGCAACACATTTCCTTCCACAAGAAGGAGCTGTGTTGTTACTGTGTTCCTTCAGGGCGATGTCAAAACAGAGATGTTTCCCCACAAACCTCTTAAAGACCTTCTCTGACTGCTTCATGTCAAGTTATCTCTGTCTTTCCGCTCCGTATTAGTCTCCATCTCCTTTTATCACATCCCTCACTCTCTCCCTCCCTCACCCTCCACGTCTGTCTTCCCCTCTTCTTTTTCTCTCTGTCATTCAACGCTCTCTCTCCCTTTCACAAATCAATATGCTGGCCAACAGGCTGTGTGACAGATACTGCTCTGTGAGCCGCATGAAAAGCCTTTGTCAATAATATCGGTGCGCCATTGAATTCATGGTGTGAGTTTTTTGTTGTTGTTTTTTTAGCCGTGTCAAATGGAAAGATCGGGGGAGTTCAGAATGTGAGGTGAATCGGAGCGGAGGCCTGCGGTCTTTTTTTATTTTTATTTTTTTCTCCCCGTTCCTGCGAAGGCACAGCTACAAGTGGGTTGTCACAGAAACATTGTTGTTTTGGAGGTTTTCACTATTCAAGGTAACAGTGCGTGTCAGAGATATTGTGTACAGAAGCTGCTTAAACGGACTTCAAGCCTTTGAAAGACTTCCTGCGGCGTTTGGACCACCTTATGACACGATAGAAGAAATCATTTCTCCGTCTCCCATAGATGGATTTACCCCTGCTTATATTTTAGCATATGGTATGGTGACTATACACAAGTAGCATCATCAAATTATCTTCCTCTTCTACCTTATGTCTCATACTAGTGGTGCAACCAATCATAAAAGTCACGGTTCGGATCGGATCAGCACAAAAGGAAAAAGGAGCAAATATAACTTTTAGAGATCACTGATCACGTGCTGCCGATAATAATTGCGATCATTGATGGTCCATATTGACGGATACAGATCCCTTTGTTGTTTGATTGTAGCAGCTGGTCTACAAGGATCCAGACAATTTAATTTTTTTTGCAACTGTCCCAAAAATCATTTCAACCACACTGAAGTCTGTAAACCACCAACAATCCTAAACGTTATCCTTTTACTTTGTTAAAGTCATCTATAGTGGGTTATTTTCTTCATAAAAATTCATATGATAAGGAAATAAAAGATGTGTGTTTATTGATTAAAATAAATCTTGACATTAGTAGTTTTAATGATGTATTTATTAGAGCTAGTGCAATCAGCTCATAATTCATCTCTAATATCTGTGTATGTTGTTGTGAAAACATCTCCTCCAAACAACTGGATTTATCCATGTGTCTCACCAACACTACATCTTACGAGATTACATAAATGTGCAGACTGGCTTGGTGTCAGTTTAACCCTTGTCTACATTGGTTCATCTGTAATCCACAAACTGTGTATGCCTCCGTGCCAGACAGCCGGGCTGGAGGTGTTCTGTTATGGGGTTGTCTGTCTCAATATCTTTGGAACGCCTGGAGGAAATTTCTTCAAATTTGAGCACAAACGTCCAGCTGCACTGCAAGGTTAAACAGATTAGAATTGTGTTGCTTCTACTCGTAACTCAAGAATTCATATGCTAGTTATGACAATATTCGCAGTGTTGTAAGTGATAACATTTTGGACAGATATGGATGTAAACTACAACATGACTGTTTTTTTAGGATAGAATGTCCGCTGATAATTTGCGTTTTGGTTGCTTCACGTCTGTATCTAGTTCCAATGTGAGCTGGAAGCCTTTCGGGTCACATTTTTCTCTCTGTGGTCTCGTTTTTCACTGCAACTTCAAGGAAACGGCCCCATCGTGGCTAGAAGTAGAGAGAACTCAAACATGTCTTTGGTGCAGTATTAGACCCTTGTCTATGCCATAAAAAACACAAGTTGAATCATAAAAACACAAGTTGAATTTCTTTGATAATCTATTTAACAAAAAATTGTACAACCTCTACTCTAAACTTCTCCTCTCTGCTCTGTGTTCAGCAGCCGGCAGTTTAGTCCACGTTTCTCTGAGTTTTTGTCACGTGTCTGCTGGTCTCAGGCCAGTCAGTCTTGGCTTTAATGTTGTTTACAGGAAACATGTAGAATAAAGTGTTTTTGATGAAATATCAAAATGTTATGCTTTGACTTGGTCGCCTTTTCTGACGGAGGCATTCGTCACACATGATGTGTTCGAAGACCTTTGGAAGGAGAAAAAGCCGACAATGATGTTTTTTTTGTTTTTTTTACAGCTTATGGCTTCAATGAACGATGTATTTCTGTTATTTTCTAACAGATGAAAAGCATCATTGAATATGACTTTCAAGGATGTTGTCAGAAGCCATTAATATACATTCACAAGTGAATGTCACGTTCAGACACGAGGGCTGCTTGGGTGAAAAAATAGATCCGTAGTGTGAAGACAGCAGAGAGAGAGAACATCTGCTCACACACCCGGCAGACTCTGGAGGTGAATGTACATCGTGCATTAAGGTGTAATAGATAGATCACGAATAACACGACTTAGCAGATAATAACTGGGAAACCATGGTGACGGTGTGGGTCACACACAATGGCAGTAGTAACACATTCATAAACACACACACATTCAGACACACACACACACTATCAGGAGTGCGGTCAGGAGGAACTCTTCTAGGAGGCACACGATGATGTCAGAGAGGAGTTGCCTGGCAACGCACCGTGTCGTCAGGACAGAGTGCGTTGGGATCTCAGGAAAACAACACACATGCACATGGACTCACACTCAGGATCTACACGGCTCACTTACACACACACACAAAAACATCTGAGTCATCTGAGGAACATGAGTCATCGGGGGGGCAGACGCACTTTGGTAGATTGTGATGTCCGTGACCTTTGGAGTACTCTGACCCAGTGAGCCGCCGCTGCACTGCAGTCGTCTGTTCAGACGTGTGAAGCAGAATGCATCAACAGGTGGGACTCTGATGTCCTGAAAAAGGCCGCAAATGCAAACAAGAGTCTGCAAAAAGTGTGAATGAATTAGCAGGCTTTGCTTCGGGAGCAGATTTCCCCAAAGCATCGTCCCGCTGTTTGTGAGAAAGAAAGAAACAGCCACGCTCATGCACATGCGCTTATCTTGTTCACTAATTGAAGCTTCTACACATTGAGACTTGGAATTGAACCGAGTAGACGGTGCGATTAGAATAATTGAAACGGGATCCTGCTGCTGTGGCTCTTAGCTGTAATGCAACCAACTGGAGTCAGCTTTTCTTTTTTCTTTTTTTTTTGGGTTAATTCGACAACTCTGCAAGTCAGCTCGCTCTCAGCATGCTGATCCCCCCCCCTTGTGTGCTACCGACTCCCCATGCTCCCCCCTCAGTGTGTACCATATGTTCTATTAAAGTCTGATGGGGGGGGGGTGATGGAACGCTGACTCTGCTGCCTCAAGTGGGTCCCTTCGCTCAAATTTGCTCAACTTCAGTCATCGTTGTTATTCACCGGGTGCCTTCCACATACAGTTCTGGACTAGTGCCAGAAAATGCTTAATTATCATAAATTATGTGTAGTAAATAACGTGGTACAAATGTGTGTGTGTGTGTGTGTTGTAGGAGATGACCCATTCCTGGCCTCCCCCCCTCACAGCCATACACACGCCTGGGAAGGCCGATCAGACCAAGTTCCCCATCCCGAGCAAGGTTAGTGCGAGCTCTCTCACCTCTCCTTCAGGCTCAATAGTGCAAATTGATTTTGGAATACAAGCCTGGTAATGTATGCTTTCTTAAGTGTCCTTTTCCTTTGTTTGTCAGTGAGTTGGAATAAGAAGATGCAAAAGTGTTGAGAAAGCTCCACTTAAACTCCCACGCTCATCGGCGGCTCGCCGTTAAACTAACTAACGGTCTGTCACAGAGTCTGCCAATTAGATCCGATTCATAAATTCACCGCGGTGGCGATCGCTGCGATGGAATCCGATTACCGTTGCCTCATCCTGCGCGGCGGCGCAAGTGACAGCCGATGAAATTACAACGTTAATGAAGTACTGCGCGTCTAATCCAGCTCCTCGCTGCGTGTCCGGAGCCGTGAGGAGGGCCGCTTCTCCTCTGCAGAAGTGTGAGAGCTGCAGATGTTCATGTGTGCACATCAGATGTTTGGGTGTCACTTTAAAACAAGGCACTCTTTATAAATTATTTAAAAGTTGTTATAGTTGATGAATCTAATGATTTATAGTCGGTTGCAAGCCATTAACATTAATAAGGACACACTTTGGGTTGCCAGGTTTGTCCTCGAACAGGACACTTGATTTGTCTTTTATGATCAGCCGGTGCTGTAAATTGCCCCAAAGTCCATTCATTAATAAATCAAACATATTAACATTTAACAACGTATTAACATTTTGTGTATGCCTACAATTTACAGATGACATACTGACTTTGGCTGTGAGATCACTGATAAGTAAGAAACTTGTGTCTCTTATTATTAGTGACTTGTTAGTGTTCATTCACTGTATTTAACAGCAGACTTTTACTTTTACAAAGTATTTACACGCATTAATGACCCTGTTAATATCTTAAACTCACCAGCCAGACCGATTATTCACAACCTGGCAACCCAAAAGTTTTTTTTAATTTAGTGCTTATAACAGATCTACAAAGCATAAGTACATGATTATTAAACAGGTATTAGTAAAGCATTCATTACAACATAGCAACACATTATAAAGGTTGTTATTGTTATTTAAAAGCTTTAAAAAATACATTTGTATCAGATTGCAGGTCTGAGCTCCAGTCCCGGTTCTCCTCCTCTCTTCCCCCTTTCTTCTCTTTGACAAAAGAAAACTTCCATTTGGGGTGAAGATGATGGCGACCTATGTTAGATAAATTGTCCGGATTGTGCTCACATGCCGTAAACACCTCAGTGACATCCGATCTCAACGCTCAGCCCACCTCGGCATGTGGTCTGGCTGATCAGGTCCAAACGAGAGCGAGATCGGATCTCGGAGCGAACACACCCGACAGTTAATGCGTGACAAAAGCATGACAAAAGTCTCATTGAAAAGACGAGTGTAACCAGTGACTGTTCGCAGGGATCTTCAGTGAGCCAACTGCTAACATGTTAATCGGAACATGGTAATGCTAGTTAGTCACGATAGCTTCCCCAAGAGGGGGAAAAAAATCAGCGAGCTTGTTTGCTCGGCCGCTAACGGGCCGATAAGCTCACACACGTTATTCCAAAAATTTGCAGCAGTTTAAGCAGTTTTAATTAAAGTGGATGGTGAAACTCAGCTAATAAGCTACAACCGCATCCTCCATGTGGTTTCTTGTTGCTGTTTCCTGAGAAAAAACAAACCCTGATGGCATGCAACAGATGATTTACTGGTCATGAAAAACAGAAAAATAGGTGTTCTCAACTTAAACGGTGATAACAACCGGGCCCGAACACTCAAAGAAAAAGAACGTCTCTTCATCCACACCGTTTGTTTGACGGGTGATGTTTGAGACGTGAAGTGCCGAAACACGACAACAGTAATCAACAAAGACGGAGGCAGAATAAAAGCAGGGACTAAAGAATTGCCTCAGACGATAGACGTTTCTCCCGCTCCGCACAAAGAACGCTTTACGGCGCCTCGTAACGTAAATAGTGGGAGTATATGTCACATTAACAAAACAACATAAACGTTATGGTCAACATTTATCTCGCAAATGGCAGTAATGTTCTGACTGAAACAGCAGGTGTTTTCCCGCCGCCGAATGCTGTCATGAATCATTTTTTCAATATGCAAAACGTCACGTCAGTGGTTGTCGTCAAGAGGAACGGCGACGTAAACACAGCGGCAGTAAATCGGAGCCTGCTAGTTAATGAATTAGGAAAAAAAAAACTTCTCAGCCCCCCAGCGTCACGCTAACCCTGCCAGAGAGGTTTCTGGGAGCGAGGCGGAGCGCCGACGCGGGGAGACGAGAGGATCTGAATCCTGTAATGGCACCATTGTACTGCTGTGAAATCAATAATGACATCTGTTGGTTTATTCATTCAACTCATCGCCCTCTGGCTCCTCTCTCTCTCTCTCTCTCTCTCTCTCTCTCTCTCTCTCTCTCTCTCTCTCTCTCTCTCTAGGAGTCACAGCATGTGACCTCAGGCTACAACACCCAGAGTAAGTTTTCCCAGCATCCACACACACTCACACACACACACACACACACACACACACACACACACTCTGGCTCTATGGTAATTAACAGTGGAGGGGCCGTAAAGGCAACACCACCCAGAAGAAACGGGAGAAGAAGAAGAAGAAAAAGCATCTTGATGTTGGAATGAATTCATAGCCACAGGAGCAAAAAACCTTCGCTTTTATCTCCCCGTGTTCATCCCAACTAGTAATCACACAAACACGGCTTTTACACGCACCGGCTCAATTGGTGTGATTGATTGTGGAGTCCATGTTTTGTAAAACGCAGCGAGGACGCTCACCCCGCAGGAACTGAGACTTTATCAGTCGGTGTTTAATACTGTGATGTGCTGCCATTCATGGACAATTACATATTTGGATCATTTATTTCCAGGCTCACACCTAAGTGGTGAGCGCTCATCAGGCGCTGCTGTTTGAACTCACAGTATTGACTTAGATGTGGGGAATGTTCTCTCGCAGCACATGTTAAGTTTTACACTGCAATAATGATATATATATATATATATATATATATATATATATATATATATATATCTCGTTATATTGTAGAAAGACAAAATAATCCAATCTCACCTAGATGTTTATTCGCTCCAAACCAGTTGATGGTTTTAAGATATTTCAAAGGATTACTTACAATCGTGTGACAGATGAATGGTAACATGGCTGTTAACACATGATCTATATCTAGATAACTAAAACGACTCATCGCAGTAATGTAAGGTGCAAATGCGTTGTTATCAGAAAGTGATTTTAAAAATGAGAGGAGCCTGTGCTTCTCTTGACCAGGGACCACCGGCGCTGCTTAATTCATTGACACTTTGACATCTGATCACAGTGCAGGTACAAATTGAGATAATGAGAACATTAATTAAGAGCAGATGTAGAGGCAAAGGCTGTTATATTGTTCAGATAATGTATCTAGATACAGATCATGTGTAAACACAATATGAGCGTCTCGCTGGCTGCTAAATGGACACGTACCATTTCACACTGCTGCTTTACGTCGCTACAATCTAGGGACTTTTGTTACAAAGTAGACTGTTTGTTAATAATGTAATGTCCCCAAGTCCAGATAACAAGAAAAAGAGGTAGCTAATGAACCTCAAGTAAAGTTGAGAAAAAAAAACATGGGCTTGGTGACGGCCTATGTTACAAACTGGGAGTGTGGAGATTTAGTTTAGTGGAGTTACCCTTTAAGCTTACTGTGAGGAACCTTTAACCGGTTTAACAGTCTCAGTGTAATACTGATGCCTCTCTATGACCTACTCAAGTAAACAAGACCACCAGCGAGAAGATTGGCTGTTTCCACATACTTATTCTCGATGCTAGTCATCGGTGCCAGCGGGTCGGATTCTGTGCGAATTCAGACAAAATCATGCAGGGTCACCAGAAGAAAACCCTCCTGCTCAGACTCCAGCGGGACTAGTAGCTTTAAATACCTGACAGATTATTATAATTCATCACATTGATGCAACTATATATCCAATAGTGCCTTATATCTGTTTATTGATTTCCAACATTGCCTACAATTCTCTAATACAACACGAGCTGTTGAAGGGTTAGCTACTTTAACATACATATACAAATGTGTAGCAAAATCTCAATCAGCTGATGGAATCTCTTTTGTCTCATGGTATCATATCTCATCATATCATTCATTACAGTGGCTCTGACTCCCAGACATCGGATCATCAAAAGCTCCTCTGAACCGCTGCTCTTGTGTTAACCCCCGTCTTGTTGTGTTTTGAGATCTTTGTGATGTATATAAAGCTGAAATATCTCCCCACTGGCGGGTTTCTTTCCCTCTCTGATATATGAACGGAAGAAAACACAACTGACTAGAATGTAAAATACGGCGAACGGGGTTCTGCTCTGAAAAGTCTGTATATCCATTTGGAAAAATACATCATCACCTTGTGTTTTTGTCAGGCACCGCATTTCAGTTTGGATTTTATTTTTACCCACCAAAACCTACCAAAGCTAAGCAAAGCAAAAACACACACACACACACACACACACACACACACACACACACACTCTCTAATTGAATAACACCGCAGCGGAGTGTTTTTTTGTTTTTCCAGTGTGACACTAGTAACAAACAGCTACAGTGATTTGAGTCTGGCTCCTTGTCAAAAACTAATCAACACGCACACAAACCGAGCAAAACAGTGATACTTGAATGTCTTCTGTTGCAGAGCGATGCACTGTATCAGCTAACAAGCCTGCTGCGAAACCACCGACTGCACCACAGAAGTCGTGAGTATCTCCCTCTCTAACACACACACACACACACACACACACACATATACGTAAACAGAGGAGTTGTGACCCGCCGCTACTGCGTTTGCCTCGAGGTAAAATTAAGCTTGACTCTTGGATGAAATTCGCTGCTGGCAGGAGGGGGAGTAAAAAAAAAAAGAAGAGAGATTGTGTGGATCAGAGCGGGAAAGTGCAGCTACATTAATTTAAGGCGGGCTGGGAGCATATTGCAACATCTCAGGCTGCAGCCCTCTTTACTTCACCGTGCAGCTGGATTCATGGCAGGGTCAGATTGGAGTCGGCTTGTAAATCCGCCTCGCGACCCCCATTTATCCTGCACCTGACCACAGACGCTCAACAATTTTGTTTTGGAAATTGACCGTTTGCTAAACCCTTTCCCTCCCGAACAGTGATTTCCAATCATAGCTTAGAGACTGTATCTACGTTTAGCCTTTACAAAATGAGGAACACAAATAGCAAAGGAATGGTGTCTTTATCTGCTCAAACGTTAGCTCCAATTGTTAGCATGTCCAGCTGACTAGCTAACTGCTTAACAGAAATAAGCAGACACATTTTGACTTCCTAGACTGAGGAGCATTACTAGCCCACTACATTCCGAGGGGTCATGGGTTACACAAAATAATATTCATAATAAAAACTGCTGTGTATTGTTCTCCCAATTCTCCTGATGTAAGCAGCTCTGTTGTGATTTGGATTCAATTTGGGGAAGTTTGTACAGATGCATAATGCGTTCACTTGAGAAAAAAATTCAAAAAGTAACAAGATTATTATCTCATAATTACATTTTCATGAAAAAAATAGAATGTGCTCTGTTTCTCTGAATTAACGAGATGTCTCGATGAGAAGCTCTCATTTACTTGAGAGCTGGAACTCAAGCTATATAGAGGGTATTGTTGTGAGTTTGCAGATATAAAGCCCATTCTGATCAAATGCGCTTCAGTTGCTGAAGCGCATTTGATCTCGTCAGATCTTGCAGTTTCTTAAAAATCAGAAAAACCGAGCAGTTTTTCTTTTACCTGTCTCATAATTCTGAGATTGTGATCTCGTTAATTCTGAAAAAAATGGGGTAAATAATTTTTTCATCAAGTGAATGTGAAGTTTGCACTCCAGGAACCCCAGCCCAACATGTTTCATGAGTTAGCATCCTGTTAGCCAAAAACCTGTAAACACCATTACAGTAGTTGAGTCTACTGAAGATAAATGCATGGACAAGTTCTTCTAGGATAAACTGTTGAGCCTCGGCCTCATTCCTTTGGTATAACAAGAATTAAGCCATCATGGGCATGTTTAGGACACATTTTACAAGATTCAAGTCTGCTGGAAACATTAAAAAAATCAGCCAGAGCCAGTGTTTGCAACCGTGCTGCTAACATTAGCTTAATTAGCTAGCCTGCTTCAGCTTTATAATATCAGCTAGCGACAGCTGTCATTTAAGCCAGCGAAATTGCGTTGATAGTTTGCCACTAAAAACAACCAAACCAGAGAAAATCTTTCTATTTGTAGTATCTGAGTATTACCTAAATCCACCTATTCGTTTTTCGCTTCCCTTTCAAATTGTTTTGCTTCTTCTTGTTTAATTTCGTTCTTCATCCGCGGAAGAGGATCTTTGCTCTTTCCACTGTCATATCAAATGAGTTTTCGAGTGCTCTGTGCGATGCATTATTTATGCATTTGATGAAAGCTAATTAAAAAAAAAAAAAAAAGAGAGAGAGAAAATTGTGGCAAGCGTGATGTCAAAAAGAGGCTTGTGGAAATGAAAAGGACTTGATGGCCGAAAGATGATGCAAAAACCCTGCAAGTTAAGGAAAAGTGAGTGCAGTCTGTAGTTAGCAGTAATTCAGCAGTAGGTCAGCGTGTAAACTCTCATTTCCTCCTCTTTGGGTATGTAGTTACATAGTTAATTATATCTCCATTAGGATGATGTCTGCTGGAGCCGTAGTGCTTTCTGTGGCTTATTACGCTACTTTGCTTCCACAGCCGATAAGCCTGTTTCTTTTGATTACTATTGTTTGCCCTGAGGTGTGACTTTTTCCCCATCTTGTATTCGAGCATAAATGCTGCTTTGTTTATTAGGGTGAAATAATTGTTATTGGTTAAAAACAATGCCTAGTTTACTGCGGCCATTAAGCAATTCACTGCTTTTTACTGTGAAGCTCAACAGCGTAAAATGTTGGGGGTAATGAATAGGCCGAGCTTGTCTTATTCAAGAGTAATTGTGCTGTTGAGGCTAATTGCTATATTCTTCGTCCAATGTTTACAATGTCCGACCATTACGTCCTACAGTAATCCCCGCAAATAGGCTTTGTACATTAATGCCACATTAGCAGCAGACACATTTTTCGTCTTCAGAGCAGAGAGTACTGCACCTTCCAGCTTCAGGAGTTTGGTTACGCTCTGATCTGATCACATGACGTTAAGACGACAGAGCGGAAGAAGTGTGCTAGACTCGTGTCTCGACCAACCGGCTTTCATGTTTGCTCAGTCTGCAGCGTTTTGTGTAACACCTGACCGGTGGAGGACACTGTCACTGTGACGGTGTTGCACTTTAATGGTACAAGTTTGAGTGTGAATGCACTTCTTGTCGGTAAACCATGAATGAAATGAAAACACTTCTGGTGGGCCATTTTCTCATTCGGGTGTTAACAGGGATAGATCTTTTTACAATTCAGAAATCTGACTTTTCCTTCAATAATAAGGCACAGTATGAGTGAGAAGAGCCAACCCTTTCTGACGGGGAATCAAAGCCGTTACATCCGTCTATGCTTGCTTCAAAGTCACCAGAAAATGTTGACAAAACCTAGAAACTAGTAAAATTAGAAATGTGCACTAAGTAGAGTGTAGATCTCCGCCAGGTGTGTCTGCGACAACTGCTGCTGTAATGTTTGATTGAATGAATACTACCCCCCCGTCTAGACGTGTTTTTCACTCGACTTCTTACCCAGCAGATCATTTTAATTTATGCTGATGAGTGCACCTCTCTGTGCAGGCATGGGTCTCAGTTCCCTCTAACAGTCGTAACCCTAGCTTGAAGCTTTCATTTAGGCTTCAAGTTGTTGTTGTTTTATAATACGCATGTAAACGTGAGGTTGATGCCCAATAAAAAGAGAGAGTTAGCTGTGCCGTTAGCTGGTAGCCGTTAGCCAAACACATGTCCAAAACAACAGAAGTGAGCAAATTGTTTTCCTCCACTGGGTCCCTTGCTGCAGAGTAGAGACTCGAGGCTGGCGATGCTCTCCGGCCGGGGGGGGTGGGGTAGTTAGTGAGGAGTCAGGCAGTCACTGGCAGTAAAAAAAACAGGAGCTAAAAGGTGTTTTGAGAGAGTGTGAGCCACCGCAACCACGAGAGGTCCTTGAGCATGCGCTCAAAACTGGCCACCCAAAATATTATGCGGTTTACCGCTGCAGAATGTGAGATTAGCCGTGGACAGACACAGAGGCGCACACTCACTCACTCACTCACTCACAGATGCGAGTGATCCCATGATCCTCTTGGCGCTGATAATATTTACTGTTTATGTCAAAGTAGTCTGGTGGCTTTGATGAGAGCACACATGACGGTTGAAGCTTCAGTTCCCCGTCAGAACATTGTTTTACTCCTGTGCTGGTTCTCCTGTCTGTATCTCCAAAAACTCAATCAAAGTACCTTGACTATGGAGAAGTACCTCATATAACCCCACTTCAAAAAGTCCAAAGCGTCCCTTTAACATCCTCTAAGACAAACTTCAATAAGTAATGGGGCTCTACTAGCGCTTTTACTTTAAGAAATAAAGACTCCATTTTATGAAGGCAATTAAGAGCCTTGTAGAAATGTGATGCTGTGCTTTCCGAGCTCTGCATGTCACGGATGCTTTAGTCCATAACTCATTTATACCCGACTGCGTCCGTCCTCATGCTTCCACTCTTCTCTCTCTCTCTCTCTCTCTCTCTCTCTCTCTCTCTCTCTCTCTCTCTCTCTCTCTCGCACGTTTTATTCCTCTCCCCCCTCCATGCTTCCTCTCTCTCTCTCTCTATATATTCAGTCTCCCTCTCCCTTCGCCTCTCCGTCATTATCATCTCCATCTCACTCACTATCTCCCTCTCTCCATCTGTCCCTTCTTATGAAATAAAACACGAATCCATTATTCATTCATTCAAACGTATCTATCATCGCCCGCGTGCTGCACCGTGCCCCTTATCTGCAAAGCTTTTTCTTATTGTGCCTCAGTTATTCACGACTCGTACGGTCCCCTCTGAAAACACCACAACACTGGGGAGTGTGGTTTTTTTTTTTTTTTTTTTTTTAGCGGCGCAAGCACTGACAAGAGTGGTTCGTGAGGCAGTAAAAAATCCCTTTAGGGGATTCTCCTGTCATAACAATAGCAGTGCCAGCTTAAAAATAACAGTAGTTTGTGTGGAAGGTTTATATAAAGCAATAAAACATGGGAACTTGCCAATGCACAGCACATAAATACTGAATAATTTGTGCGGTACGGAGCAGGTGATGCTCAGAGGGGGGGGTCATGTTATCGACTGTGTCTTGTATATCTGTTTCATAGCCCGCGTCCGTCTATATTGTTAGAATTTCATCTGTGACAAATAAAGGAAAACAAGGCAATAAGCGTCTCCTTTATCTTATTAGAACGTGTACGATCCCGAGGGACAGATCTCAGCGGAGAACATCCTCCTTGTTTCCAAGGAATTCTTGGCCGTCAGTCAGCGGTTGTCAGACAGAAAGTTTCCAGGTGAAAAAACAATCTGGCTTTCCTCTCCGAGCTCCAAAAAGCTGAACATCTGGTAGTTTTTTTATTTAGCGTCCACACTGTCCACTTCCTCATTCCCCAGCATGAAGCAGCGCAATTAACCCGTTTACTCCATATCCGACCTCACACAAGCAGGGGGGGGTCAGGGCTGCAATGACACGTGTCCCTTTTGTCTCCTCGCAGGATGTTGGAGGACGACCTGAAGATCAGCAGCGACGAGGAAGAGGCCGAACAGCAGGTGAGCGCCGCTCTTTCATTCCTCCGTGCGGATCATCCATCTTTTCCATCCGTCTGTCCTCCGGCCGCTCATGCGTTCACATCCATTACATTAAGTTCATCTTCGTATGCGTGACATTTACTGACTCGTTCATCCGTCCAGGAATCAGCTCAGCCCTCGCATCAGTCGATCCATGCATCCGAGCACCGTTGGGTGTTTCACCCTTTCAGTCACAGGTCAAAAAACTTTGTATTTTCCTACTTCCATTCATCTCTTTCTATATTGGACTTTATTAAGTCTCCTATTAGCAGAAAATATGGATGGATTTATTGAATTTTTTTTTTTCCTGAACAAGACTGAATGAAAAGAGAGAAAAAAAGAAATCTGTTACAAATAAGAGCTGAATTCTGAATGTGCCCAAATATGGGTTTACAACCGCATCATGAGCATTAAATGACTCAACCTGCTCAAGGTAACTTTCAGCCCACTGTAATTCAAGTTAAAGCATGTCTCCAACCTTTGTGACTCAATAGGGGTCAAGGGTCAACACCTAGAACGTGAATATGTTACAAAAAGACACAATAACCAATAAATCATTTAGTAATCTCTCCCCTCGTATAAGAAAAGTGGGTCACAAGCAAGCTTTGAATCTGAGAGTAGCGAGTACCATAACCTTCACATCACCAGGGCCCCCCAAGCCTCACCTACACAGCTGCAACCTAATGGGTGAAAAAGTAAATATGTGGAAGGAATAGTAAAAACAATCATAAGATTTAGACTGTAACAGCTTGAACTCCTCTTTCTTACAAGTACCTTTAAACTACCCATCAATTCCAGGAACAATTCATGTCACCGGGCTGCGAGTTTACACGAGCCGGTCCGAGTGTATATGCAGCGATCAAAGCCATGCTTTCCCATAAATGAGCTTTTCGTACAGAGTAATTGTACAATGTACCCACTTAGAAAGGCTTTATAAACTTTCTAAAAGCTTGACCGGTGCCACACGATTCACATTCACCGAACAGCTCCTCCAGTCGTGATTTTCAAAGCAATTGCTTTGTTAATGTCGCAAAGAGATAGCTGTTTACAGCAGTGATTGTTCATTATTCTAATACATAATATATTCATTCCCTGAGGCAGAGCCGGGGGCAGACATAAATCCGGGGGAGGGAACTCTGATTCCTGTGAGCGGGCCCAATAGGCGGAGCGCGTGAGCGTATCGATCGGGCTGATTGTACAATTATAAACACATCCTATCTATACGTTGACATATGCGCTTCAGTTATTGACAGTAGATTCAGGTCAGTGGAAATGCAGCCTACTAGAGGGGGGGAGGGGGGGTTCTGTGGGCATCTTCCCTGGGGAATTATTTAGATAAACAAGCTCTATTTAGATGCTGTTTTTATGGACTTTTAAAATATATTATTTAAAGTTATTGGTCGATACGAGCTGTTGAGCTGTTTGTCTTGGCGGGTGCTTAAGTCACGGCGGCGCTGTCCAGAGTGCTGAAGGAAAGGAAGCGGTGGAGGTCGATTGACAGACGGGTATCTCCGCCTGCTCGCTTTTCGTGGTTGTAAATAGAACTGTCGACAGTATTAGGAAACGACGAGGGAAGTGAAGTCAATGAGAGAGGGGGAGAGAGAGAGAGAGAGAGAGGGAAAGCTGTTTCTTCACGCCTCCCCCTGCTTATTTAAGAATCGTTAGTTATCGGGGGGGCACAGTAGCCCTGTGCATGGGCCAGGCCTCCTGGGGGGCCCACCCATAAAGTCGAGCCTGACCTGAGGTAATGTGCACCACTGATTTGATTTCAATCCTAGAAGGATGATGCAATTTGTGCGGAGCTTGGAGTTTGCCTCCAGAATCACTATGAACTCTTAGTGTGTTTAACTCCAATCGATTAAAATGTAGCTTATACAATAGATTATGAAGTAAAGTGAGAAACTGAGAGAAAGTAAAACTATATGTATTTTAAAAAATTTTTTAGACTATACACTTAGTCTAACTTACATTTAGAGTAAAATAGATGTTAAAGCAAGGTATGCTTTAGGGCGGGGCTACCTCGTGATTGACAGATTGAGTGATCCAGTGTGGGAGTTGTCTTTGTTTCCGTTTTAGAACTTTAACCTTTTCACACAGTGTGTTTTCAGTTCATGAAAGTTAACTGTAACTCTTTGGTTGCCCTTACCCTTCATCAACGTTGGGTGTTCTTAGCTCCACCCTCTAGTGTCACCTCTGAGTTAAAGAAAACAAGATGGCGACAGCCAAAATGCCGATCTTGAGGCTTCAAAACGACAGTCCACAAACTTCCTCTTATTGTATACAGTCTACGTCTGATACTGATAAAGTCTGGAGATAATATGCATCGTGTTGTTTTTTCATCCAGAAGGGGTGTCCCCCCCCACGTCAGTCCAATGTCCTTTGGCCAGAGGTTGTGTTTGTCACATTTTGCGTACGAGCGATGCAGTTGTCCTGCTCTTCTTGTCTCGATTTCTTTAGGTATTGGAAATTGTCACGGTGGCCCTCTCTCCACTCGTCATCATCATCATGCTCTAATGATGCCAAAGATGAGTTGAAAGCAGCCAGTGGGGGTCGTGCTGCTGCCCTCTCCCCGACTGTGCGGACGGATATCAGCGCTCATCAAAGAGTCCGCGAGATATTTTCTGTTAATGATACGATACCGATTCCTCTCATCCCCCCTTTAACTCTCCTTCTAATTGTATAATTACAATGATGGTAGATATTATAATTATAACTGATAGCAGGTCAGTTATCGTGGTTTTAGTTATTATAATCATGCTAAGAGTGGAACTGTTAATTACAGATGGAGTGCATTCAGAACTGTAGCAGAGGGCTTCCTTAATCATAGAGGTTACATGTGATTGCTCTTAGTATTAGGATGAATAGACCGGATGGAAAGGAAACAGTGTATGACAATTCCTTTATCCCTCCTTAAACACACAGTGACATGAAAACTGTGTTTTATAACAAAATCCTTCTTTTCTCTCTTAAAACCTCCACACATTGGGGACATTTTGGGAATTAATTGGGACGCAAATATATTTCAATATTAACTATTACGAATTTTTGTGAATATTACGCTTCGACAAAATTAGAAAAAATCAAATCCACTCCTTAGTTCTTCCCTTTCACAATAAAAGCATGAGACGTTCCAGAGGGAACTCAAATTCACTCAGAGCCATTTTGCTAAAAGCTAAATCAATAAAATAGCTTACAGTAGTTGAGGCTATGCAGCAGTTTACCTCAGACAGACTCCTAGACGCTGCTCTGAAGGATTCAGTTAAATCTCTCTCGCATCTAAACTCCTCCCACAAATTCATTTTCATCCAGAACAGCGTCAAATTACAGAAGATGAGACTCTATTTTCGCTTCACCGTGACTTGAAAAGAAAAAGAAAATACTCACCGCTGTTACTGCTCAGATCATAGACAAAGCATAAAATAATTCCAGGCAGGGAAACAAACATGAGCAGTTGTAAAATTAGGTAGAGTTTGTAAACTGAGACAAAAAACAGAACAAAGGCAAACTATAAAACTGTAACCGTAGTGCTCCGACACGCTCGGGAAAGGAGGGGAGAGCGGAGGGTTATTCAGTTGGATGCAATCTGCAACCTCACCACTAGATTCCTACACACTGCTCCTTTAAAACAAGATTCAAACTGGCCTGGAGAACCACTCACAGACATGCCACTATGACCTCAGTCTGCTAGCTCCTACAACCCACAAGTACAGATTTATGATGACTACGGGGATAAGTGGAGAGCAGGGCCACCTTTCAATCAGAGGGCCGGTGGTTCGATCCCCGGTTCCTGCTCTGCTAGTCTCATGTCAATGTGTCCTTGAGCAAGACACTTAACAAAATTGCTCCAGTAGCTGCGTCTACGGTGTGTAGATAGCTACTGATTTGTAAGTCGCTTTGGATAAAAGCATCTGCTAAATGACTGTAATGTAATGTACGGGGTTAGCTGGTCACAGAAATCATACATGTTTGGATAAGTTATGTGCTCTGGTGTTCAAGATTAATCCTCAAAAATATATAAATGTTTTACAGGAAGAGAAACAAGAGTTTGGTATAAAAAAAATATGCTAAGATATAACGGTATAATTAAGACAGAGACACGGATTAGAACTTGTGTCACTGCTTCTCCTGTGGGAAAGTGTCCCAAAACGTCCCCACTGCACATCGGCCCTCCGTGTTTTTATCTCGTCGTCAATCTCTCTCTCTCTCTCTCTCTCTCTCTCTCTCTCTCTCTCTCTCTCTCTCTCTCTCTCTCTCTCTCTCTCTCTCTCTCTCGACACAGACACAGGGACTGATCAACATAAACAGAGAGGAAAGAGTGAGAGAGAAAAGAAGAGGAGAAAATGATTAAGTTGGCGGGACAGAGAGGGAGAGAGAAAGACAAAGGCGAGACGAGACGGACTGGTAACAATGCAGACAGGAGGCGGAGATGAAGAAGAAGACAGAGTGAGAGACAAAGAGATGGAATGAGAGCAATAGAGAGAGAGAGAGAGAGAGAGAGAGAGAGAGAGAGATGAAGTCAGTGGTATTTTTCTGTGCATGCTGTTAACAGGCTTATAGCAAATGAGTGCATGGTGTATTATCAAGCTTTTATAGCCTGAAGTACAACACAACACACACACGCTCTTAATCAAATACACACACACACAAGCACATACAGTGTACACATGCCGACTTATACTCACACGCATTTACGCCAGCAAACTCATAAGTACAAACACGTGCTGACAGTCTCTCTCTCTCACACACACACACACACACACACACACACACACACACACACACACACACAGACGCACACTGTCATTAGTATGCTGTGGCTCGACGCTGTGAGGGCAGCAGAGGAGTATGATGAATATGTTTTTGGCACGGAGCGAGGAGACGGAGGAGAGGGAGGGAATTGAAAGAAAGAGCAGAGGAAGGAGGGATGACAGAGAGAGGGGAAAGGAGGACAGGAAGCGAGAGACGGCAGGGAAGAGAGCGACGTTCTTAATGACTTTAGAAACTGACGGGGGAAAAAAACAGCAACCCAATTACCGCTGCAGGGCCGTCCTTTTGTCTCTCTATCTCACCCTGCGTTTCTTCTCTTTTCTCTCCGCGAGCTCGCCGATGACAGATCACCTTGGCCGGAGCAAAGTCAGGCTCAGAAAGCTCCGTCTTCATATAAAAATACAGTCGCAGCTGGTGAAAGAATAAATGTCCGGCACACAAGGGGAGCGTGGTCATGTTTGCAGCGCAACTGGCTCACTGCAATAATATTTAGACAGGTTTTAGGAGCTGTTGTGCAGTGAATGTACTGTTGTGTGACCTAATACATCAAACTTAAGGAGATTTAGCTGAGCGGCTTCTATGGGTTCGAGAGATTTACATCATAGCATACAGGGTTTGCCAAGGAAACTGGTTAGCTGAGGCTAAGTGCATGCAACATTTTAACTTGTCATAGTAAAGAATTGCCCAAGTGTTACTCATGACATTAACGATGACTCAGCTCCGTCAAAGTGTCCCAGTGACGGCGATGCATGTCAGCATGTTCAGCCATCATTAATAGGGTTTTTTTCCCCCCGAGTTCCCGGCATCGCTTCGCGCCCGCTTTGATTAATCACTGCGACACGAACGCGCGATCAATCAATCACCCCCCCGCTGAGCCGAATCAAGACAGATCCTCACGCATCTCATCTCGTTATCAAAGTAGTGAGGAGATGGCGGCTTCAACAACAGACTCACCTCGTGTTCCCCAAAGCTTAGTAAGACTGTTATTATATTTCATAACAATGCAATAGCGTCCTCCTTTAGGTGAGGCGGGGACACCACCACTGTCAAATGCTGGCGTTGTATCTGTATTCTTCATGAATGTAGTTGAAGGATCGCGGTGGAGTTTTTGACCACTGGTAGTGCTACGGAGCATTGTTTTCACGAGTGGGTCCTCATTTTGTTGAGAGAGATAACACACGTGATACTCTGTCTCCACTGCAACTTTTAAAGCTGGGGGTAGGTAACATTAGAGAAACGCTACATTCTATAAGTTAAACAACCGAAAAACCCACTCCGCCGTTGCCAACTCCTTTCCAATGAGAGTAGCTAGCAGCGCTAGCAATAAAAGTTGCAAGAAAGTTGCCAAGTCATCAACACCGACAGCCCTTCAATTCAGGCCTCCCTCCGAAAGCCGCTTCCCCCAAAAGTATCACGATGAACGTAAACACACACACACGGCTATTGTTAGCGCTCACAGGTGTTAAGCTAGCAGCTCGTGGAAGACTCATACGGGCCACAGACACCAGATTTTATTTTTTTGCCAGAGCATTTGATTTTTTGATCACAGTCACGATGAAATGACAATTTTCGAAAACAAAACATTCTAAAATACCTCACTTCATATTCCTCTCTATAGTACTACTATATGGTGTTTTATTATAATGTTATTGTCATTACATTTTTAAATTGTGCTTGCTTTAGTGTCATCATTTGAATATTTTTGTATGCACTTCCATATGCTGTATTTTTCACTTTTACCGGTTCAATAGTTTGTTCTTTCATTCTATCACCTCTTATATTTGCATCTTATTTGTTTATATAAGTCTATATATATTTCCTTTTCTTACATTTCACCGACTTTGTATGATCGTATTTCTCACGTTTTTTACCTCGCTCTCACACCTCTGTTTATGTATGCGCTCAGTGCTCAATGATTTGTTTTTTTTAATTTAAATTGTATTAAATCTTTTAATCTGCAAAGCACTTGTTGTTAAGCTTGAAAACTGCGATACAAACAACATTATTATTGCTATTAAACAGAGCACAGTCTGCTGCAGAATGTATCCACACAGAAAGCAAAGTGCAGAGGCTACTAATTGACCTTGAAACAGAGGTGACTCGTAACAGATGGTCAGCACAAACTGCAGCAAACAAGAGTGTGTGCGAGGTACAGGACGCCATCGATCAGTGAGTTCAAAAGGCCACCCAGTAAATGGAAGGGGTGAAAGCAACGAGGGCTTAAAGGTGGAAAAGTAAATAGAGAAATCTCTTCTCGTTGACATGAGAGGAAGAGAAACACGCACTCATTTGGTCCGTGACCTTCTGCACACTGCTGGTATTACATGTGTCAGATTAACACAGGAAATAGTCCACTCAAAGGCTGAGTGATTGTCTGTCTCATCAGATGTCAGTGGGAATATAAAAGTCCTCGGTGGACCGGCAGCCGACAGAAAGATGCAAAAAAAAGAAATCGGGGATACAGAGTCTCTTTGTTTTGCACTCGTGAAAATCCAGTAGCTGCTGTGTTCTCCTCAGTGCAACCTCCATGCAAGAGTTGCATCAGAAAATTGAGGATTTTAAAACCCGGCGTTCAGGTGTTAGAGAAGCTTTATAAAGTAAAACGACAGCGCACAGACGAGCGGAGAACTCATTGTTGAGCTCCGGTTGAAGGCGACGCGGGGGCGTTTAAAGCCTTGTTAAAACTGTATCGCCGGGCCCCGACGTGCAACGCTGTGATGCCTCGCACCCACATGAGAAAGAAGGGAGAAGGGGATATGGAGATTTGACGAATAGAAATAAACCATATACGGAGCGGTCTCCCAAAGCTTTAAGGGGTTTGTCTTGCTTTCGGTAAAACAGCTCGCCCTCTTTTGTCAGGAACAACACTTCCAGCCGCGTTGTAACCGAGGAGATTGAGTGAATAAACACCGGGTTGGGTTGTTCTTTTTTATTTAAATCCAAGTAAAGCCACCAGCTAGCCAAATATATTCACTCATAGATCCTCTGCGTGAGCCCTGCAAGTCTCCCAAAGCCAAAGATCTGAGGAGGTTTGTTGTTGTAGCCCGCAGCTACGCATCGATCTATCAGAAACTTCACTGGTCCAGTTAATCACCTTATTCTTCGAGAGAGACGGAGAGGGAAACAACAAGCCAGAGGCGAGGAAAGGTCCTGTTTTTGTTCCAGTAATTCATTTTAATTGTCGGGTTTCAGTGCTTGAAGATGAATTAATTGCTGATATTTGCTGGGGAAAAAAAACAACAATTTTATTATTTTTGTTTTGTTATCGTAATTGATGTAGTCATGTACAAAATTGACTCGGAGTTGACGGAGGGAGAAAAAGAGGATGAGAGGGCAGGAAAAGCTTCACTGACAAACCTAATCACCCCATTCTTCTACTGAAAGGAGGCGAAGTGTGAATAGGAATAAAGGAGTGAACCGAGGCCGGGGTGAAGTGAGGGAGCAGGGAGGAAACAAGGGAAGGAGGGGATAAAGAGGAGAGAGGGTTTTTTTCTCATTTTAATGACAATTAAAACCCTCCTCTTCTTCTCTTCGAGGAGCGAGAGAGGAAGAGACAGAGAGCAGATTGAGGGTCAGAAGAGAGGAGCTTTAAGTGGCTAAAAGGGAAAAACTGGAAAGTGTCTTAGAGTTGTATCGATTGGTACAGTGTATGATTTATCCTGTAGCTTTTATTCCTTTTAAAGTACTTCACTAACCTTGTTTTTATATCTATATATCTATATATATATATATATATATATATATATATATATATATATATATATATATATATATATATACTGTATATATATGTAGAAAAGGCTGTAGGAATCAAGAGAACATTATGGTACTATTATTATTATTTGTCGTAGAAGTCAGTCAGTTATGTTATTTATTGTGTCATGCCCAACCCGCTTTAAGACCCCATACTAATATTTATTTTCAAATATTACTACTTTTTTCTCTGGTAAATATTAAGACTTTTGTTTTTTTTCAATTGTGACTTTTTCCTCAATATATACATTTTATTTCCAAGAGACTTTTTTCTTGTGTTACTATTTCTTATATTATGATTCAATTCTTAAAATCTCAGATATTATTTTCTAACAATGGCCCTAGTACTCGTACCCTAGTCACACCATCACATGTCACCAACGCAAGTAAATATTGCAACATTTATAAACAACTGAATGCTCTATAATAAACTGTTTTACAATTTACAAGTTTAAAAGTAGTAATGGTAGTACTATTAATAATAGCAGTTGCTGTAGTATTTGTCTCTTCTGCAATGTTATTAAATATCCCGATTATGGCACTCAAGAAAAAAATGCATATGGCGGATGAATCATTTTTAGAAGCTGTATTAATGCTACACCTTTTGCAGAACTATACGTACATTGTGCTGCTACACACACACACACACACACCTCCCGTTGTGTGGGTTTGTAGAGACTTAATGAATTGACTTAAACTATTAGAGGATCAATAAAAGCAGATGTTTGTTACATCATTCGTCTTCACTGTCAGCCATGGATTCATCAGCCTCACAGTTGCCACTTAGCATGAATTCGACAAGATGCACAGCCGCTGACATCATCATGTTGGTCATTCATGCTCTCGTGTCATAAACAAATCATTAAGTTACCGTATTTGATACAACGGAAACACATGCTAGTGAAATCCTCTATGTCTGCAGAACAAAAGAGCAAATTTACCCATATTCTGTATCCTTTTAATTATTGACATTTGAGTTTGATCATAGCAATAATAAAAATACACTCAAAATTCTAACTGTATATAGTGATGTAACTGACATTGTCTGTGCATGTGTATTGACAGGTGTCTGACAAGCCCAAAGCCAGAGGCACAGCCCAAAGGTAAGACAAATGGCCGCACTCTGTGTTGTAACGCTGTGATTTATTTAAAGGGGAGACGACATGAAAAGGTTTTTCAGTGCTTGTGCAAACACACATGGATATCTGGAGTCCCTACCAACCCACACACTGTGAAATAAGACAACCCAGTTTGTGGACTACCTTGATCAGAAAACATGTGATTCTATCAGCCAATCAGATTCTGCTCTCCTTACTATGTCACATGCAGGCTCATCAGAATATTATAGAACATACTGTGGAGTATCTCCCCCCCGCAGCGAGAGAACTACCTTTGCAAAGGTGTACCATATGTTTCTCAGAAGCCAATCAGAGCAGGCTGGGTTGTTTTTAAAGAGGGGGGTCTTAAAGAGACAGGCGCTAAAACGGAGCGTTTCAGACAAAGGGTGAGTACAGGTATATTCAGACAGACAGTATGAGAAAAATAAGGTTTCTTTTGAACATTAAAGCATGTTAACATGTTCTACTAGAAACCCAAAATACAAGTATGAGACTGAAAATGAGCATGATGTGTCCCCTTTAACTCAATGGTATATCTACTGTGGAGCAGAGATGTTCACATTTTGTCCATAAAAGCTTCTTGGATGGAGTTTGTTACATGATGTAAGAACTCTAGGTGTAGTCTGCATGAGGACATTTAGCTGAAGCACTGTCCTTCTGCAGTATAGAGCCTGGTGGCCAGTGTGTCTTTGGCTGAGTAGATAAAGTCGGTGCGTGACTTTCAGTATCAACCAAACAAGCTATAAATAAAATGATCTTTGCCCCGAAACATACAATCGCGGCACGCCACGGTCGGCGTCGCTGTGGTTCTCTGTAGCTGTTGTTTGAAGCGCCGTTAAGGTCAAAGACGTCCCCGTGACTGCGGCTATCTCGTTAAATCTAAAAGATGAAGAGGCGAAGGTTACCGGATGGCGTTTAAGCGCGGATCAAAGATTCGGTCCAGGATTTGTAAACGTCTGAAGGTTATTGCACATGCATCCACCATTAAGCTTTCTGGAGGTGCAGGGGCTCTAATTCACTGAAACATCTGCGGTGGCAGGTGCCCACTCGATAACCCCCAGTCACCAGTCTGCACTCACACACACTCCGCTCCGTACCATTTGAAATTAGGCAGCAGATGTCCTCTATGCTCGGCATTTGTAGGCTAGTGCATAAATCTCTCCACATCTGAGCGGGGCTTCTGCAGGCTCACCTGGGATCACGGTAGAGACGTTAAATCCTGCGTATCATCGCACATGAATACATACATGATGATAGAAGGTCAGTGAGTGAGGTTTCCTCAGCCCTCTTTTTTTACTAAACGTCGTCTCATTACGGCTTAACAAAAATGTAATATGGGAAAACAGAGAGCATATGGTGAACATATGGGGGAATATCAAGGCAGTGTGTTGTTGGAATAAAAAGATTTGCCCTGGCTTAATGTTGGATTTTTATTCAACGTATTTAGAAAGTGTGCAGAGATCAAACATTGTACTTAGATACAATTTTGAGGTACTTGTTCGTCACGTGAGTATTTCCATTATACAATGCTTTTACTTCACTACGTGTCAGAGAGAAATATCTTACTTTTAGTCTATTAGAGTTATTTTACAGCTATAGTCACAAGTTACCTTGCGATTTTAATTTACAAAACACAGAACTAAGTTCATTGCTCTTTCTTAAGTGCACAACATGTCCTTTTCTGCCGCTCGGGGTCTCTCAATCAAAACACAAACAACTTTCGGCGATGTCGTGAAGTGGTGGGGGATCATGGGAGTTGTTGTCTTCACCAGAGGCTGGTCCATAGAGGCAGAGGAGGTTGATCCTCCTTTAAAATACTAATAAGACTAATTGGGTGAAATTACCAAATCTCAGTATCATTTGTCAAATATTTGTGTCCGTTCTTTAGGGGGGAAAAAACAAGTATTGTGGAAAGATCTTTGCAGATTTGTCATTGGTCATATCTTTAAAGACTTTACTGTGTTTGAGTTTTTCTAAAGCCCAAGTAAAGAAGACAGACAACTGAATTTGATAATGATTTTGGCCACATCTTGTATTAATAAACATAAATTGAACAATAAAACAAGGTAATTTGCAGTAATAGTGCGATTGACCCCTGGCTCTTTTGTTATTTTCTTTGTATACTCTCCCCTCTTAACTGAAACAGTGTTCTTTTGTTTAATAAAAAAGAAAGTCATCTACTGTATAATAACTTGACTGTGGGTTGATTTTCCTCTTGTCCTCTCCGCTGGTCTTCACATCATAGCTTCTCCCGTTTAGGATTCCCTCAGTGTTCATCATTCAGGGAGTTTTTTACTAGGAGCCAAAAAAAGCTGACCAGGTGATTAAAACAACCAAGCAGTTTCATGTTAAACATCTGTGTTTCTCTCAAGCTGTTCGGCAGGTTGAGAACGAGGGGCTGCTAACCAAGCTTGGTTAAAAAGTACAGTTTAAAACATGTTTTAAAAACGTGTCTTACAACAGGATTAAAGTCTAGTCATGAAAGCTCCTGGCAGACAAACAGCAAGCTGACACATTTCTAAAGGGGGTATATAACGTTACTGAGAGGCAAGGCGACCTAATGAAACGGACCCTTACCTTGATTAATATTACAGCTTTCTCTAGGTTTGAAAATTGTTGGAAGCAAGTACACAACTCAACAAAATATATAACATAGGTCCACTTGTTTTTAGAGATTTTAATACTGAAAGGTTACATATTTTTCCTTTATCGGCAAAAAGGGAGACAAAAGAAAATCTATAGACTTGTGAGAGTGTTTTATTCTGTAATTTCAAATCAAAATTTAAATGGTAAATAAACTGTACTTGTATAGCGCTCATCTAGTCTTCCGACCACTCAAAGCACTTTAACACACATACAATTTAACAATACAGACTCGATTTGATGGAGAATATAAATGATTGACCACGTCTGATGATCAGTGGCAGAAAATAGCAGAGAATATTTCAGCATGGTCCTCCTGCTTTCCTCGTTTCAAAGCGGAACGCGAGGCGCAGGACTTCTTGTACTTGTCAATCAGCCCAGCAGGGGGCTGGAGCTACTGTGGAGGATTCTTTTGTTGTCCTGGTTGCAATGTCCTCACTTCATCACCCAGAATTCATATACCGTTATGTCAGTACAGGCTTAAACCATGATAAAAAAAAGATCTTGATTGTGAGTTCAGCTTCTTAAAGGAGCCTATTTGTTGGTGTTTTATTTAGATTCCATATTATCCCATGTTATTGTCTATACTGAGCATTAAGTGCTCCCAATTTGAAGACAATGTAGATGAACAAATGTCCACAATAATGTCTGGAGATGAAAACGTCTATTTCCATTTTCCCACAGTTACACTCTGTGTGGGCCACACGTTGTGATACATTATTGTCTTCCTGTAACATCTTGGGGGAACATGTCACCTAATTAATCATCAGGAAGAAAAAAAATGTTCGTTGTCTTTGTAACATCGCCGAACATCGGAGAGAATTCATGTAAACAGCTGATTTTTTTGCGCCGACATCAATTTTTCATAAGTTCATCTTTTGCTTGCAATGTGTTGTAAAGCTCAGCCTGGTGCATAAGAATATAAGAATCTTTTATAAATGAGGCTCGTTGTGTTCACAGTCTGAAGGCATTAGTATGCAAGTCTGGAGTGTGACTGTGTGTGTGTGTGTGTGTGTGTGTGTGTGTGTGTGTGTGTGTGTGTGTGTGTGTGTGTGTGTGTGTGTGTGTGTGTGTGTGAGCGAGAGAGCGTGTGCTGTGTGTCTGTGTGTGCCCCAGGCCATGTGTTACTCTGCTACCGCTAATGAGCCCATTCACTCTGCAGCCCAATCTACTGAGCACCACACACACACACATACACACACATATCCAGGGGGACGCTGGGACTAGAGATGCTGCGAGCAATCCACTGGCTATATCCCCCATGGAGAGCAACACACACACACACACACACACACACACACACACACACACACACACAAACTCTTCACCCACACTCCTCACACCATCCATACAGACGCACACTTTTAAAAAAAAATCCTTGCTCTGACAACCTCACCCACATACCAATCGTTATTCTACTGCCACACACACTCGTATAACCACCCACCCTATTCATCCCACCCTGGTGTATATTTGACCGTATCATTTTCATATTTCTGCTCAGTAATCTCTAAAATCTTTGTGCTATCTGCTTCCCTGTATTTCCTTCAGTGTGTCCTATATTTTATCATGGTGAGGAAAAGTACCTGGAGTTATGTAAATCTGTCTTTTTAGTCCAATTATTTTAATGGCATTAATTCATGACAGCGTGAGTCTGTGAGAAAATCTTTCAACTTGACAAAAAGTTGTGCTTGTCCTGAGGCTTTATTTAATTGATAATGTATTCATAGTGTTAGCACACTCACATGGTGGCCGTGTACATTGCTAGCAGGCTAACACTCACGTCTGTAGTGTCACTACGTTGGCTCTTTTGGGCCTTGCGGTCCTAAAACACCTGGTCACTCAAGACAATAGCAGGAGTTCATCAGTTTGTCCTCACAAATGAATTGGCGCTAGAAGCTCGGTGACAGAGTGGCAATATACAGTAGCTAACCGCTAATAAGTTAGCCATAAACACTGGTTTATCCAGTCAGTTACAAACGTTCTCCAAGCTAGCTGGTTTGCTAACTGCTAGTTAGCAGTTAGCTAACTGCCATTTAGCATACTAGCTTAATGGCAGTATGCTAAATGACAATTAGCTTATTTGAACGTCTAATAAACAAAACTTATTACAGCTGTAAAAGTTCAAGTGTGAAAAACAGTGTTCACACAGCTGCAATACGGTTTGTTTGGCCTGGTGAAATTGATGCTTTTTTAAATCAGATATCCCAGGGTAATGAAATAAAATACAGTCTCAGTCTTCTTTCAAGTGAATGATGGTGATAACCCAAAACAGGAAGGGTTGTCTTTACTTCTTGTTATGAGAGCCGCCCTTACAATGCTTACCAGATGCTATTAGAACTTTACTTAATCATTTTTTTATCGAGAATGATTTAGCTGCAGGAACGCAAACCTGCTGAAAAAGAAATCAGCTGTCTCATTTGACTCCTCCTGTGATGTCAATAATCAGAGATGAATGTGCTTACAATTGCGATCAATAATACAACATGCTCAAAATGTCGGCAAGTTGAAAAACACAGGCAGGTTAAGTAGCATGGATGCAACCTGGCAGATAGGTGCATCAAGTGTGACACCAGTTCAAATGTGATGCACTTCTTCAAACGCCGTCACTCCTGCTGCTGCCAGGGAGCATTACACTACATATGTAGGAATGGAAACCTATTATAGCCTTCCCTACAGTACTGCCCGGGGCAAACACACACACACACACACACACACACACACACACACACACATAACCACAAACACACACATGCACACACTGCTGAATGGAACCCATCAGCAACTGTGTGTGAAAAAGTTAAATTTTTCAGGCTTCATAATTTATGACGCACAACGAACCATCTACACTAAATTATCTGATTTTGGCTGATTTAATCCCTATTCACATGGGAGTAGTAGTAGCAAAGTCTATATTTTACTTAAATTTACTGACATTACCCCCCAGATATGATGTCAAGACTCTGCATAACATCCGAATATAATACAAATAGTATGCTACATGATATTTAGATTTAATGTTATAAATATTATGATATTTATAACATTATTTATTTATGTTTATTTAATATTCACAAAGGCCTCTTGCTCCAGTGTCCGTGCAAATAGGTCTCCAGTAGGACTGTACCAAACAGTTCAACACTTCATTCATAAAGTTGACATTAGAATTATTTTCATTAGTAACTTACATAAACATTGTGTGCAATAGTCCACTTTCCACCTTGTCTTCCGCTCTCTCAGTGATTGATGTGGCTCTCAGGCCTCATTTCAAAAGTCAATTATTACGGCTGTAATAATTTCCCAAAATGTTTTACCAAAATTGTCTGCTTCAATCCATATTTTGTTGGCGTTTGGCCTTTTAAAAACATTTTCTCTACTCTCCCACATGCACCTTTATTAATGGGGCAGTCCAGCAGCAATCTAACAGCACCATCAATTACTTTTATTTGACGATGATAACACAAAAATAAATTACCCCCATTTTTTGAGGGCAACAACGTCAAAAGGTATGACAACATCCATTCAAAGCTTCATGTCTTTGAACCTTTGAAATGCTGTTTGATGCAGCCTTAGTCTACGTGTCGTGTAACGAGATGGGCCTCCTCAATTTGCCCCCAAAAAAGCTGTCAGAACTTTAATATATAATTGCCAATGCAGCCTCAAAATTTTTGACCGAGAAAGAAGAAAGGCATGAAGAAAATAAAAAGCCGAACAAAAATACGACCCCAAATCCCCAAGAGGCAGATTTTGGACAGTAATGATATCGGCAAAATATGATAGCTAATTATTGGTGGAATATTTTACTTTTACAAATTCTTCATTTTACAAATTAAGGCAGACTCACACGGGAGTAAGATCATAGACGACCTCTAATTATTACAAACATGCGATTAGTGTTTAAGTTGACTTATTACATTATAAACCTCAGTGCAGCCTGCTAGACGATTTGTTCTGAATGATAAGATGGAAAACACTTCTCTGATGATTGAGACACACACAAGTGCAAAGACAAACAATCTATGCATATGTGGGTCTACCTCTGTGTTGAGCTTTCTAAAGGGCAAGTAAAGCTAGCAAAAGTGCAACACATATAAGTCTAGAGAATAAACAGTAGTACATGAAAATATATTTGCTTCCACAATGATATATTAGCTACTCTTTAGAAAATATAGGAAAAATAACGCTGAAACTGTATTTCTGCTTCCCAAAACTTAGCGACACAACAGAATGCTCCCTTTAAGAATTAAGAAGAAGAACATTTGGAACCCGAGTTGGCTCTTCATTAGTTACAGAGGTATCAAACTGTGTGTCATTGAATAAACAGTCTAATACAAGCGTTGATCTAATCAAAATAAAAGATTTGTTAAACCCACATAGCATTTCACAGGGATTTACCGTATAATTCCCCCGTAAATTGAACGTCATTCCTCCACTTTTGGTACAATTATGCACCAGAGCCTTGTTAGCGAGTCAAGAAGCTTCATTCATTTGGTAGACTGCAACGGAGTAACTGCAATAATTTCATAAATCCCTTCGAAAAGGCTCCACAAATCATAGATTTATGCGCACCTGTGAGTCGGGTAAACAAGCACACATGCAAGTATGCATGCTGGAGTGTATACACACACACACACACACACACACACACACACACACACACAGAGGAGAGAGAGTGTGAGTGATTGAAAGAGAGAGAGAGAGAGGGAGATTGTAAAGCCAGCTGTGCAGCGGGAGGCCCTGCCAAGTGAAGGGCAGAACCGGCGAGCTGAAGGCAGACGATAAGATGACAGATGAACTGAGCCCAGATGGCTTCCACATCTTCACTTCACAATCCTGCAACGCCGCTTTAATTTGACATTTATTCTCACCCAGTTCCCTCGGTCGTTTTAAGAACCACACGTCTACCTGTTTTTCAGCATGATCCTCCCACTGCACGCGCTCTGTTGCGCCTCGTCTCTACCGGCGGCACTTTATCCGAGCGGTGGCCCGTCTGGCTCAGAGCCCTCGGCTCCATTGTTTTCAGAGGCTCATCAGTTCAGTTTGGGGGGGGGGGGACTGTAACTGTCTATTGTCTTACTTTCAGTTCCTGCTGGTAAATGAATTGGCGACACAGTCCAAACTGAACCGTGCAGTGTTACACAGATGGACCCTGGAAGGTTCAAAACGACACATGGAGGAAAACATACAAACTGATTATAGGATGCTGATATCAGCTCATTTTATGAAATCATGTTACAGTACGTATAAATAAATAATAGATCCAGGGAGTCGATATAATATTGCATACCACCTAAATACAATAAGTCATTCATTCAGCCATCCATCTGGGGCAAAGGCAGTCTGCCATGTTTTCACAGGGCTGACACAAAGAGACATTCACGCTCACGTTCACACCTACGGGCAGTTTACAGTCACCAATTAACCCGCATGTGTTTGGACTGTGGGAGGAAGCCGGAGACAACCCACACTGACACAGGGAGAACGTGCACACTCATCATAGAAGGGCCGGCCAGCAGGTTCCAACCCAGGACCCTCTTGCTGTGAGGCTAGAGTGCTTACAATAAGTCAATAAATGTTTGTTTTCATTATTATTATAACATTGAAACAGTCAGTCAAGTCAAACATTCATGTATGCACGGCCGTAGCCAGGATTTCAGAAATACTGAGTTTAGTGGTCAAAGGTCACTGTCACCTCATAAAACACGTTTTTGACCATAACAAAAATTACAAATGGTCAGTATTAATGTGCTAATTATGACAATTTAATTTAAATGTCTAAAAGGATGAAATGATGAAGTGATACATTTAAGACAAACATGGATGTAAAGTGCGATGGTGAAGACAGACAACAGCAGGGCAGTAATTATAGTTTGTTTAAAACTGACAAAACTGTCTAAAAAATATCAGAATTGGCCTTGAAAATTAAACATGTGTAATATTTCTGTACCTGTAAGTACATAGTAAAGTGAGGATTAAACTGCATTAGTAGCTAGTGGCCTGTATGTGCGTACATTAAAGCTAATGTACTCAAAACCTACTGAAAATAAACACTGAAAAAGATGAAGAAAGAAATAGTTTTCTTTTCTGGAATCCGAGTACTATTGCAATGAGTAAAATGTGCTTTCAATATACTGTTAATGTATTTCCACAAACAGGATGAAATATAAAACCAGATCAATCTCAAACTTCAACAGATTCTTTCTAAAGAAAAAAAACCCGATGCTGGTGGAGGTTGAGGAGTGCACCAGGGAGGCAAGAGCCTTCAGGACACAATCAATAGCTACAGGTGGTAAACAAGAAATTTGCTCAAGTCAAGGTTGAACATGAAAAGTGTCAGTCTGGAGAGGGAGAGCGCTCCTGACATCCTGTCTCAGGCGACCAGACAGTCCGCTGAAGTAAACATCAGACCCGCTGCTGAATCCTGTGGGACGTCGTGCTGGTTTTGTTTGGTGCAAAAGTCAAAGAAGAAGAAAAGTTCAAACTTGATACAAAGGACAGCTTGAAGATGAACATAACGTACAGGTGGCATTCTAAAAGTACAATTCCTAAATAAAATAAAATATCATGATAATTACCTTATCGACTTATCGAACGGTATTTGGACATGACTTGATATTGCCCATTGTGTTTACGTGCATGTTTGTTTCCATAAGGATGGCCAACCTGATGCCAGAATAAACAGCAGTGATTTCCATACTTTTATATTGCAGACATTGCACTTTTTTTTATTACCAGAGCTCGAGAGCCCATTTTATTTATTATGTTTTACCTGTGTGGGTTCATTTCATTGATGTTTCCTTTATTTAGAATAAATTCATATTTTTTTCACCTTTCAATTCCAATGTCAGAATACTCTTGAAAATCATTGCTTTTTGAAAGGGTCTACTTGCATTATTGTGCTGTTATATTATCAATTTCTCAGCGGCATAAAATGTTCATAAAATGACATAAAATAATATCTTTTATCACAATTACTTCTGGGACAATATATTGTCCAACACCAGTAGTAATTGTGAGAGGCATTCTCACATTTACACCAAAATTCAACACACAGGATTGTAATTTAACCTGCTGCGACTGTTGGGAATGCAGGTTTTACATCAGTCAAACATTTAAATTACATAAAATATAAATGTAACATAAGTGGCTGAAATATGGGCTATATATATATATATATATATATATATATATATATATATACTATTTCAGTATTGATCTTGGTTGTGTGACTAAATTTCTACTTGCTAGTTAACTGTCTTATATCTTGTCTTATAAAACATTTATAGTTTTATTAAAATTAGTAACTTTTTTGAAGTTGGAGTTTAAAATGGATTATGGTGCATTCAGAGTGAAAACAGTGCACTGTGTGTGGTGAGTCAATGCAGGAAGTCCAGTCTGAGAATACATCACTGCACAGCAGTTTATAGTATTATGAGACTGACGCTTATCACAGAGTCATTTTATCCGGTCATGATGGTCACGAGGTCAACAGAAAAAAAAAACACCATTGAAAGAAATCTTGTACTGTGATTGGCCAATGAAGATGTTGTTGCATCGCCAAAACGCGTTGAAAACGGTCCAATAGCTTGGTCTCCCGCACTCTCGTGTCCAAAACTTCACGCTCAATTAATTGTTTGATCAATAAACAAATCCCAAGATGACGTCTTCTAATGTCTTTGTCTTTTTGGTGCACAACTCAAGGATATAGCGTTTACCATCATAGAGGAGTAAAGAAACCAGAAAATATTAATTTATGGAATCAATTGTTTTTTTTACATATTATTTAAACTGATGAATGGATTATCAAAATAGTTGGAGATTAATTTAACAGTTGACAGCAAATTGTTTATTCGATTCATCTTTTGCCGCTTTGAACTCAACTGTAGCGCGCTGTACGCCATGTAACGGTTAATAGGGGTCCCCTCTCAGCTATCACAGCATTTACGCAACGCACCACTGATAGGTTTCCCTCAGATCTCAAGAGCTCACACTCCAGACTGCACTTCCTCGGGTCGTCAGCAACACATCCGCCAAGAGAGAAGTCGATGGGATGAACGGTTGCAAAGAAAATCCAAGGACAGACAGACAGAGATGCCTTTAATTTCAGTAGAGTTTAGTGTGTGTGTGTGTGTGTGTGTGTGTGTGTGTGTGAGAGCACAGCCTCAGAGTAGGCCTTTCACTGATAACACAAGTGAGCTGACCTGCCTCCACACAGCAGTCTTTTTGCAGGTGACCCTCAGGTCCGCTCGCACGCCCGTTCTCCACTTGACCTCGTCGACGGCGCCGAACACTGCCAGATGTTTACCAAAGTGCAGCCGTGAGCTCACAGCCGCCCCGCTCGCGAGCAATGTGGGTGTCGTGTGGGTCCTGCGAGGCCCGCCGGACATATCAAACCAACAGATCGCTTTTTTTCGTCAAGGCTGCGAGGGCTTTCATTTCCCTGCTGCGCTTGTGATTTTTATCACGCAAATAAACAAGACAAGACACCGAAGCCTCCGCCGGAGCCCGGAGATCTGACAAAGGTTATTTTGTAAGTCGCATCTGTGTTGCTTATGCAACACGGAAAATAGAGAGAGCGAAGGCTCCGCGTCCTAAATACACAGAAGACCTGCTGCACTGATGGATAAGATATAGAAGAGACAGGAAGACACCTGTGTGGAACATGGACCAAATGCCCTGCATTGTTACATAGAGCTGAAAAGAAATTCTAGATGCATGAGCCAACATAAAGGATATCGAGATTATAATGAGAGCTGAGGTAGAGATAAAACTTTACAGCCATAACTGAATAAAAGATACAAACATACCTGTGTAAACTTTGCTTTGTGGATAAAGAGCTACAGTATTTTGCATATATTCTATCAAAACTGACAACGAGTTCACTCCTGGATGAAGTTTATACTTCTCAACTTCAGCAAAACATCACAGAAATGTACCTAAAATGTCCTGTTAAAAACTCCGTCGGCCGGCACCAGCTGGCGTCGCGTTTTAATTTGGCACCGACGACGGCATTAAATTATTTCCGACGGCTGATGGCTGATTCCTGAGAAAAGAGAGGAGGGAAAAAAAAGAAAACGAGGAAAGCGAGCCAGATGTAATGCTTTCACACACACACACACACACACACACACACACACACACACAGATTCATCGCCTTTCATCTTGTTCCTCCAGCACATACTGTTTGTGTTGCCAGAATGAAATAGGCTAGAGAGCACTCATTTGAAAAATCCCATCGAGAGGAAGAGACGCTCGCGCCGTCCTTTGACTTCACACGACGCTATTTAAACAAAAAGAAACACACAAACATATCAGTGTGGGGAAATATAGACTCGTCTCATGCTTCCAGTCAGTGTTATCTTTTTTGGCAAATGAATACGCAATAAAAAGGACGAGCATCGAATCTATTAAATGGGCCTCGCATCATTTTATACCGCGTGTACAAGCCATTGGGAGAGTTTCTCTCATCAAGCCAAAGAGACATTTCACGTTGTGAATATAGCACGGCAAAGAAAGAATTAAATGCAGCAGACGTTCTCCTCTGCACTGTTATACATGACATCCCAGAAATACTATCTCATCCACTCGTTGATGTTTGCTCTCACTTTGATTTCTTGCCAAATGTCGTATCGACAAAGTGGGCTAACCCACCGGGGGGAAAGTGATTCCTTTCCCAGAGTCAAAATGTTGGCGCTTCTCAAACAATAAGGTGCTTTAGAGGAAAAGCATCCAGCGACCGGTGTTATCCTGTGTGTCCGCAATGAGCAGCAGTCTCCCTTCAGCTCGGCTGCACATCATTCCACATTCAATCTAGATTTAGTGGATTATTATTCTCCAGTAGAAAGAAGTACTAGTTTTTGTTACGTACATGTGCAGCTTTTGGATGCACTTACAGTGTAATGTGGCAGTGTTTTTTAGATCTGGTATTTGTAGTTCCTCAGACTTTGTATGCTGGGTTTGAAACAGCATTTTGACCTTTATTTTGGGAGATTAAATGGTCACACTTTATTTCATGATTTAGTCCCTAGTTTCCTAATAAGTTCCTTGAGTTGGTCGTAATTATCGGGGAATCCAAGACAAAGTTCTGAGACGTCTGTATTTTTAAATCCTGCCTACGGCCAGTCTGGGTCAAAATAAAGACTTTTCCTCCCACTAGTGTTATGAGAATATTAGGATTTGGGTGCACAGAGATAAACAGCTGGTGGTAGTAATTCTCCAGTCGACCATTGCAGAAGAAGAGGAAGCAACAAGATGAGGAAGTCACGAGAGCTCCAGTCAAAGCTCAAACGAACAAAAACCATGTGGAAAGAGTGATTCAGATATGTGTTTCATATGCTAATGTAGTAGAAGGTTTAAGTCAGTTGCTTCGTTAACGTCACGATTTATTTGCCAAGTCTCTCCATTTTTGGCCCTCTGCTTTTATTAGGTCAAACAGAAAACGCACAGAAAGGAGTGGATTGAAGGGCCCTTAGTGAGTGCTTCTGCACAAACTTTTATCTTGTCTCAAACTGTTTGTTCATTCAAAAAGTTGTCAGTTCAAGAGATGAGTAAAAGCATTACTGTAGTTGTGCCCCGGTCTGGTCAGTAAGGTCTTTTGGATTTGAGTCAAGAATAGTAATGCGTCTCTTCGACAACAGAGAGCTGCTGCTGACTCACAGTTACATATCGAAAGATTTTAAAGCCATTTTAGAAACAGCCCCACCACAAGTCCAGGATATGTCTCTTATCGCCATCTGTCTTCAATCTCTGTCCCAGCCTTCCAGTAATCCATGTACGAACAGGCTGTTCACTGTAGAAAAAAAGGAAACAGTGTTTGACAGTCCTGATCCAAGAGACGTTACGTCTCAGTGATTTTTACATGTAACTTGTCAGATTACATCTTGTTTGTGTTTCGTGCAGTGGCGGCAGCTGATGTGGCCACACAAGAACATCGGGACAAATCTGAAAAATCCACTGATCACGTTTAACGAGAATGCCTGCGTCCAACTGACAGGCGAATTCTCAAAGAAAAGGATGGCGGCCGCTGACCGCTCCATGACCGCTATCTCCCCCGTCTCACGGTTCGATATTACGATATGTAACGATAATACAGGGGACACACGCCCGTAAAGTGTTGCAGCTGAGTGCAATTTGCCCTTTATTTTGGCATCCGATCGCAATTTTTCAAGTGGCAAAGTATAAATGTTGCCTCTGCGCCAAGAGCACAGTCGGCAAAACTTCAGAATCAAACACTTTGTTTTTGTTCTAGTTTGTGCAGGGTTAGTGTCCGCAAAAGTCCACACAGTCCTTTAGTGAATCGTGGTATAGGGCCTCCGAAATTACAACAATGGAAATTAATAAATAGCCTACATTGTATTTACTTCCTGGTAACAGTCGCACAATCCAGAGCGTATCATTTTATAAACAATTGGTGCCAAAATGAACGCAGCAATGATGCATACTGATAATGTTTGAAATCTCAATTTACTGATCATATTGTAGAAACAAATTCTTTTAGCGTTTTCTGCACATGGCAGTACAGCGTGTTTAAAGCAGCACCAGTCAATATGTTTATATTGTGTAATGTGAATGGTGTCCCACAGAGAATTATCACCTGACTCGGCAGTTTCCCCCAGCTGAGTCGAGCGTTTTAGCAGCAGCTTTGCTCAGCACCAAACAGGCAGACAGATAGAATTAGCGACTAGCTGGTGAACATAGTGGAGCATTTAGCAGCTAGAGAGCCGGAGCTAAACACAGTGTCAACATTGGACTGATATTCATATACATCAGGTGAGCAGAAACACTCAAAATGAATGTCTCAACGTGAAGGTGTGCCGTATCACCTTTTATGGTCATACGGTGTCAGTTTAGTGTTCACAGCTCGTTACGATGCCCCTAAGGGGCAAAAAGAATCAATTAATGACTGTGATCAGTTCTCAAAGTGGCAGATGTTTCTCTTACAGCCTCGTCTTCAGCTCTCCTGTTGTTTTTCATTTCCCTGTCTGCAGTAATATAATGCCAATTTTAGTTTGGATGTGCTTCAATAACGTCCCCCTGGTTATTTTGAAACAGTGCGCATGAGAGAAATTGAAATGGTCCTGCTTTGAGAGACGACTGAACGTAATGAACAATAACTCTCTTAATGGGATTTGTACATCTGATTACACTTTGTGTTTTATTGTGATGCTGATTTACCAGCCAGCAATGAAAACCCAGACGGACAAGATCTCGCTATTCTCTGTAGCTATTTGCATTGTTTAGTAAAATCAGAATCTAACTAGCTTTCTCATGTGATTAGAAGACATTTTCTGCTGTTGTGTGTTTTCCAAACACACAACTGGCAGTGATTTCACGGGGGAGGGTCTACATAGGGAAGACCGAAAAACACACACACAAACAATATTTAAATATATATATATATATATGTATACAGGGCGATTAACTCGACTCTTTGGCAATATTGTTTCAATGGTGATGCTAATAGAGCAAAGTGAGGTGAGAATGTAATTGAAATTGAAAGAGTGAGACAAAGAGAAGAGATGAGTAATGATAGACGAAGAAAACACGGCAGAGAGAGACTGCCTTCATACAGTATCTGTCACTGTGTGTGTGTGTGTGCGTGTGTGTGTGTGTGTGTGTGTGTGTGTGTGTGTGTGTGTGTGTGTGTGCGTGTGTGTGTGCGTGTGCGAGTGCTGCCTCAGGAACAGTTGATGGATTTGCTGCTTGACTGCTCACACAGATTGGTGCCTGCTGTGATGGCAGCCTTGAACTGAAATTACATGCACACACACACACACGCAAAAAGAGAACTACACGTAATTGCAATTTCTGTGTGCGTGCGAGCTGCGTTTATGTGTGTGTGTGCGTGTGTGTTCTTAAGTCGGGACGAGCGGGTGTGTTGCCTCTAGGAGGCCATTTCAAAGCACTGTGGAAGGATGGATGAACACGAGGCCGACCGAAGCACCGGAGAGGATTGAGGGAGACAATTGAACAGTCCAAAAAACGCTGTGTTTATGCGTTTAATAATAAATGTTTATTATATTTTGTGTCATTTTTATTGAATCAGTGACAAGGTGACTGGCTTCCCCAATAATTATCTTTATTTTATTTATTTTTGTATCGGTTACACAAGATACACCTTAACCGAACAGATTGACAGTGAGAATTCCTCTTTACTTAAGAGTTTGATGATTAGTCTGCTAATCGAGGCAGTTGGAGTAGATTAGAAATGAGTTTTCTGATAAAGCTCCATAGATGAGATTAATGTGTTGTGGTGAGGTTGTGTGTTCCAACATCCAACTACACCACCTGAGGAACCTCACCACAGGAAATAACACTAGAACTGTAGGTGTAAGATACTGTGTGTTGTCAACTGACTAAGGGATGCTGCAAAACAATGTTATCCAAAATAAAAAATAAATTTTACCATAGAAAGAAACTAATTGATTAGCATTTGACATTTAGGCAGAAAATATATTTTTTAATATAAAAGTAAATGAGAGTACTTTTTTTTAAAGGCGAGACACTCCAAGGAAAAACATTGTATTTCATGCACTGGACTTCTTTCAGACTTGTGGAAAGTAAAAGAAAAAATGGTTTATTGTACTACTTTGTCTGTTTAAACATTTGCATATTTAAGCAGAAAACTTGTATTACAAAAAAAGGATTGTCTTAATGTTGGAGTAATCTTCAACATTAATCTTCTGGGGATGTTGCATGGTGATATCTATTAGTTCAAACTTTAGCCAGAAATATCCACTTCAGTATTCTGAAGGTTTTTATGGAGGGGTCATAACCTGATTTATATAAAGTTGTATTTTATTCATAAATGTCAAAAATTGTATTTTCTTATAGCCTTTTATTGAACCTGGCTAGTGAATTTGATTATCCTTAAAGATGTAGTAAAACATCATCTGCATAAGGTTGAATCTTGTGTTCTGACTCTACAAAGTGAACTCTTTTTCCTTTTCAGTTCCTCCAGCAGCTGGTTCATTTCAAAATATCAAATAGCGAGGGAGCGTGCCTCGCTCTCTGGTCCCCCTGTTAATGTGAATCTTCATGTAACCCTGTCAGAAGTGACAGTGACCGTGAACGTGCTTCCTGACATTCTTTGTTTTGTCACAGTGTGACATGATTCGATTCCAGAGTCCTCTCACGTTATAGATTTGGATCCCGTGATGATTTTGTCACAGGTTGATCTAGAAACAAACAAGCACTTCAAACAAGCACATAACTAACAGAAATGTCTTTCTGTCTTTCTTTGTTTCTTTCTTTCTTCCTTCCTTCCTTCCTTCCTTCCTTCCTTCCTTCCTTCCCTAGTGGAGCATCAGGGAGCAGCAGTGAATCAGAGAGCAGCTCAGAGTCGGACACAGACGAATCAGAGAGCAGCTCCAGTGACAGCGAGTATAACCGGACGTCCCGCACACACACTCCAGAGGTAGGACGACCACGGTGGATAACATGAGTTGATAAATTAAATCATGTGAAGATCATGTGAAGAACTAAGCTAATTATCATGATTTCTGTGTGTGTTAAAGAACTCCTGTTTAGCATTTTTATTCTTCCCGACTCACCACTAATAGCGTCACAGTGTGTCTGACTGTACATTAAACGCTCTCTTCACACAGTCTCTGGGTGGTCTTCTGAAAGTCATAAAACTCCCAACTGCAGAGAGCTGAATTGTAATATTATTTATCACTTTATTTTTAATGGCTCGACACTGCCGGGTTTCACGAGCCTCTGCAGTCAAACTCACTGAGAGAACGAGAGAGAGAGACATGCAGATGAAACTAAATCATGTAGTAGCATGTAACACACATGCAGCAGTATGTTAAAACAATTCACAACTCTGATATTGAATGAATAGAGCTACTTTCAGATCCCACTAAAATACGTTCTCTCTTTTCTGTTGGGGAGAAATAATTAACACTTTAATGATTTCTGATGATCATATCTGTAATGTCCATCAAGTTTATTCTTACCTATGAAATATTTCTGTTTTTCCCCCTGTAGCCTGAGCCCCCCTCTGCCAACAAGTGGCAGCTGGACAGCTGGTTGAATAAGGTCCAAGCTCAAACCAAACCCCTGGTTCCCCCTCAGCCAGAACATGGCACAGGTGGGTATGGACAGTAACGTCTACTGTGTGAAACAGCAGCTATGGTATACAGTAAAAATATCAATAATAATCTGGTTTGATCTGGAATACTTAAACTGGTTTAATGGTGCCCTGCCCAGGCTCCATCCCCCAGGGTCCGGGGACTTTCTCCCCCAGGAGTGAAGCACCAGCAGTGGGAACGGCCGCCAAGACCAAGCCCTGCGTATCCAGCAGCACCCCGGTTCCAGCTGCCCAAACGGTGGAACACAAGGATACGAGGGGAGCGTTCTGGTAAGAGTGGATTTTTTACAAATTTTTCCTGCAAAAGTAACTTTTTAAAAAACATCTGTTGAAAGAACGAATTCATGAATTACACACTAACAGAGGGATGAACAAATTGTCGGCAACAACTGACAAAAATGTCTCTCTAACATTAAAAGACAAACCAATTCTTGCCTCCCGCAGCCCAGGCAGAGAGAAGGCCAAGGCCAAGCTCAGCCAGAAGGCCTCGGGGGAGGGCCAGAGATCGAAGATGAGGATGTCACCGGGCCTGTTGTCAGGGCCGGAGGTCGTGACCCAGAGGAGGATCACCACAGGGAAGAAGCAGCCCCGACGGACAGAGAGGTCAAACAGTGTGGAGGATGGTCAGAGCCAGACGTGGAGCAGAACAAACCAGCACAGGTGAGGAAGAGAGGACACGATCCCTGCTGAACATCTTGGCTGAGCTGTATGTGTTAACCATTAGTTAGAGGTTTCATCTAAAAAGTAAGGCTTACTCATCATTCATTTAAAATGTAGAATTATTAGTGGATCAAAATATTTGGCTAATTGACCAGAAATTTGATTTTTTTTTAAATTTTGAGGGGGACTTATACTTTTTTTTTGTTACTTTGGAAAATTAAGACTTAAAATAAGTCGGTTCCGGATATGTATGGGGAGGTAATTTAGATACAACCCTAGTGAGCTTCTTTTTTTTTCGCAGTCTGAAGCTTCTTTTTGATGTGTCACAAACAAACGAAAAGTTCAGGATTTTTTCTCAGTTTAATTCAATATCTAAAAATGAATAGCGTCAACAGAGGAATGTCTTTATTAGAGCCACTTTTCTACATATTCTCTACTTAAGTCTTATCTTTATCAGTGTCATAGTGCAGCGTCAATAATAATTTGTAATAAAAAGAATAAGGGGCCTAGGACACTCCCCTGAGGGACACCGCAAGTTATGACTCGGAAGGACTAGAGCGCCCCGTAATCAACTTTTCAAGTGTTTTTGATGGCTGCTTCACTCAACCAATGGCTCATAATTTATCCATTTTCTACAGTGAGGATCTGAGCACATTCCAACTTGTTGCTAGAAATGCCAACATTCTTTTTCACTGGCTAGCTCAAGGCCGCCTCTCTGCACTGCGCTCATACGTCATCCTGTTGAGAGGCAATAGAAATGCTCCCAATTTAGTATTCAGCACCTTTAAGGCAACACTGTCGCTTAGCATGGAGAGCTCACAGGGGCTCTAGTGGATCACTGAGCTTCCTTGCAGCTAGCCACTGAACACTGTCATCCTCACATCTGTTGGGAAAATGCTCAGATTGAGTCGATGCCGTGCCCAACTGGCTGCTCCGCTTGATGTGAGGCTAATTGGAAGAAAAACACAGACTTCCCAGCTTCGGTTCTTTCTTCTTTTCTCCCTCCACCACTTCTTCCCTTCCCCTTTTCCGTTTTTAGGCTTTCCACATCCAAACAAGTTGGGCTGAGCGCATGCTGTTTTCAATTATTTCATGCTGTCTGATATATTTATTTCATTTGAACACACATTCCCCCCCTGCAGCTGGCCAAGGAGAGCATCATCGTCTACTGTGTGTCAGTGTAATACTGCACGACGGTAGCAGTGCCTTGCTCAAGGGTGACTCTAATAGGGTTTGTGACGCTTCCTTGTGTTTGTTTCCCCCCCCCTGCAGCCCTGCGGCTAGGGAGAAGGACCTGTTGCCTCCCCCCTCCCTGGAGCTTCAGAACCCCCCGAGGCCACGAAGCAAACCCCCCAGTGGGAAAACAGCCCCCAGGAAAGAACCTCGCAGTGCTACCAACTCAAACAACAGCTCAGTTACTCCACCAGCAGCGCTACAGCAAACCCCCGTGCCAATACCTGCTGTCAGTGTAAACCAGGTTTGTTTCTGAGTGGTGGGAGACACGTGTGAGTGTGAGTTTATGGGGCACGTAGACATTTTCTCCATATTTCTTCTCAGTGATGGTATTAATTGTTGCTCATAATATTACTAATCCCTCAAAATTAATCCAGTAATTATTTATGACTGGCAGAAAGCTAATCCAAAAATCCCCTTTTCAGTCAAATGACTTTCTCAAGGAAAGAAGAACAAGACACAAGCACCTTGGGACATTTACCCTTCACTTCTCAACATCCTGGAACATGTAAAGAAACGCACATGTAACTCTGTCCATGTATCCCGTAATGGTCACTTCATCCTTATTGTCTCTGGACGATTTGTCAGAGCCATTAAATTCTACAGGATAAAAATGGTATTATCACATGACCATTATGGCTCAACGCTGACTGCTTTTATCGAAATATGGAAAGCGAGAGAGGGAGTCAAAGAGATGGAGCTAAATCGTTGGCCATCGTCTCCGCCGATAATGAGTGAACACTGTGTGGTTTTATGAAGATTGGGTAGTTTCAAGGAGAACGAATGAAAGAGAAAGAAACAGAAGAAAACCACTTACAGTAAACTGGCTTTATGTAACAAAGGCACAGATAGAGACAGACAAGAATGAAGATTATATAACAATTATTAGCAGTAACATGGCCACAGAAGATGAAAATATCCCTCATCTTCACTTTGCTTTTACTGAAAAAGAAATGTGGAGTTTTTATGCCTCCGATGGCGACAGCCGCCGCCGGAGGTATTGTGTTCCTGGGTTGCCTGTCCATCCTTCCGTCCCGTTCTCGTGAACGGGATATCTGTGGAATGCATGGAGGGAATTTCTTCAAATTTGGCGCTAATGTTCACTTGTACTCAAGGATGAACTGAACTGGTCACTGTGACCTTACAAAACACATTATTGGTCATAACTCAAGTAATACATAACACAAATGTCACGGTATGACATTTTGGACGAACACGGATGTAAAATGCAACTTGACTGGTTGGTGGAGGCTGTAATTCTACTTCTTAGTCAAATTAATTTAATGAGAACAAATTTAAAACCAAGCCATCAACATCTCAAACTGTCGTTGTCATTAACAAATGCTCAACGTGATATTGTTAACAGTTTGTAAATTGGGGTTGACGGAGATGAACGTTCGCAGTCAACTTTGGAAGAACAAAAGAAGTCTCTGGAGTTGATTTTAGGACGTGCCATGTTTTGATCTTTCGTGACCTCTATGACAGCGGAGTCTCACATCGTGTCGTTTGTTTGCTTTGAACGATAAATTTCCTCCGAGACAAACTCTTGAGACAAATTGGCAGACAGCTGTCCGTAATACTGAAACAATGGAAACCTTGTTTCCACAGAAGCAGCTAACAAACGGAGGCTCATGTAACAGGCTTTAGGAAGTGACCAGAGAGTGACATGTCTGACCCTGACGTCTGCCAACTCGTCAGCAGCAGGCTGAGGTTCAGTCGGCCTGACAACCACTCACAGCTCCAAACTCATTCTCACACTGCACAGAATCCATTGAACGCCCACTTATCAGATAGTTATGTTGTTTTTCTTCTTTATTATGGAATAATTGGTTCAAGACAACAATATTAAGAACAAAATAATAATTTTACGTATCCCACTGCAAAGCTTTACGTCCACTTCTGTGTATAACTTTAAAGGTGTATTATTATAGAATAAGAAATTACACTAAATCCTCTGAACTCCAAGCAGTTTCGAGGTGTTTTGTTTTTTTTGGTCCTTGATAAAAGATTTGATTACTCCAGATTTGTCCTTCAAAGCAAAACGTCCCAGACTTTGGAGACTTGAAAGTTCAGCAAAACCTCCTTATTATTTTTGTCATGACGTTATTATAATATATATCGTAGAGACACACACGGCTGGATGCAGCAAAGAAAGAGAGCAAGTCTGTTGCAGCTAAAGATGATAAGATGCTTTCTATTTATAAATACATTGTACCCAAATAACATTACATACTGTTTGAAAATACACAACATCCAAAAAGCCATGAATATATAGCATCAAAATCCACAACTCTGTGTTGAACCACAATTGAGTGACATTTGGACAGCTACATTTAAATTGAACGACATCGTGAACGTAGTCCGTTGATGGTGTGATGCAACAGGCTCACCGTCGGGGCTTAATGAGGAAGGTGATGCTGCTGCAGTGATGCTGTCGGGGCTTTGAAGTCTGGCTGAATAGACTCGACGCCCAACGCGTTCCTGTGCTCGGTCTTTAAGGCCACAAGCTTCACGGAGACACGCTGTGGCAAACGCTATCAGACGCGCGTCGCCTTCGATGCAGAGCTCTGGGTATTCTTCAACCACCATCAACCAACCAGTCAAAGGCCCTCCTGTAGAAATGGCTTTCAAAGAGCTATCACAGGATAGATCGTCAGGGTCGTTCTGCTGCTTGGAGACGAGACCCTCAATTACATCCTCGGGATGGTTGGCAAAACGGATTCTGTATCCAGCTGTGCTGGTCGCTGAGGCCAGGGCAGAAGTCCTGCATCTTCATCTCTTTAAAGGCTGGAGGTGTGCTGTCACAGCTACTGCAGTGACTTCTCCTCTTAACTCAACTAGCTAGTTAACGTAAAGTAATATGTTATTTTGATACATTTTAATTAAGATTTATTTATTTTTTCATTTTGATACATGGAAGTATTGTAACGTCCGGAGCAAACGGAGGCGGAGAGAACAAGAGAAAGAGTATTAATATTCCTGATATAACTGTGTCATTCCAATGGCTGCAATTTGCGGTGCTTAATCAAAGGTCACTGACATCACTCGGCAATGTGTTGCAGCTTTGAGAAAAGGCACCGCTCGCTCACTTTCCCAGTTTCTCTCGGGACGGGACTCGTACGTCTGAATTCATAGGACTGTTAAAAATGCAGCAATCAGGGCTGAACACCGTTGGTGAGGAGAAACCATCAGCGGACACCTACCTGTGATGAAGATAAACTTTATTTTTTTTAAAATCTGCAGTTACATGCAGGAAAATAATTCAAATGAGGAGACGCAAAACGCATCCACATGTGTCATCAGAGTGCCTGTGCTCAGTCGTGTGACTGGTATGAAATTAGACCGTCAGACATGTTTCATTTCACTTCACAGATTAGTAGAACAAGCGTGTGCTGCCTTATTTGCATGATATGATCACATGCAGTCATATATATTTTTAGCGTGACTGATTCTTTCGACTGCAGGGGCTTTAAAACGCTTTGGCTGATATCATATCAGCAAGATTTATTTTCATTGGGATAGCAAAAGATAAAAAAAAGCCTGTTTCTTTAATTAATCACGGTAGTAGTTTTACACAGTGGAGGGTGTAGAGTGATTAAAAGTTACATGTGTTTTTGTTTGTGTGCACTTTCCTGATCAGCAGCCACAGTGATTCTCATAGGTCACTGCATATGAATATGAATCATTGGCCGTGTTATTAAATCATCCCAGAGCTCACTCCCTCTTTGTCCCTCTCTGCCTTTTCAAACAGGACAAGAAGAAACACAGAGGTCCAAGCACCAAGATCACACCCAAGTCCCGTGAATTCATCGAGACGGACTCCTCCTCCTCGTCCTCCGAATGCCACTCGGATTCGGAGCAAGCCCTCAAAACCCCCGCGCTGCCGCCTCAGACGACGCACTCGGCCATCAACACGCAGACCCTGTCCAACACACACGCGCCTCCTCTCCCCCCGTGCCTCGGGTCCGCGGGGAGCCTGGGAGCGTTCGGAGGGAAGGGCCTCCGAGTCAAAGACGGTGGCAGTGTGACCACTAACGGTAGCAGCAGCAGTAACGGTAGCATCAGCGGTGGTGCCAACGGCAGCAGTAATGCCCTAAGCATTAGCAACATAACTGGTTCATTCAGCACTTCTGTTCCTGACCCCGGAGGGTTAGGAGGTCAGCGCAAAGACCCAGTGTCCATGTCGCCGCCTCCCAACGTGGGACACGAGGTGCCTCCGTCCCCCTTGAGGGAATACCAAGAGATCCAGAGTTTATGGGTGAAAATTGAGCTGAGTTTGCTTAGCAGGGTGCCTGGCCAGGGTTTGGGGGAAAGATCCAGAGCGGGACTGGCCGAAAGGGACGGGAGCGAGGGGAGGGACAGGGAGAGACAGGGGGAGAGGATAGGGGTGCCCGAGCGGGAGAGACAGAAGCAGGCCGAGAGAGAGTGGCCGGGGCTGAGGGAGAGGCAGAAGCCACCTAAAGGGGAGAAGCAGGAGGAAGAAAACGAGCGGCTGGCGCAGGACAGAGAGAGGCAAGGTGACAGAGACAGATTAACGGAGAGAGAGAGGCAGATGGACAGAGAGGACAGAGACCGATCGGGGCTTGGGGAGAGGGAACGGACGGCGGGGAGGGACAGAGAGAAGGCGTGCCAAGGTCCGGGGGTCCTGGACAACCCCCCTGTGCAAGAGCAGAGTAATCCCAGGCTGGCAGGGAGGACGGAGAGCAAACACAGGAGGCAGGCCGCTGGAAACATGGCGGTCCCAACAGAGAAGCACACCAACAAGAGCAAGAGGAAACACAAGGTGTTGTGGCGTCCGATTCTCCCTGTTTAAGTTTCTTTCATGTTTATTTTACTACCAAATCTGTGTCCTTTCTTGCTCAAATGTAAATACTGTACATAAATACTGTGTGTTTTCTGTCTTCTGTATTCCAGTCTGACCACACTGAGTCGTCAGTCAACGGCAATAAGAAGCTGCGATTGGACAAAGACTGTCAGCTCCTCCCGCCCTGCATCTCTCCGATACACAACCACAAGAACAGCTCAGCAGAGTGAGTGACGTATTTTACTCAAGAAAGTACTCTCACAGGGACCCACTCGTGAAAGCATTGCTCCACAGCACTACTAGTGTCTTTCCAAACAATGTCAGTTAAAGCTGGAGTGCAGTATGTTTGTCTCCCCCTACTGGCAGTGGTAGTAATTACACAAAACACTGTTGACGCATCTTATAACATATGCTCGAGATGTTTGTCCTCGCTGTCTTATAGCTGTCTTTTTTTTTTTACTTTAATCCTCTGAGCGGCAAGTTTATTTTTTTACCTGAAGCATCCACTCCACAAACCTTTTCTTGGATGCTTCTTAGGATTTTACCGCCGTATCTTTTGAGCTTTTCCGAGCTGATACTCTGTCCCTATATGGTCTCACCCCCACCTTCCTTCCTGCCCCGTTTAGCTCTGGTTGGTTGACATAAAACGGATCACATCCAGGGCGCCGCAGACACCACAACTCCGGTATTGTGCGAAATACAGAGAGCCTTTAATGACGGCAATGGGCTTAATCAGCATTGTGTGAACTCGTTTGGCAAGGGCTTGATTGTAACAGACATTTATTTGTAATAGTCCTGCGCTCCAGCTTTAACAGGGAGGACAGGTAATCACGTTCATGGTGAATCAAGATTTAAAGGACCTTACTTTCCAATAAACATGTCAAATGTGAGAATTAAGTAATTCCTGTAAACTGAAAAATGCTCAGCGTTCCCTTTCCCCATTTTTTCCCCCGAACACCACATTCTCATGTTCCTGGGATTGACGCTAGTGGAGGTAATCAGACAAGTTTACTGAGTATTTTGAGGCAGGCTTAACATTTTCAATGTGGCGTTGAAGTCACCGCAGAGGTGAGTTCAATCCACACTGTGACACCGGATTGACAAAGTGAATTTCAGCTTTCCGTGTGAATTATTAAAAACAGACTAAGCCGGCTGTCGCTATAAATAAGCCTCGACATGACAGCCACAGAGGAAATATTTTTATAGCATCACGGCGTCATCAAAGGATGCACAGAAGGGAGAGAGGGGCGACCTGGACTTGAACCCATGACATTGTACGGCAGACACCCCAGAGTGTCTGTTCATCATCCAAGAGGCTTTTTATGGAAGCTGTAAACTGGATGATGTGATCATCCTGCTCAGACCCATTCAGCGATTTCTAAACTGTGGCTTTTGACAGTTATTATCACCCCGTTTTAATCAGACAGGTCGTATTTTGACAACAGATAATAAGAAAAGACTTATGTTAAGGGCCAACTTTTTGACCCCGGAAAGGCTGGGTTTAGTTGTGTTTGTTTTGGAGCGTTTGAGCACATTCAAATTTCAGCAAAGACCATAAATAGTCTTCTAAATCTGAAGTCATCCCTTTCTGTAGTAAAAACATAATGTCAATGTGTCTTTTAAAAGCATTATTAATAGTTTTTTTTATCACTGATAGGAAGGGAAGAAATTATTTTGAGAAAATATCATGAATACTCCTTTTCCTCCTAGCCAACTAGAGAGACGTGTCCATGTTTGTTTTCATTGATTGACAGCAGCAGCAGGCTAATTGTCGCTAACGTGATACAAAGGAAACAAACTTATTGTAGCTTACCATGTAGCTAGCACATAGCTAGCACGCCATCTCCAGGCAGTGTGTTGTTAGTGATATTGAGGAGTTGAGACCACACCAGCAACCGAACAAAGCAAAGTTACATTTTCAGGTAAGTTTATTACATTACATTACATTACAGTCATTTAGCAGACGCTTTTATCCAAAGCGACTTACAATAAGTGCATTCAAGATGCTTGTTCAACAAACAAGCATCTAAGAGCATGAAGCAGAGCATAACTCAGAGCCAAAGTACAGTGCCAAAACAAGAAAAACAGTTAGTGCTATAAGTAATACGACTACAATAAGTGCAACAAGCTAGTATGAATACAGTAAGTGCTAAGTGGAAGGCTCAGGGTAGCACTTCCTGAAGAGGTGGGTTTTCAGCCTGCGCCGAAAGATGGGCAGCGACTCTGCTGTCCTGACGTCAGTGGGAAGTTCATTCCACCACTGTGGGGCCAGGACAGAAAACAGCCGTGACCGGGTCGATCGGCCGCCAGGACCTCTGAGTGACGAGGCAACCAATCGCCCCGAGGCAGCAGAGCGAAGTGGTCGGGCGGGGGTGTAAGGCTTGACCATGGCCTGGAGATAGGAAGGAGCTGTTCCTTTCACTGCCCTGTAGGCTAGCACCAGAGTCTTAAACTGGATGTGAGCTCTTACAGGTAGCCAGTGTAGAGAACGGAGAAAGGAAGTTGTGTGGGAGAACTTGGGGAGATTGAACACCAGGCGAGCTGCGGCTTTCTGGACAAGCTCCAGAGGTCTGATGGCCGACGCCGGGGCTCCGGCGAGTAGAGAGTTGCAGTAGTCCAGGCGGGAGATGACAAGAGCCTGGATGAGAACCTGCGTCGTCTCGTCAGTGAGGAAGGGACGAATCCTCCTGATGTTGTAGAGCAGGAATCTGCAGGAGCGTGTAACGGATGAAATGTTTGCTGAGAATGACAGTTGGTCATCCAGGGTCACACCCAGGTTCCTCGCAGTCCGAGTTGGCGTCACCACGGTATCATCAATGGTGATGGACAGGTCCCGGTGCGGGCAACCCTTCCCCGGGAGGAACAGTAGCTCAGTTTTGTCTAGGTTGAGCTTGAGGTGGTGTGTCGTCATCCACTTTGAGATGTCAGCCAAACACGCAGCGATGCGCGTCTCCACTTGGGTGTCACCGGGGGGAAATGACAAGACCAGCTGGGTGTCATCGGCATAACAATGGTAGGAGAAGTCATGCGAGCGAATAACAGAACCCAGAGATGTTGTGTAGAGCGAGAAGAGAAGGGGGCCCAGGACTGAACCTTGCGGAACCCCCGTAGTCAGCATGCGTGGTTCCGACACGGCCCCCCTGCAAGTCACCTGGTAGGATCGACCCGTCAGGTAGGATGCAAACAGGGAGAATGACCCACTTTGAACCCGGACTGGTGGGAGTCCAAAAGGCTGTTCTGGTGGAGATAGGAAGACAGTTGGTTAAAGACAGCACGTTCAAGTGTTTTGGATAGAAAGGGTAGAAGAGAAACCGGTCTGAAGTTCTTGACATCAGAGGGGTCAAGTGATGGTTTCTTCAGAAGGGGGGTGACTTTGGCAATCTTGAAGGCCGTGGGAAAGCATCCTGAAACAACAATGTGCTGCAGCTAAACAGCTAGCCTGAATTAGCTAACGTTACTTAGCCTGCAAACTGACGTTAGCCGTGCACCTTTCCCAGGTGAAAGTTCTTTCAACGTTAGACAGGTTGCAGGACGAGATGTGTGGTCATGTTTGTAAGTTAGATGAGAAGGAGACTTTAGCAGGAAAGCAAATGTATGTTGTTGTTCAAAGTCAGTGGACTAATCCCAATGTCCCCCCTAAGGCCTGAACTGACGTCAGCTGGTAAATGGTTGGGTGTGAGAGTCTGCAAGGGCTTGAAATGGTGTGAATACGAATGGGAGAGCACTTAGCTGCAACATAACATGTTATGTGCAATCGTGGTTATTTATTTTATATTGTTTACTCCCTGATTTGAAAGTCTTCCAGGCTCTTGCTTTACGAGAGGTAATTTCAAATAATCTATTTATCCGTTTTTGTCAACACAGCTTCACTAACAACATGAAAAGAAATAGTTGATGAATACATCAGCTGTGAGATAGTCTCTGCTCGCATTCCTCTGATTTTGTGTGTTTTTGAGTATCATCCTAAATCCTTAATGTTTCTGTGTTCATTTAATGTTCAAGGCACCCATGTGAGGTCCTCTTTGTTTACCTTTTTTTATGCCTTCGGGCTTCCCCTGGTAAACCCGTGTTAAACTTCACAACGCTAGGAAATATGGGTAATTCCCAGCAGAGTCTGCAGAAATGCGGACTTAAGGAAAATGTTCATAATAGTATATAACAGTATATATAAGTAAGTATATGTATGCATATGTGTGTGCACCTGTGTGTGTGTGTGTGTGTGTGTGTGTGTGTGTGTGTGTGTGTGTGTGTGTGTGTGTGCAGGAAAGCATAAGAAAGCTCTCGTAGCTCTTTTATATATTTATTTATATATTTATACATATATATGTATGTATATATATGTGTATGTATATATAAGTATTCCGAGTTATATGTATACATAAATGAGCTATGAGAGCTTTCTTATGTTTTCCTGCACACACATCGGCATCCACTTAAGGATAGACACACAAATGCACACAAATTAGCATAGTCGTGCACACATCAATTATGCTGTACACAGACACAAAAGCACACACATAACTCACACATTCACACACACGCACTGCAGCAGCTAATTAGTCTTTGTCTCCCTGGTTTTGTATATTATCACTAATGTCGGGGCCCGGGGCGATGTTCTGCAAGCTCAGCAACTTTTCCCGCCGCATCAAACCCCCAGAGTTTCCAGGCGGAGGAAAAACATAAAAATATGATCTGTTGTGCTGCAAACAATATGAGTCACAAGAGCAACAATATGGCGGCTGAGGGAATAACCGTCGATGCTCGAGCAGGGAGGGCAGAATCACAACAATTTTAGAAGGAAAACATCATTCAGCGACTGCAGATGAAGTCTCAACAAGTAGGGCTTTACACGTCTGTTGATGAAATAATGTGATGGCAAAGATAAAGAAAGTCAAATCAAGCCAAGTCCATTGATTGGCATAGCCCCGAATGCTGCCTCGTGTATCAGTGTTTCATCACGCCGTCATCAACAAAACGGGTTCAGTCAAGTGAAGTCAAGTGACAGCGTCACTCAAGCTAAGGAATACCAAACAAGTGATGATCAGCATTCTTTCTGAACCTCTGTCATCCAAATTCAGTAAAAAAACAACAACACAGGAGTGTTTTGGCCACTGATACATAGGTTTTTGGCTTTGGTATTAAGTGTTCAATTTTTTTTCATTGCTAAATACAAAATACATCAAAAGAGGGATTGTATGTTCTCAAAATATATTTTTTTCCACATAATTTGAAGCTGTTTTGTTCAGTCATGTTCCAAGACTAACGGCAGGTTAAAATCAGATTGCAGAAGAATTCCCAAAGCACATATATTTATATTTTATTTCCATTCATAATGTAATAACAATATGAATAATAAATGTTTGTTTTTATATTATATTTGTGGGTTTATGGTACATTTATCTGTCTCCGCTGTGCTATGATGTGGCTTTGGCGTTAGTGGCGTTTTGATAAATTGTCTGACAATGTTTTATGAGTCATGATTCATCATTTGTCAGTTATAGTTTGCTGTCATGATTATTTCACCCTATTGTCGAGATGAATTGTGATCCGTTGTTGTGGGAATGTGTTTTAACTGAAGTACATATGACCTGGAATAAACGACCACTATTAGCAACCAATGGGCATCGCTTTACTGCCTCACACCTCTGGTGCCACTAAGCAATGGCAGGGTGTTAATTGTAGCAAGAATCACACTTCAGCAATAGTCACAATTAAGCCAACTAATTAACACATATCCTAAATAAACATTTAGTAAAACGCTAATATTCAGTTACGATAAATAAAGTAATACTCATACTGCTTTGTAATTTTGTGCCTGTGTGTGTGTGTGTGTGTGTGTGTGTGTGTGTGTTCAGTAGCTCACTAAACAGGAAGCAGTCTCGGTGGCGTGAAGACAAGCTGCTTCCACCCCTCCTGTCGCCGCTCTCTGACGATCCGCCTCGTAAACGGACCTGTGACAGCAGTTCCTCTTTAGGCCAGGAGGGCGTCGCCTCCGGGATGCTGCCCTGCTCCGCCTCCTCCACTTCCTCTTCCTCTTCTTCACACAGACACAGGAGAGGTGAAGGCAAGGCGTCAGCACACGCGAGGAACGGCAGTGTAAGTGCTCAAAAAGTGCTGCTATTGTACGTGTCACCATTTGCAAAAGCAAACTTGCTCTTGTTTGTATAATACACCATGTTTCCAAGAGATTGGCCTTTCTCATTTCCCAGTTTGTACAACCTCCATTCCTTTCCTCGCCTCCTCTCCTCGCATCTTTGTCCCGCCCACTGGAGATGCAAGCGGAGGAAGGGAGGAAAAGACGGAAGGAGATGGGAGATGAGGCAACAGGCATTTAACAAATGAGACATCTTTGCCTTGGAGCCGCCATTTTTAAGCAAAGTCAATTAAAAATGTGCGTCACAGCTGCATCAGCTGTTTTGTTGTACCTCTGTATTCATGCACTTACGAGGTGCTACACAAATAGTGAAGGACAGAAAGTTTGACCGCGCCTTTAATCGATCTGATCATCTTAATTATTTACAACTTAAGAATACAAAAGGAGCAGTTGCATTGCTAGTCCTGCCATGGCTTCAGATTATTCCAGTTGACGCCTCTTCTGTATGAACACACCGGTGTATTGCTTCTTGCTCCTCCACGCTCCCTAAACCTAATCTTAGGAAGTGGGACGTCCTTCATGATGGAGCCCTGAGATGGATTTTCAGGTCAAAAGCGGAAGAGGAGAGGAGACGGGAGGCACAGAATGGAGACATGAGAAGAGCCCTATGCTGGAGTGATAGTAGGCTGGTGGCATTATCTTGGCGTAAAATTTAGTTGCTCCCCTGACACTGGCACTGTTCCCAAAAATAACTCTCAAGTTAATGACATGCCATGAATCTGCAGCGTGACACACATCTCCACCGCGTTTCAGGAGTTTCAGGAGCCAAAGACACTGACACATGTTGTGTAAGTGTTTTGTTCCATGGTGGAGGAAGCATTCAGAGCTTTTACTTGGCTAAAAGCAGCAAACCAATCCATTCTTAAGTTTACCCAAGTGAACTATTAGTGTTGGTATCAAAATAAACTTAAAGTATTGAAAGTAAAAGTAGTCATTAGGCAGAATGGCCCATTTCAGAATCATATATATTATATGATATTTATATATGTCTGGGTTATCGGTAGTGATGCAGTAATGTGTACATCACTTAAATGTTGCGGCTGCTGAAGATGGGGCTAATTTTAACCACTATGTACACAGCTGGGTAGCTTAATCTATAATGACATATAATCTAAATCTGCAAAGTAACTAAAGCAATCAAATAAATATAGGAAAAAGTATATTTGTCTCTGAAATGTAGTGGAGTAGAAGTATAAAGTAGCATGAAATGGTAATGCTCAAGTGATGTACAAGTACCTCAAAATTGTACCTAACAAATGAGTTATTTTCTACCACTGCTTTTGATGTGCAGTAGAAGGTAATGTATGAAAACCAGCAGCACAGATGCAAAAAGCACAACTTTTAATAAAGAAGTGCTCCCAGTAAACTACTAGCTGTAGAAGAATTTACAAAATGACAATACATTTAAACATATTGTACTTAATTTCCATTTAAAGTTTAAGAAGAGCTTAAACTGCAAAATGTTCGATTTTGTCATGGATTTGCGTGTGAATATATAATCATAATGTTCTGTAGTATCTACTTGTGGCACACATGACAGATGAGTCAGTTCAGCCACACCTCTCAGGCTTATTTTGTTTCCATCCTTTCCTCCCTGACGTATAACGGTGACAGCATTAAAGACCGTTAATTCAGCTGGCAAAGTGAATCCATCACTGAATGAGAAGCCGGCGATAAAGTTTAAGCAGCAGTTTGATGAAAGCCACACATTGTAATGCTATCATAACCGTGGATTTAATGCCTTCCCTACTTCAGGAAGTCGACACCCACAGCGAGAAGCCCAGTGCAGACGGTTACCATGCCAACGGACAGTCAGACTCGGAGGTGTGGTCGGAACCACTGATGGAACCTGCAGAACCTCGCCGACCACGACTGACGTTTAGCGACACGTATGTGGAAATACTGGTTATACCGTGCACGGCAATACGTACAAAGAATGAACAAAATGACTGCAAGCGATCCTTAGATGCTGCTTTACCTCCTGAAGTCTGTTAGCAGCATCATTTATAAACACATTTATATTTTTATCATCGTTGTTCATAAGACCATGCCTTCTGTACGTTACTCCCTCGGTGCTTGTATAAGTAATCTCTCCTTCTCCTGTGTTAGGAGACAGCAGGTGTCTCCTGTTTAATTGGAACAGGTCTCGGATTATTCCACTGTATACATGTTATGTGTCTTGTTTTTACATCACACGGTTTGTGTTAATTATGCTGTACGAGTCCTCTCTCTGAGATAACTAAATGCAGTCAATGAAGACAGAGCAGAGTTTTCTTTATTCAACAAAAGTGTAATAATGTAAACTCAATATCTCTGTTTCCTTTTTTAATGGAGGCCAACAGTTTGAATTTGACTGAGGGGTTGTTTTATGGGTGAAAAGCTGGGTGGCTTTAGTACCAGCAATACCAGTGGATTTAGAACGTAGCTGTGGTTTTACAGGTTTGGTCTCGATCACAAGACTCTAGTCTCTAAAGTCTTGATGACTTTAGAGACGACTTGACAATATCAAAAAAGGCTCGGAACTCGACTTGGACTTAAACGTCAATGACTCGTGACTTCACTTGGACTTAAGTCTTTCGGCTTGAAAACACTTGATACCTTCCCCCAAAATAGATTAAGATTAAGTAGTATTTTATTTTGAAAGTGTGCCACAAATCAGTTGATTTCCTGACTAAACTGACGTTAACGCTTTTCATCCCACCAAGTCCACAAGTTATTCCCCAGATCCGCTTAGTTTGACCCAATCCGACAACATCCAATCTTGCAGGAGAGAACTTAACTAATGTTAAGTGCCAGTCAGAAAAAATTATACCAAAGATAAGTTTGTTCTACGTGGTGGTCAACATAAAACTAATTGCAGGTGTAAAATGATAGATATAGAAGACACAAATGGCAATGCATGGTGGTCCCACCTCAGGTAGCTACTAATTATTGCCACCATGATCTATCTTATGATCTTACACAATAATGCATTCCAGAGGCCCTCTCTGGTCCCAAATTTTGTACCCGACCCAAAAGAGACTCTTGGAAAACCAGCCCAAGCCTAGTCTGACTCACAGGATGTAGAATGTGAATACAAGCCTACCATTGGCTGCTTATTCCAGACAGAATTCTCCTCCCCTTTCCCAGCTGCTATTTATTTTGCAAGGGCTGCATCCTGAGCTTAGTGCCGCCAAGACAATTGTGATTGGTTTAAAGAAATATAAACAACGCCGAGCGTCTCTCCCTTAGTTTGGAATTATAATGGCAGTTATCCATTCTGTCACTGTGTGAGTCACAATTCCATGATGATCATTATTGTTGGTGCCTCTGCCGGCAAAAAAACCCCACACTGTGCTGGTGTGACCAACAGAGAAAGGTTAGTCTGGAGCAGCGGACCGTTCTTTAGCACTAGCAGGGGGGAGATAGGTCTGGTAATGTCAGAATAGCCCAAACCTGACATGCATGAATAAAAAACCAACAACACACACACACACACACACACACACACACACACACAATCCAAAAGGGACCTGAGGATAATTAGACCTGATAAAGAAAAGCTGTCGACACCAAAAGACCCTGATACAGAGAGAACCCCGACAGTGACAGCTGCATGATGCTCCCGCAATTAACTATTATTAATTAGCTGCGGTCAGAGAGATTAGCTATACATGTCATTTTCCTCTGTGCTTTACAAGTCACACTGACACCAGACCAGTCCAGACTGCTGCTCCTCATCTTCTCCGTTCACCACCCGGGCTCCAGATCAAGACAAAACCCTCTGCTTAACCAACATAATAGAATGTAGCACAATAATTTGAATTATTACACACCTTGTGATTAGAACTGATGGCAAGTCTACTTAGATCCCCTAGGGTATTAGACATATTGACACACAGACCTGAGACTTGACACAGTAGAGCAGGACCCTACCTAACCCAATTAGCCTGAATAGAGTTTGGACCCACCCTGACTGAACCGAGTGGTCCCACGGAGACCTCTGATGCATTCTCATGTCTGTCTCAACCCTCTGAACATCAAAACCTGCCAGCATGTTTTCTTTTAACAATCGCCAAAACTGCACCGTTTATCCTCGCCAGCAGCTGTCATTATCGTCAGGTGATATTTCATCAAAAACATTTCATTCTACATGTCTCGTTTAACATCTCGCCCAAAATAAACCTTTTACTTTAACCAGAGATTTTGAATTTGTTGTGACAACACGTGACAACAATCCTGTGAAACTTAGACTGAACTGCAGGCTGCTGAGCTCAGAGCATTGAGGAGAGGCTGTAAGAAGAGGTTGTAAAAATGTCAATAATTCAATATATATCATTTTCTTTCCATAATTGGTAACACTTGTGGACATTTGGAAAAATGTTGGACATATAGATTCCATTGTTTTACAAACAATGGAATCATGAAATGATCAATGAAATTCCTTTTTTTTTATGATTCATGGCATGGTCACTGTGTTATAGTGCACAAAAGACCTGTTTGAGTTCTCTCCACTTCGAGCCATGGTGGTGCTGTCTCCATAGAGGTACAGGACTTTTATATTGCAGTGAAAAACGAGGCCACAGAGTCGAATGTGACAGCTGACAACCACTTGGTGTTCAGAGGGTTAACACAACTTGTCTCTTCCTGAAACAACTCATCTGCTTTTAGGGAGGACAGCCGACCTCATGCTGCAGATTAGATGTTTTAAAACGTCTGTAACTACCTCACCACTGGTCCAGTTGTGTTGAGACGAGAAAAGATGATACATCGTGTTGCTTATTTGTCCCAAAGGGATCCTGCATTATTCATGAAACAACATGTTTTGTTGTTACACTCAGGTTACACTGAGCCTGAGGTATGTATACCTAAATAGGCTACTGTATATAACTCACAGCAAGCTACTCGTAGCCAGTGATTATGTAAATCACCCAGCAGGGTTTTAATTATTTATTTATTGTCACATGCTATATATGCTCTTTTTCTCTGTGCTGTTCCCAGAGTCCACAGTGCAGACTACTACATGCAGGAGGCCAAGAGACTGAAGCACAAGGCCGACGCTTTGGTAAGATGTCGTCTCCCACAACTCTTTCACACACACACACACACACACACACACACACACATTTACACTTCCGTCCTTGAGCACATAGAGTGGACAACGAGGAGACGGACAAACGGACGGCAAGAAAATGATTTGATAACACGATGCTACCATCACGAGTCTAGACTTTAATTAAGCGTGCACATGCTCAGATGTGTGTGTGTGTGTGTGTGTGTGTGTGTGTGTGTGTGTGTGTGTGTGTGTGTGTGTGCGTGTGTGTGCGTGTGTGTGTGTGCATGTGTGTGTGTGCGTGCGTGTGTGTGCGTGCGTGTGTGTGCGTGTTGTTGATCATGTGTGTGCACTGCGAGTCTCCGAAGAATGAAAATCTATTTCACATCAAGTGGCGCACTGTATAATTTGTGTTATTTATTGCACCATTTGTCTCCGGGGGAACATTGCATTCAAGGACTGATGATGTCTGCAAGATTATACAATATCAAAAGAATTATCTGATCCCCTCCCCGACAATGAAATGAGATTTATTTAACTTGTTATTTATCTTGTGTTTACGCGTTGTTTCCTCACATTTATCTGGGGATTTTGCATCTTAGCAGGAGATTATTCCAAGAGTGCGTCTGCCACAATGCTGTTAAGACGTTCTTCTTCTGTCTTTGTCTTCTCTCTGTCTGTCTCTCCTCTGCTACATTTCTTTTTGGGATTTTTCTCATTGTCACGTTTCGGCTTTCTCTCTTATTCACTTATTCGTCCGTCTTTTGTTTTTTTTCGTTCTTCTTTATTTATCTGTAGATGGACAAATTTGGTAAAGCGGTGAACTACGCCGACGGCGCCCTCTCCTTCATAGAGTGTGGGAATGCTATGGAGCGAGATCCACTGGAGGCCAAGTCACCGTATACCATGTACTCTGAGACTGTGGAGCTGATCAGGTACAGTAAGGAGGGACAGACAGAAAACTGACGTTATCAAGTGAAGTTTATATATATATACGTATATATATATATATAAAGTTAATTTATATGTATATACATATTATTTCGTGCTTGACCAAAACCTTGTGTGAGTTTATCAACAAGCATTACTTTTAGTTACTGTGAGGAACTTGTAACCTACAAAATACACATGACCATAAGCGGGATTGGCTGTCTATATAGTTATGCTTAAAGCTTGTCAAATCATGACTGGACTCCACATAAATAAACCCCAGCAAACAAAAGGACGTTTCTATTCTGACCTGCTGATTTGGATACGGTAGTTAGAATTGATCTCTGGCTCTGTTCGTAAACGTAAGATTGAGTATGCAGTGTGTTGTCAGCAGTCTGGGGATTTTCTGTACGAGAGAAATAAATTTGTACAAGATTAGCAGGAAGTATAAACAGCTTAATGGACATACTCAACCGTCCCAACATGCATTGCTCCTCTTTAGACGAGGTTTGTTAAAAGGATTACAATTGATGGCGAGGGATGTCAAGGTAAACTTAAGAGGAAAAACTCACAGTCCATAAAGATTCTAGCAGTTCTTTTTTTTTCAAAGATAATTCTCTGGAAATCACTCTACTCAGATATGTAGCTATATATGTAGCTGTATTTCCTTGATTCTTTCACAAAGACCCACATAGATGAGTGGGTTCTTCCCATGTGCACTGCCACAGCACATCCCCTATAATTACACCTCTCTCATCAGCCCAACCTCACTGACCTGTTGTAGATTTAGCCTATTAGCCGAAATAGTATTCTGCGGTTGCATATGTTCACCTCTCTGCCCACAGAAAATGATAATCAAAACCTGAGTCTTGGAATAACAACTAAAAGCTAATTAGCATGAAGCCGGTGCTGTATTCAGAAACGTCAGGACTCTCAGGATTATATTTTATTTATGTTTAATCTTTGTTGTCTGAAGCATCACAGACCCGTGGTGCTGCTAATGAGCAGAGTTTAACGAGAGTTGCGTTACAGGACCGCTGCTGTTTTCCAGAGCTGCCGGTGTACGAAGCCGCAAAGCGAGACTTTTAAGAGAGCAAAGTGAGAATAACAAATGACTGCTTCCTTTGAAGGCTGACAGCAGGGCGCTGTAGTGGGAGAGAGTCTTTTCACTGAAGGACTCAGGTTCAAGCCCCGCTTGTCTGCACTCATCCATCCTGCTGAAGTGTCCTTGAGCAAGACGCCGAGTCGCCACCAGCTGCGGGGCTGCTGATCTGTGACTCTGGCCTTTGACCTCCCGGAGGAGGGAGCAGAAGGAAGCGACAAGAATTTCCCCACAGAGATCGATGAAGGATAAAGGTGTCGGCGCTCTCACTTGATTCACCCATCACCGCTGAATTTCATTTTGACCGATTAAACCAGCTCGCTGAGCAATCAGACCGGGTCACCGAGGGCGGGAGGCAGCAGCTGATCCCCACAGCATCTTTGAAATACCTAATCAGCCACCAAGGGATACATTCATCCTTCCACAGAGTCAGATGAAGCTCACCCGTAGCTCGTCTTGCCGAAGGGCACTTCAGCAGGGTGGATGCTGAAAGAAATGAATCTCTAATTGCCGTGTCACCGCTTTACATTCGTAACGTTCAGAAAGAGCAACTCCTCGAATGATTTTAACCTTGGTTTTCTAATTAAGATGAACCATGAGTATGCACGTATTGACCTCCATTAACAAATAACGTGTGTTAACACTTCACCGCCATAGATCAGAGGAAATGTGAGTGATGAGCGTCTCTCCTCTGCAGGTACGCCATGAGGTTGAAGAACTTCACCAGCCATTCAGCCACCGTCGCTGAGAAGAAACTAGCCGTGTTGTGGTATGACGATTCTCTTTTTATGTGTGTGTGTGTGTGTGTGTGTGTGTGTGTGTGTGTGTGTGTGTGTGTGTGTGTGTGTGTGTGTGTGTGTGTGTGTTCGCAGAGTAAAGTGAGTACAGGGCCATAGTCAGGATTTAAGAAATACTGAGGTCATGAGTTTCCCAATGCCAGGTGTTTCTTACCATTAAGATTCTTTTGTTTTTAATTATTCAGTTAGTAATAATAATATTTTTGGTGGATTGCTGTGATGTCCTGCAGGTTTAGGATGTTGGCCAAGTGGTTGCAGTGTCTCTCAGTGTAATGTCATAAGTTCTCTCTCTTGTCTGTTAGCTTTCATACTCCACATAGTACATGATGGTTTAAATGCTGCCACACTGCCACACAGTTGCTGATGCAGAAGTACTAAAACCTTTCATCGCTCTCGGCCCTAAATGTACGGAAATGTAAACGTTGTAGGACTCACACAAGAACATTTTCATGTTCTTCTCCTAAATCTCTCTTCCTCTTACGTGTGTGAGGTTTACTCGTACAAGTGTTGGATTCAGAAAAACCCCTTCCAACTGAACAAACTCGTCCGTTCCAACGACGAATTCTGTTCAGGAAAATGAGATGTGATCTCCAGCAGAATGAGCCCGACCAAACTGCTATGTAAAGCTACCTGTTACGCTCTGTTTGAGAAGTTTCACTCACAACGAAAAGGTGGAAAAGATTTTCACGCTGCTGTCTGAAATCAGCAGACGAAAACGGAACAAATTGATCAGCGTCAGTAGTTGAATTACAGGACCTGAAACAATTAGGAAACATGAACACAGCTGCCAACAACGTGTCATCAGCGGCGCACACTGTGACCAAAGAGGGGACGGATTAAAGCTGGATGCTAAAAAACATCTTTCAAATCCAAAGCATGACTTAGATGGCAGGTCAGGATCTGACAGTCACAGAGATGTTATAGGCTTACTGTAGTTCATAGTACACCGTCCACCTGACAGACACAATCCTGCAGAAACTGAGAGAGAAGGCTCTATGATTATTATAATAAAGTCAACCCAGTGGAGGCAATTCATACATAACTTGTCCTACACTTATATATATATATATATATATATATATATATATATATATATATATATATATATAGTTTTTTTTATTATAATTTTTTGTTTCTGTTTTATTGTATATAATGTTTTAAAATACTGTTACTGTTTTTTGAAAACCTGTGTGCTCTGCTTGTGAATGACTTCACAAAGACGTGGACTTTGATTTGATCACATATTAGTATTTTACATTTCTCACATTCTTTGCTTCACTCAAGTTCCTCCTAATCCAGGCGGACTTGTTTGAAGTCCATTTTTGTGTGGATGACATGAAAATAATACTGAGGATGGAGCTTTAAAGGGGATTTGCACAGAGGATTCATCTGCCTTCTCTAATGGTTTTGTTTCCATAGTAACCGCTGTCTGTCTCTGCTGTATCTGAGGATGTTCCATTTGAAGAAAGACCACGCTGTCAAGTACTCGCGGTCGCTCATGGAGTACTTCAAGGTAGCACACACACACACACACACACACACACACACACACACATTTGGACATGGACTTTATTTCCTCTCTCTCTCATTTTCTCCCTCTGCGGTTGAAAAACATGAAAAGCCAATTACAATCCCTCAAATACATTTCATATTCATTTTCATGGTGCCTGTGCATTAATTTTGCATGACGTTATTAAAATCCATTCTTTCTCTTTGATATTAATGTATTAATTAGCTCCATCAATCATCACAGTGGATTGTTCGGGTTTAATGTGCTTGTTTTGATTAATTACGTTTGGTTTAATTAATTACTGAGGATGTCATTATCACAGTGCCGCATTTGCATTGATGGGATTGGATTCCTGGGAAGGGACTGACTGGGGGTTTAGCTGTGTATGTGTGCACAGGCTGTGTACATACAGCACGTGTTGACAGAAAGAACAGAACACTGAGAGCAGTCTGAGCGGTTCATTTTAAAAGAGAAACGGCACAAAAACATTCCAATGGGATCTGTAATAACTACATGACACATTAATGTGGATTTTAACATTACATACTGTTAATGTGCAGAGTAAGGGTTTGGCTTCTATTATAATAACATTAATAATTTAGCTGACGCTTTCGTCTCCGAGGGTTTGTTATATCACTGATTAACTGAAGGGATTACAGTATGTATTTATGGAAACCAATAGCTATAGATATCAATCACTCTGTATTTCTTACTGTATCAGTTAAAAATAAAGTTATCTGATGCAAACAGCCTTTTGGATAACTGTTACAGCAATGTTAATCAATGGGTGCCAACCCCGTTAGACCAATACATAAAGAGATAAATAGAGAAAGACTTTTGGCATTTGTGAAATCTGCTTGCTTTATTGCTCAGAGCTGGAAGAGAAGATTGATGGCACTGTGCTGGCTGTCTGCTTACTATGAAGCTACAGCCAGCCGGCCGTTTGCATAGCCTAGAATACAGACTAGAAAAGGGGAATCTGTTAGCCTGGCTCTGTTAAAAGGTAAAACCAAAACTTTGATTGACTTACCTTCAGATGATACATGTTATCATTTCTCCTTCTTCCATCTCTAGTCTTTGTCTCATGTATCTATTAAAGCTGTTACTGTAAGCCATAAAAAAACATGTTTTAATACATTTGTCTTTCTGTGACCCAGAATTCAGCCAAGAGTTCACACCAAGCACCCTCTCCCTGGAGGATCAATGGGAAGTGAGTACACACACAAACACACACACATACACACACACACACACACGTGTGCAGTCTCACCCCCCCTTCATTCACACAGATAATTGAGAATTTATAATGCACCGGAGCTCTGCTGCAAAATACCATGGCGCCCCTGACAGCCACTTGCTCAAACAAACCCCTCAGGAAGCAAATAAAGGGATTGATTTGTTGTAGATGTGAGGAGCAGAAGACTGGAGGGGCTGCCGAGTGGCGGGTGAGAAGGAGTGATGGAGGGAGTGATGATGGATGGAGGAGGAGAGGGGTGAAGGAGCTGTGGATGTGAAGCTAATGAGTTTGGACAGCTCTGATGCTGCACAACAGCAGGACTGGAGCTCAGTGCGTGTGTGTGTGTGTGTGTGTGTGTGTGTGTGTGTGTGTGTGTGTGTGTGTGTGTGTGTGCACGCCTGTGTGTGTGTTTGTGTGTGGTGAGTGTGAATCAGGCACAAGTTGTTGGGTCGGAGAGGGTCAAGGCCACATCACAGACATTACATCACTGCCAGAGCCACACACCCAGCTGTGCAGGGCAGCGGGAGCAGTTTGTGCTAGCATGGCTGATGTTACTATACAGTGTATATCAAAGTAACACACACCCACATGTAATACTTCTTACAGCCTTTTGGACTGAAATGACCACTACTTGGAAAAGCCAAAATACCAGTTTGTCTAATTTCCACCATCATTGATGTGCAGCGGTATAAACAATAACATACCGTATCATTTTTCGCTTCATTCATAACGTTGAAATAACCATTCTGCTTAAATGCAGTATCTGCACAGTTGCAGATAAATATTAGGCTACACTAATATTATTATTGCTATGCTATTCATAGAATTAGATTCCAGTGGTGGCTGCGTAATGCACGGGTCAATTTATGAGTCGGGGCGGATTTGGGTAAGCCTACTAGCAAAGATCACAGGTTTAGGTGTTGGGTCAAAACATTATGAATGGTTCTGGTGGTTGATAAAGGCATATTGCTCCCCGGGCGCTTCTCAGCAGCCCACTGCTCCCAATAAGTTGGTGATGGGTTAAAAGCAGAGGCTAAATTTCATATATATGTGTAAAAAATGTATATGACAATAGAATAAATTTCATTTAATTTCATTATTGCGGGTCAGGTGATGCCGATTGTCACACTTATAATGGGTTGGGTGGGTGCGAGTAATAATAAACCTTGACCCACGTGTCACTCCACAACATTGTTTCAGACTCATTTGATCCAAACATTTCCAAAATGTCTTTATCTAAGGAAATATTCTGCTTCAATCTATATTCTAACATTGTCATTGCGATAATGTTAGACTGGTGTAAACATTTTCAAACCTGTTTGATATGATGCCAAACTGTCAGAGTGGACCAGTACAACACATTTGACCACTTGGTGCTTCACTTGACTCAGTAGCCACTCAACCAAAACTTAAAGGAGCAGCTTGTCACTTAATTTAAGAATAGCTGGTCCACCTTAACAATGAGAAATGCCGGTTCAGCCAGTTTGAATAACTCAGACCGGTAACAGCTTGTACACCAGACCGGCAAAAACCGGATATCGATCCAACTCAACGTTGTGGTTTAGCGCTCGCATGCCACAAAGTGAAAGTTGCACTCATCTGTCACTAAGATATCTCTGTCAACAATGGATCAAATGACTACATGTAATGTGAAAGGTGTCACCCAGAATAAGCACCGACTCTGCAGTTCCTCTCTGCTGTCTTGGTTCAGTCTGACTGTAGCAGGCAGCTTCAGTAGAACTCTAAAAACCTACTGTACACTACCTGCCCAGCACCAAACAGCAGACATTATATATATATATATATTTTAACATTACCTGGAGGAGCTGTATGTGAGAACGCAAATGTCTGAATAATGCAGACCGGACATTAAACAGACTTTACCCTGCCAGCTCCCTAGTACAAAGTCTGTGTGATGTCCTATTGAGCCCATGTGTGAACAGAGCAGGTCATTCACAGCGAGCGAGTGGGTAAGTTGATAATGTATCTATCATGTGGCTGGCACAGAACCGTAAGAAACAAACATTCAAGGAGAAGAAAATGCCTGACAGGGGAGACAACTTCTGTCCTTAAGAGCTCAGACTAATCCAAGGAATGGCACGAGGTTCAGTGGTTTAAAACCAAATTACGAACCAGATATGTCAGAGATGTACCACTGTGATATTTATCCGGTGGCTGAAAAGATGACACAAAAGAAGGCTAATGTGTAAATAAGCAACTGTTTACGAACACATTTGTCATAACAACTTTATAAGGTGATAATATCTCCATCTTGAGTTCCACTGCCCCCAAGTGGCCAAAACAAAATCCATAAATGCAGCTTTAATACCATCTTTTTTTATAAACTTGTTGCTTTCTGACACAAGTATAGTGCTTGTTCTTTCCCCTCCAGCTCTCATCTTTTACCCAGAGCCACTTAAAAATAATGCTTCTCCCCATTTTTGTGCAACAGCAGTCGAGCCGTTTTCAGCAGTCTTACCTTTAGAAAGTAGACAACTAATAAAGACAGTATTCAGCAGACACATTCTTGACGCCAGTAAGTCTGTTTGGAAAATATGTAACAAGCTAAACTCTTGGCTGACACACTTTCTTCTTTGTATGTTATCAAGTCATTCAAAAGCCCTTCCAGCACACAGAAGCTGCCTGTTTAATTCTCTTGGTGTTACTGGGACTCACTGCCTCTCTTTACAGGGTTAACGGGACCCCGTCCCCCCTCTCTCTCAGCCCCTCCCCGGCCGGCAGTGGAGGGGCGGGAGGAGGATCTGGAGGAGCCCCGGGCTCGTCAGGAAGCGTGGCCATCCCTCAACGGATTCACCACATGGCTGCCAGTCACGTTAACATCACCAACAACATCCTGCGGAGCTATGAACACTGGGAGACGGCTGATAGACTGGCCACTGATAGCCAAGGTAAGACTACAAATGACTAAACATGTGCTCTGGAGGTTTTTCTCAACACCCACGTGACAGCAGGCGTTTACAAGAAGATGTAAACTGAACTGTCTGTTTGCTCAGTTACACACAGTAGCAGGAGGAATATTTAAGTCACTGTTTGAAAGCTGAAACTAGAGATCGGATCGGATAACATTATTTTTGATAAATGACAATTCAATACATTTATATCTATTTATTCATTTGTTAGATTTTGTTCTACAAAGTAAGGAAAGTAAGTTCAGGTCAAGTCTGACGTTGCCTCACACATAAAGGAATGATGCACTCAGTGAGGCATACAGCTCATTAAATGAATACTGGTAGTGGTTCGGTACTCGGTAAGCCCAGGTATGGGTATCAGGGCTGACCAGTAACCAGTCTAGTGAAAAGAAGGATCATTCATCATTCATAAATAACAACATGGCTATTTAAAAATCAGAGAATATGCCTACGTTTATTAATCAGATCCCTCACATAAGGTAGCACTATCAGAGCGCTACATATGATTTGAATTTTGGGGAGGCGTAGAAACATATAACAGCTGTTTGTGGCTAACGTCTCTCTCTCTCTCTCGTTGGCTGTCCCTTTACTTCCCTGTCGTTTTGGATCGCTACATTGACGGAAATGGAATTAGAACCCAAAGTTCTATTCACGACCACGAAAATCAAACATGATATGAAACTGTGTCTATTTATCTCTGCTTTTCTATGATACATACAGTTTAAACAGAGGAGGACCAGTGAGCAAAATAATAAAAACAACGCGTGCTTGGACGATCAGTCAACTATGGGCAAGACTCGACCAATTAGATTCGATGTAAATTCTTAGTCGCCCTTACCCGTAGAATTCATTTTTGGAGAGTTTTCCACACACACACACTGCAGAAATAAATAGCTAGACATTAAATAGTCCCTGTTCATCCAGCTTCACTAGTCTTACAAATAGTATTTCTATCAGAATCACTTCCACACTGTTCTCTGACCTAATGCACCTTGAAAGCGTCCTTGTATCCCTCCCTCACCTAAACAAAGAGCAGACACTTGACCCGCTCAGTTGTCCAATCACAACCACTGTATATGTGCTTCCACTGGATTAACCAATAGCACTCATTTACAGTCTCACTGGTATGAGGCTCAGCGGTTCGTTCCAGCGTCCCAGAACCTCCCTCCTCTTTACCTGCACCCACACACTCAACACATCCCTCCATTATGTTTCTGTCTATAACATCACTGTGGAGTGAAATTTGTCTCAAAACGGTCACAAATGTTAATTACATGATCTGCAAACGATTTGTGCGTTATTTTGGGTAGTCGTCAGTGCATGTTCCAATCCACACACAGATCCCAATCAATTTGATCTGGTGTAAAACACTTTTACAAATGCAACCTGAATCAGTATTCATATTTTACGTACAGATTTTCAACTTCAGCTTCCCAAATCTCATAATTTTCACCTTTGAAAAGCTTCCTGTGTATACAAAGTATAAAATATTTGTGATATATATATATTTTTTTTATTTACAGATTGTTAAATGTGTGCGCACGGCTCGCCTGATACGCACGGATCAGGTTACGTTTGCGTGTGGAGTTCTGAGACTATTTTCACGGTCTCCAGCTCACACTGATCCACAAATCCATGGTGGAAAACATCTGGGACATCTGGGCTTTCAGTGTAATACATATTATGTGAAACATAATGTCAAAACTTCACGAGCTAACATCATGCTAGCTAACAAGTGTTACACAATCTAGCATTTTAACAATTGTTTGTAATTCATTTGATTTTGCCTAAGCCACTAAATAAAGCTACAAATTTAAAGTAAAGGTTACATTTTCATAATAAAAGTACTTTCACTTATTTTCATGCATTACATGCATCATTGCATTACTACTCAACCAAAAACAAAAAAACAGTCATTTGAATTTACTTTATTTGATATGGACGATGTGATTTAACATTGGCTGCGTTTTCACAAAGAAGTTCCTGATAATTCTAGTCCCGGAACTACTTTTTGAGAAACTAAAAGGTTCCTTCAGCTCACTGATATCTGCGTTTCCGTAGCGCTCTAAAGACCTGCAAAGATTAGGCAAATTAGTCCGCTGACGTATGTAAAGAACATGACATGGGACGAGAGCTGCTGGTGGTCCTGGAGGTAAACACACTGTAGTTCAGTGCAGCCGCCTGTTCCATCTAAAATCACACATTGTCACACTGCAACGATATTTACTGCTGCATAGTATTCACTGATGCATGTTGTAATGAGTTAAATGCTGAAGAGGGAAATTAAACTGTCTCCACAATCAACGTCGGTCGTCCCTGCAAACCCCGCCCCCTAAAACTCCTTTTAAAAACCTAAAATGTTCCCGGAACTTAATTTAGATCCTGGTCACTGCGGTCGAAACGCAACGAGTTCCTCAAAGGTTCCTAGTCCCTGGAGTAAGGAACTATAGTTCCAATACAGAGTTCATTTTCAACTCTTGTCCCTAGTTAGGCTTTTACATGTACAGTGTAATTAAAACATAAAGCTTTTCACTATCATAAACCCGCAATACACTACAAAACAACGACAAAACATTGGTGGAAAGTGTTGTAAACTAATAGTTCTGATGGTGCCGAGGTTTGGATGTCTGACTTTACCTCTCGATGCCCACAGCACAATTAGATCAAATAAACACCTTGCTGTACTCATGTTTCATTTCAGCAGCAGGGACCCTCAGTAACTGTGTCTCTCCCTCACCTCCCCTAGAGTTCTTCCAGGAGCTGGACTCGGTGATGGAGCCGTTGAGTCAGCAGAGCAGCATGACGGAGCTGGTCCGATACATCAGGCAGGGACTGCACTGGCTTCGCTTAGAGGCTCACCTGCTGTAAGGACTGGACCCGAGCCAAAATAATTAAAAAAAATAGAGAGGGGAAGAAAGACATTTGCCTGGGAGCTAGAACTGGGATAACAAGTGAGATGAGACTCATGACGATGCTTCGGTTCCCACTGGGATCCTTCAAATGACCCGACACCACCCGCAGTAGTGTAACGGCATAGACTGGGTGGATTAATTGGGCTGAAATTCACCTGCAATTAGATGTGAACAGTAATTAAGTTTGGGAATTTCCACTGTGAATCACAGAATACAAAGTAGCACATTAAACATTTGGCTGATGCTGCTTTTTTTGGAGCAACTGTATCTCCGTGCAGGTAGCTTCAATTCCTAAAGGGACAATAGATGTTGCAAAGCTTCCTGTGTCCCTGAATAGAAATAATAATAAGCAGTAAAAAGTATTTTTACTAAGACAGGATCATTTTCAAGAAAAGGCATGTGAGCGGCTGATGTGATTAACGAGGCTGGAGGTAAGGAAGGAGCTCAACAGAGGCTCATCTGCTCCAGCGGCGGCCTCGAAACGTGTCTGTGATTGGGACCAGAGCGAAAGCCTCAGGCTGATATCGATCCAAGTGGAGCACCGGTCCAATCCATTAGATGAGCAGCACGCTAGTGAAGGAAAGAGGCTCAGCTTTAACCACTGGAGCTGAATTGATGGAGGCCGAAGTTAGTCCTCTGCTTCTTCAGTCAGAAGGCACCTGCCTTTGTTGTGTATTCCTTCAGTAATTTAACAACACACAGTAATCAGTCACAGGGACACAAAACGGCTTCTGGAGAACGGCCGCTCAAAAGTTAGCCATTGTGATTAACAGCCTGTCAAATTTTATATTTTTAAAGTTATAATCATTAAGAATTTCATCACATCAAACTCAAGTTTTTGCTACTATTTATGGCTTGCATTTACACTCGTGAGTTACCTTTCCTGTAGTAGCTTCCGCTGTCAGTGGAGGAGTCCGCCAGTCCTGTGCTGGATCCGAACGGCGTACATGTACACTACGGATTCACAGGAAGCAGTGTACACACACAGGAGAACATCTGGTCACACATGTGCGCGTGTATATGTCTAGCTAGAGAGATAAAGAAGACGCCACATTTGCGATATAAACAGATAAACGAGTCGGCCCTCTTCTTCTGTTGTATTTCTAACAGAGACTGATCAATAAACGAGTTTTTGGACTAGCATTTTTAAGACAGTCTTTGTATTACCACAAGTAACCACATGTGTCACTAAATCAATCACAAGTGAAGTCTTAAGAGTTATAACTTTAAATCTGGACTAAACTCTGTTTTGATTTAAAACAAGAAAAAACATTATTCACCTTTAATGCCAGTTTAATGCCAGCTTTTCATACTTGGCAAATTTTGTAGGTCTGTGACACAAATGTTTTGAAATACATCTATCCTGAGTGTTGTCTCACTTTGTCCAGCTGCCATCGAGCAACTCACATGTGATCTGGATCGGTGGGTTGTTTAAGTAAAAGCACTTAAATTGCACAGCCTCTGTGATAACCCCAACATTAAGCTGGCGAGACCGAGGATTACAAGACCTGGTCAAGTTGCAGTCCGGGGAGTTCACGGCTCAGCAGAACAAGTAGTCAATTCACTGGTCCTACAAATGAGGGCTTTCCTCCATCAAATAAAAAGCATTTGTCTGGTTCTTCTCTCACTGGTTATGAGCTTTTTGTGAAATTCCACACAGTTCTATTTCCCATAGTAACCCACCCACTGAGGTGTCAAACACTTACAAGGGGAAAAAACTACAAGACTCGCTGTGATATGGCTCTTAATTAATCCCCACCCACGTGCAGATGGAGTAAACAGGGGGAAGATCTCAAACGCGCTTTTCTGCCCTGATGTCAGAAGAAACCTGTGCCACTTTGTACATCTCTCAATGAGACCAGATCACCTGCCGGATGTCTTGTAGTCGTTTCCCAGACATGTGTCGTGTTGTGTCGTTAGTGTGCATACGTGTACAGCTGATTGTCAAGTCTATAAATCATTACCTGACCAGACAATACAGATGTTTGTGTACCATAATGTACAGACTGTGACTCCTGGAAACAATGTTTGTTTTTGTTTTGTGACTGATTCAATGTGAATGAATGAGGAAGTGAAACAAGAATATATATATGTGTGTGTGTGTGTGTGTGTGTGTGTGTGTGTGTGTGTGTGTGTGTGTCAAAGAGAGACTGTTAGAGTGTGTGATTGTGTGTCCATGCACAGGCTATGGCTGCATTTACACAGTGCCAAACATAATCATATTTTTAACCCTTTGTGGCACTTTAAAAAAAAAAAAAGGAGTTTCTATTTGGCTTCTCCTGTTTTCACATGTGCCATAAAGATTTAAAATCTGGATTTGTGTACATGGTCTCTATAAATCCAGCACATCAAGCATGAGTTTGTTTTAAGTTTTGGATCATTTGACCATCGCTGAATGTGTATGGAAGACAATGCGGATGTGAAAAGTAATTTTCACTTTGACAAAAAAAAAAACTGAAACTCAAGTGCCTCTATTTGTGTCCGTGGGAATTGCTCTATTTATTTAAGAACAAAGAATTAATCTAAATGATTTTCCATACCATATTGGTATAAATATGAGATTGTTTTTCGTAAAATCAAATGTTTCCACAAGCTTTTTACTGGCGTTTATGATGACACCAGGGTTTGGCTTTAAGAAAAATGTGTGATTTAACGTGTCAAATTTGCATTAGTTGCTGAGGGGTTTTTTTCTTGATGATTTGAGCAAGTATGGGTTTTGTCTGAAATGCCTGAAAAATGTAAACCATCGCATGCAATAAATGATAGCTTCAGACCAAGAACTACTTGTGTCCAATTTGAAAAAGGAAAAAAAAAACAGTCAATGTATTTCTTGTTGCATAGTCATTTACAGTGTGAATGTTCTACATCACCTGAAAATACAGAGCTGCTTTAAATGCACAACACTAGAGTTAACGGATGGAGGTAATACTGTCACTGAACAGGAAAAACAGGAAAAGTTTGACATTTTAGGAAATACGCAGAGAGTTTAGGTGAAAAGATTGATACCACATTCGTGTCTGTTCGCTAACTATGAAGCTAGAGCCGGCAGCTGGTTAGCTTAGCTTAGCATAAAGCCTGGAAGCAAAACAAGAGGTGAAGTCATGCAGGTCAACAGAACAGTGTGACTTCACTTTTGTCCAAACTGTCCCTACCTGCTGCATAGCTAGCGCTAGCTAATGCTAGCTAATGCATCAAGCAAGCACAGTCGGTAGTCTGTAATACATTGCCAGTGTTTTCTTAAGATGCTTGAAGGTGTTTCAAGTTTTTTTATGATTCATTCTCAACTATCGTGCACATGAAGTCTTCAAAATAAGATGTTTCAGTCATGAATTAGTCTTGCTGCATTTTGCAGTAAACAAAAAGATTAAAATCCTGAATCGTTCCCAAACAAAAGCCAAAGTGTAAAAAGGGTTAGAGTCTGCCAAAGTGACTTCACAGTAAACTTTTTTTTTTTTTAAACGGATAAAAAAAATATGCTTAACGTTATATTGTGTTAATTAGTGGGCTTTTGAATTGCTGGTTTCATTACAAAGCCAAGCTAGCAGCTTCCCAGTCTTTGCACTAAGCTAAGCTAGCTGGCTGCTGACTCTAGCTTCATATTTAGCGACATGAGTGTAGCGAGGAAGTAAACAAGCTTATTCCCAAAAATGTGAAACTACTCCTTTAAAAATGGACTCACTGTTCTTCATCTGAAAGCTTGCAAATGTTTACTAGTGAACATTTTTGGATAACAGTACACTCCCTGTTTAACAAAAAATGCCTTTTAAACTTGTTTTTATTTTTTTAATTATTTAAGGTCATGAAACCAAATTAGCAGTGTCCCAATGAGCCAATGAACTTCTACAACAGCTAACAAACAAAACCCACTAACTGTCTCTGTTTAGACCTCAGTCGTTCAATAGTTGATCCACAGTGTTGCTCAGTCCAATTCAATGATGTTTGATGTTGTTTTGTTTTATGGTGAAACAGTGATGTTGCTCTATGGTTATTGTTCATTTCGCACAATGGTCTTTATTTTTGATTACATGCAGCGGTACAATATACTTATTCAATAATATGCTGTAAAATGTCAAAAACATTGCATTGGTGACATCATGGGAAACACAGGTTTCATCCCACTACGCTACACGTCACATGGTGGCTGTGGTCAATTCTGGACACAGTCCTGTTGACGATATGCAATGTCAGTATGTCGGTATATTCTGAGACATTTCGGGGACAGACTGCCTCAGCATGGCCTTTTATTCTGCTGACATCCTATTCAATATCTCATTAGCTCATGTAACATTATCACTGTTGTCAACTTGTTTATCAAAAGCAGCAGTGACAGAAACAACATCGCTGTTGGTGTGATTACAATGCGGAGCTAAACAGACTCATTTATTTTTTGACAACAGATGGTTACAAGCCGATAATACGTTGATAATCTCTCCAGTAGTGATGAGTGTCTCTATTATTTGTTTGCGTTTCAGAAAATCACAGTTACACTTTGACTGCTTAGGAAATTGTCAAAACTGCCTCATACAGTAGATGAACTCGCAGTATTAATAAGGATAATTATCTTCTCAAATTCCTGTAATCTACCAGAGAGCTGCTTTTTTTTCTTGTTTGTTTTTTTCTTTTCATTTGATTGTCCTCAGTTGTACGGTCATGAAACGGTCATGCAAGTATTTGAAAAAGAGATTAGTCTCTATTTATCCAAACAAATAATAATATTAATACAAGGTCAGTTCTAGAAAATAACTGCTCACATGTTACATCATGTTTTCTTATTTATGCTTTATTCTAAGTAACTAAGCATTATTGGTCCCTTTCAAGTTACTTCTGAGTAGGATCAACTAATGTTGTGGGAGAACTCATATCTTCAGCTGTAATAGAAGACACCACTTTGGCTAACAAGTTCTGCAACCAATTTACTGTATATTTGTTTATTTATTGTGCAGTTTAATACATTTACAGAAATAGTTCCCCGTTTTTGAGAGTTAGAAGAGACAATCGATACAGCTCTCATGTCTCATGTGTCACGTATCAACCAAGAAACAGGAGGCGATTAGCCTAGCTTAGCATAAAGACTGGAAACGGGAAAACAGCGAAGCAAAACTAACCACCTTCTGGCTCCAGCTTTAAATTTTGTGTACTCAGAAAGAAAGTGATTAAGCACAGTTTCTTCAATAGGCACTTTGTTTTGTAGTTGATATAAAGCAATTGTAATAGTAGTAAACATACAGAAGTCAAACCTACAGATGAGTAAGTTAGTCAAATAGCTTTATTTTCAACTAACAATTATGGAGCCTATCAATTTTACAGTAAACAGGAATACTTTGAAGCAGTATCATATTCAACCAGTAATATTCCCTTTGAAAGCATGTTAACCTCTGCCAAGGTTGCTCTGATGGTCTATTTTTAATAGATATTATTGTTTCCCTCCTGGGACACAACAGTGTTAAATGGTGCAGGGATTCAAAATGTCCCAGATGAAAACAACCCATAAAACAGGAAGTTAAAAAAAAACACTGTTGACTCTGAGCACTTCAGTGTCTTCATTCATTACGATCCCTGCAGTCAAAAACTAGTCTCTAAATGTGCAAAATGTAGCTGTTTTAAAACTCTTCTCTACAATCACTGGTTGTTGGGGCCCGATTCTCACTAAAACAAAGACAGCCTTAATCATAAACCTCTAGATGTAAAGGCGACCAGAAGACAGTATTCTTGGTGATGATCTGCTTTACTTATTGCAAGTATACAACAGAATCAAAGTTCGTGTGGCATTTATTGATGTTAAAATGCTACATGGCAAGTGTTGGGCATCCCAATATGGTTAAATTAGCGTGTTGTAAGCCAGGCATTGGTGGTTTAGAGACGGGCAGCGACACGGTGCCTCTGACAGCCTGACAGACCTGTCTGTGGCTCTGATGCGCATCACGGGCTCAACGCAACATTGTAAAGATTTCTACAAAATTACACCTAAGAACGCATCTGTCCAACATGGATTGCATTGTATTTTTAAATGTGTTGCACAACTTCAGCTATTTTTCTGTTTCTATCAGTGCTATCTTTTGGCCTTTTATAATGTTCTTTTTTTTATAAAGAAGTTGTTCTATGTGATGATCAGAAGTTGTGATGCAGTTCCATTGTTTTTAAATATTTAATGTCTCTAAAATATGGATTAAAATCTGTTGAACCAGTGGTTGTGCTGCTCTCATGGTCTTATTTGTCTTTTTAAAATGCAATATTTCACAGGGCTGCATGGTTTTCATATAAATTTGCACTCATGAGGCTTTTCAAACTTGTCATGTTTTGTTTTTTACAAGAAAACATATAACCTTGTGTTTCATATTGCATTGTGAAGTTCCATATTCAGTTAAGGTAACCAGACAAAGCAGAAAGAATTAGCCAAAGTTAATTCAAACATCATAATACGCACGCTTACAATAAGATTGTGTTTTCCTAATGAATAAAATCTCAGAGTTCTTTTATAAATAAGACCCTTGCCTTTGAGTGGCCTTGATGTATTACATTATAAGAGCCAAGCTACTCTTCTTATTACCACTAATGGACTCTTATTTCTACATCATAGCAACTATTAGCCCACTTCGCCATGCATGATTAATTCATTGAATAAAGCCACACATTAGAATTCAAGAGGGAAGGAGGCTGTGTCTTGAGAAAGTGAGAGAGACGGTGGGAAAGAGCTGCGTGGACCTCAGAGTGTGTGAGAGGAATGAAGAAAGACACAGAGTCTCGTGTTAAAGTCCAAATTAAAGTGCATTTTCTGGGTGACATAAATCCCGTCTAATTAAGTATTTCCCTAAATGAGTAAGGATGTGGAAAGCCTATTTGCAGACCCTAAATGTTGGCGGAGCATGTGTGTCCTTGGTGCAGAGCCAACACACTTATGAATTAGATTTATAGGTCTAATTACTGGAGCTAACCATGCAGTCCATGGGCAGAATTTTGATTTGGAAAATGATTCATATACAACACACTCTGATGAAATTGATCGATATGTTGACTCACACCATAAGTGAGAAAGCGGGTGGGGGGTGCAGATATAGTGTCCTGAAATCTGACCTACACCTCAGAGTAATATTAATATGAAAATATGTATTTGGTATACAACTGACATGGGGTGAGGGCAGGTTCACCATGGACAGGGCGCCAGACTGTTGCATGGAGAAGCCAACTATATAAGTGTACTTTACATATGCAGGGATTGCTCAGTAAACTCGGGCACATGCCCATGATCTACATGATACTAGGATGAATGTCAATCTGCTTTAAAACTGTGATGCTAGCTATGTAATGTGTTTGTTTTCTTTTAGTGTTATAGTGTCATTTATCTGCTTTGTTTGTATTATTAATGCTTTAACTGTTTCTGTTTTTACGATGTAAAGGGCCTTGAGTACCTTTTAAAGCGCTATACAAAATAAATGTATTATTATTATTATTATTATTATTATACACCGTTAAATCTAATCTCTTAACCATACATTTCTGTCATGCTCATTAATATGCTTCATCTGTTAGCAGATTATGCCATCTTTGTTTGATTCGTGACCTGTTTCATCTTTGCTTGGTAAGTAAGCGTCCCTTTCAGGGAAATATTATCCTGTTTTTCTTTCCTTTTTGGTGGGCAGACACCCCTCCATTAAAAAATATACCTGTAGACTCTGAGCGCTAAAGACATTGTCAAGACTTTATCATCGAACATCATCTGTTTAAAATATTTTTTTTTAAATTATCTTGTCTTCATTTAATTGTCTTTCCTGATTTAATTGTTGTTTAATATTGTAAGCGTACACCATATTTTGAATCCAGTGGCCTTTATAGCTTTGTTATGACTTTATTGGAAATTGTTCTGTAACAGACATGAACATTCAGACATCATTCAGTGTGATTTACACTTCCTGAGAAGATCGTTATCTCTGATTTACAGAGCTTCAGATTACCTGGAGGACATGAGGAGAGGAGGACCTGAAAAACACTATCGTCTGTACACAGCTGGAAGTTGCAACAGTCAAATGACATGATTTTTATGTTTGAATGATTATGTGTCTGTTATGTGCTTTTGATGCGTCTCTGTCCTGGAGGAGCAGCTGGAGAACCTCAGGGAGGCTCATCAGAAGCAGCTCCATGACGGAGATGAGATGTAAGACAAGGAGAGGCTGCTGGACACAAACACTCATAAAGAATACTTTACATACTTTGATTATTGTTTCAAAGACAAATACAAATGACATACAAATAGCGTAAAAAAGTTTGTAATAAAATTGTCTTGAAAAAAAAATCTAAAAGAGTATCCTATTAAAATACTAGTATCCCTAGAAAGTTATACAAATATCATAGTATGGTATGCCATAAAGGGTCATACAAATATATGAATATTATAGTAAAGTGTTGTCATAAAAAGTCAAAGTGTGGTATGTCAAATACAGTCATAGTATGTTGAAAAAAGTAAAAAAAAAAATCATTATATAGAAAGTCGAAAAAAGTTTTTTAAAAAGTCACAGTAATGTATGTTGAACAAATGTGAAACAATTCATAGTATAGTATGTATAGAAAAGTCCAAAACATTTATGTTATGTCGAAAAAAAATAGTATAGTTTATTGAAAAATGTCATCATACAGTATGTTGACATTTTTTTAAAAATAGTCATATTATAGTATGTCGAAAAAAGTTTAAAAATGATGTCGTAGTATATCATTTGGAAAAAAATTCTTAGCAGTGTTTCGAAAAAAGCTATACTGTAGTATGACAAATACAGTCATAGTATATGCAGTACTATGTTGAAAAAAGTAAATAAAGTCATAGTATGTCAAAAAAGGCATAAAAAGCCATAAGATGTCAAAAGATCATTTATAAAGTCACAGTAAAGCAGGTCGAAGAATGAATGAAGTACTTCTCAGTCAAAGTAAGTACGTCCAGTACAGAAGTCCAGTTTGGAATTGTTGCTGGCTAAAACAAAACAATGAAAACATGTAATGTATCCTCAGATACTACTGAACCAGTATATCTGTCCTACGTTTTGACGGACAAGTGACAACTTATTGCTATATTTCTCTAATAAAAGACTATATTAATTGCAGCAGCTGGATTGGTCCAAAATGAATCCAAAAGTGAATTGAATCAAATTTGTGAATGTATCCATCATGGCCAGCATGTAGGCCCTACAAAGCTCAACTCCTAGTTTTATCTTTAGTCTATTCCTTGAAGCACTGATTGGCTGTTTCTTAGAGCAACGCTCTCTTTTACTTTCATTTAGCTGACGGTGTTACCGACTGCCAATAAGTGCATCAACCCTAAAATTGTAAAAATCATAAAAGTATATCAGCGAACAGGCTGAACTGCTTCTAGAGCTACATTTCGCAACAATAACAGACAGAGAAAGATTTGTTTTATTATATATTATTTCATGTGCCGATGTGCAGTCAGAACAGGTGAGTGTTGAACTTCTGCGATGCTGATGCCAGTGGGGAGCTCATGATGCAGCAATAATAATAACAATTAACTTTTATTCATATAGTACATATCTTAACAAAATTACAGAGTGCTTTTCAGAAGAAGAAAAAAAACAGCAAATAATACCAAAAACAAGAGAATGATAGAATAAAATGCAAACAACAGTGTGATCTCAGTAGCTGGAGCGTTCCACAGTCTGGGGGCTCTAACAACAGGCTAGTCGAAAGTTTGAGATAGCATCTCATTATAATGACTTACGGGATCTGTATTTTTTCCTCACAGTGGCGGAAATGGGCTTCCATAGTTCTGGATATTTCTCTCTTTATTTTACAAAAAGAAAACTCACACAACCTGGCTACATAAACTACCGATAATCTATCAAATGCAAGCAAATGGAGTGACTGAGAAAAAGGGGAATTTAAATTAAAAATGGTAAAAACAATATTACTTTAATTCTAAACATGTGGGGGACCTCATGAATGTTTCTAATTCTCCAAGTCTGGTATTTCTATAATTGTCAATGACATTTCACTGAAAATGCATTTCCCCCACCACAGGTCTCCCTCACCAGCGACTTGATTACAGCCATTCAACTTCATTAAAAGAAACCCAATCAGAAAGATAATTCCCTCGGTCTCACTGTGCAGAGTGGCAATTTTAATTGAGTGCCCCTCATTCTTTGCCACATGTTTAAAAGTCCATCATCCATTAGCTAAACCCGCTTATCCTTGAGAGTGGCGCGGAGGGGGACTAGAGCCAATCCCAGCAGTCATTGAGTGAGAGGCGGGGTGCACCCTGGATCACTCATCAGAATGTCACAGGACACAGAGACGACAACCCACCATTCACAACAAGAGGTCATTTACGAGGCGCCAATTAAACAAACTTGCATGTCTTTGGACTCTGGGAAAGCCCACACAGGCACAGGGAGAGCATGCAGCCTCCAAACAGAAGGAGGACTGGCAGGCAGGCCGGCAGGTTCGACCCCAGTAGAAGCAACCACTGCAAAAGTGATTTTGTTCAAACAGGAGGCTTCCTCCTCAGCTCTGCGGCTCACAGCTCCAGAGGTGCTAACGAGGGATGAGCTCGTCAGCTCTAATTGAATGACTCCCGATTAAACCGGCTTCACATTGGCAGCCAACGGATCACAGCCAGTCACACTTTCTAACTGGCTGCTTCCTTGACGCTCCACGTGCTCTGGAGATACAGTACAGACGTCTACATCGTTGGGTCAGAGAAGACGGCGGAACAGAGAAGCTCTGGCGTGATTGAAGAGATAACAACATACCGGCTTACTGTAGAGACGCAACATCCTCCTCATAAAGGTGATGTCATTTTATAGTAGGCCTACTGGATTTTTAATGTTCCTACCGTCAGGGGTCAAAACATGTCAGACTGCCTAAGTGTCGCTCGAGGCACATTCATTTGGATTTAAGTCTCTGTGCACACCTATACAGGTATTTCAATCATTAAGGCTGATTAGACCACTGCTATACTGGGACTTAAGTGAGGTCACCGAACTCCATATACTAATAAGAATGATAATTTGAACCACAGCAGGGAGCGCTTTTCAGCAAAAGAAAGCTCTGACAGAGACTAGCTGGTGAACACAGTGGGACATTTGGCAGCCCCACTGAACTAGCAGCTACGGCGCACTATAATATTCTACAATAAGTCTCTAGTATGATGCAAAAACCAGCCAGATAAAATACTGTAAGCAGCTTAGCAGCTTCAAAAGAAGGAGACAGCAGAGTCTACTAAATTAATTTGGCTGTTGAGGGGAATTTCTTGTGAAAAACAGCTCCTCTGAGAAATACTCTGAAACCACTTCAAGTCCTTGGGAGGCAGAGGGTCTTTCTCATTTCCTGATTCTCTGCCTTCCTGTGTAGACTACAGTTTGTTTACTATTTCTGGATTCATGCGCACACAGTAAACACACACACACACACACCCTTGAGACGATCCCTAGTCATACAGCTGAGCTAAGCGTTTTTTTACACTCTCCCTCTCTCTAAAGTAATTGTGTATGTCGGCAACGTTAACAGAAAGGCAGCGTGACCTGCCAGAATGTGAGCCCATAGCGGTAATGCGATTACCAGCATATGAAACGCAATGACAGACGATGAGAGTGAGACAAAGGCTGAGTGGATAGGAGGGACGGAGCAGGTAAGATAGAGTGAGAAAAAGAAAGGGCAGCAGCAGAGGAACAGCAGGTAAACACTAATGTAATTGCCATTAGATCAATTTGATAGCGGTCAGAGATCACCGCTTGTGATGATAAATATTGATCTGATAAAACCACTGAGGCTGAAATATGGGCCGATGTGAATACAGGCAGGAGGAGAGCTACAGCTGCACTTACTCAGACCTGCGTTTCAAAAAAACATGACCATGCAACTCTGAAAAAGCTCTGATAAATCCGCCAAACAGCAGACAACGTTAGCATCTAGCTGGTGGAGCATTAAGCAGCTGAAAGAGTCCAAAACGGCGCTAAAAAGGAGAGAAAATCCTGGACTTGCATTCATCCGGTGACCAGAATGAACGCCAACATTGCTCTGCTGGTGTAAAGAACGGTTTGCTATGCCAAAGAGCTCGCTGGAGGAAATTCATTGTGTGTATCCTTGATGTCCAACAAACTTATGAATGCATTTCTTTCCTCGCAAAAAAAAAAAAAAAAAAAAAACCCATTTGCTAAGGAGATTTAATTGAATTAATACATTTTAAAGCGTGCATCGTTTACGTCTTTGCCTTTGTTTCTGTGAGTCTCTGAATATTTGCAGAATACTATGAAACTGGAGGCAGTAATGTGTATGGCTATGTCCTGGTGCAGGATGCAAACACTCATAAAACTATTGCTCCATAGAGCTACTAGTGGTGGAGAAGTCCACAGAGTACCTGTAAAAGGTGATATGCCAGTGTTGTGTCAGTTTGTTTCCTTTTCCCCCAAATGGCCAAAAAGAAAAAAATTACTTTAAAAATCTTCATGTTTTAAAAATAAGTATTTCTTACACAACAGTCCATTAAACAAATGGATCATAAGGAAAGGTACAAGCACATCCCATGAGGTGAATATTGTGTGAGGTAAATGGAATGAGAAGAAAGGATTACGAGATGTGAAGTGTTTCCCTGGTCTCTGGGAAAGTTTTGGCTTTTCATTTGTAGCATACAGACTTCAAGCAGAGTTCCACACATGCTCTGCATGATTGCCCAGAAATTGAAAACGGGGAAAAACTCAAAAGGCATGAGACTGAATTCTTACTATATTTCAAAATGCAATTACAAAGCTTTAAACCGCGCTGCCCGGACGGATTGACTCAGTGGAGTCATGCACAAATTAGGAAACGCTCAGTTTCGGGTTAGCAAAGCAGTCTGTGCTCCAGAAGAGAGAAAACGATGCAGGGAGGAAGGAGAGAGAACAGACAGGAGAGGTCCCTGAGGAGCTCCCTCACCGCTCTGCAGCTTTACACGTGTGCTGTGGGTGAGCACAAACGCATCCCAACAGAGCGGTGAGCCGCTTGTGTGGACAGGCTGCAAAGTGGGCTTTGTTTCTGCAGGACAAACCGGAATACAGACACAAAAGTTACAAAAAAAAAAAAAAAGTCAACTTTTGCAGCAACATTTATTTTTTTATTTTTTTTAAACAAATTTATAGAATCAGACAAATATATTTACAGCATGTCCTTGCCAAGCTACACATTTGAATTATTTCTGTAGCATTTCTTTTTTATTTTCCCTTCAGAAAGCTGGAGCTCAGACTCCAAGCTGCTCTGATGCAACCGAACTGGAGATAAGCTCATCTTTCCGTTAGCGTCGGTCTGTATGGACAGTTTGCATCACTGCTTCTCTCCGTCGTTAAAAGAACAAACCACAGAAACAACTGTCACAAATGCAGTTAGGTCAACCTTTTATTCTTTAAAGAACGAATAAGTGAGCCAATTCAATAAGACTTCATCTGACATATGATCCATGCTGATTACATGAATCATCTGCATCCCATTAACATGAAGCCAGTGTAGCCTATAATAAAAGTTGACAGACCCAAACCCTGCAATTCATTGTTGGACCTGAAATTCAGGCTGAAATTGCTTTCTTTGAAAATTGCCACGGCGCATGCATTGGAACAGCAACACGACGGAGCTCCAGTCGCTTTCATTTGCATCCAATTATTATGGGTGGCTTTTACTCACTTCATTCTGGGTCCGCAAATTGATCTGAACCGACTGTTTACAAGGAGGGAGGCAAATAGCTGCGAGTGACATGGAGTGCAAATAGAAACGTCATATTGTTTAACACTACAGTGCAAAACTGTGCGAGTCCCTGTTAGCGGTTCAAAGTGGAGAGACGACACCCTGAGGCAGACGGATGACCAAGAGAACGCAGAGGAGAGAGAATCTGGTGTCTTCAGGTTTCCTCAGTATTCCTTAGAATGAAACCACTTTGCTAGATAACAGCATGTGAAAGGTGATGTAATCGCTTTCACGGAGGAGGCGGTACTGTCACGGCCAATCAGACGAGTCCGTCACGACTTCATGCTTCTGGGTGAAGTTGTCTGAAAAAAGGTTTCTTGGGTCAGCTGCTCAGGTGTCAGTGCATATATGGAAGTTTCTCTATGTCAAAGAAGAAAACAACACAGCACAAGTGCTTTCTTATTCACTTTGCTCGTGTGTTGATCACAGATCTGCCTGCCAATGAGTTCTTCACAAGGAACATTAGCCTGAAGGACTGAGCCTGAAAGATTAATAGTGATACCACGTAATACTAAATCAAGTAGGCATTATAGTAGAAGAAATATTCAAGGCATTCTTCCTTTCTACAGTTTTTCATCCATCTTCCCTTTGTACTCGTCTCCATCCGTCCATCTGTTGCGGTTTTACTCCCACCATCACGCCCTCCCTCTACTCGTTTTCCTCCCTGCTGAGAGGTAGAGGAGCTGCAGCCTCATTCTCATCTGCACACCCATAGTCTGGACAGAAAGCACAAGTCAGAACACAAGTCAGGAAAATGACTGAATAAATGCAGTGCAGAGTATTTTGTAAATAAAAATGAACTCAAACTAACCCGAGGCAGGCCTGCCATCTTTGCCATCATCACACTGTGGTTGGACTCGCTATAGACGTTCTGGTCCTGACCAGGGTCGCCTTCCAACATGTACAACTCCCCAGCGTGGACATCCGACACGTTCACCTAGAGGGAGAGGCAGACGGATCATCGACAAATATGATCTGCCGCTGTCACGGAAAAGGTCTCCAACATATTGAGCCAGACAAAGATGGACGGATCAATCACACAAACATCACACGGAGGAGTAATAGACATAGATATGTGACACACACCTGAAACGTTTTAGGGTTGAACCCCAGCCAGAGAGTGTATCTATAGTCCCAGCAGCGCAGAGAGTAACCCATGATCTTTATGTCTTTAAGGTCGGGGAGGTCAGAGTTCACCTAAAGAAATAAAGAGGTCAGAGAGCGACTTCAGTTTCCATGACCGGCACTCATTTGAACATTTTATACGAGTCTACTATTAAAAGCAACACTGACATGAATTAAAAAAATATGCCAGCTGTCTGAATGATAGAAAAAAAAAAAAAAAAAAAAAGATTTGATCTTTAGACAGCTCATGGAGGCCTTTTTCATTTGCTTTTCTAAACACTCCGCCTGGTACCTGAGGAGTAGCAGCTGGTCGAGGGTACTGGCTAAAAGATATGGCTTCTCCATTCCTTCCTCGTTCTCGGTGATAGAAGGTGTGGGCCAGGTCGGCTCCTTCTGTACACAACTCCTCCTGAGAGCATGAGGACAGAGCAAAGGGTAAGAGGAAGGAAATGTTTGGGCTTGTTTACCGAGTGTTTACTTCCATTATCTTTGTTTGGCAATGTTGATGCGAGCTCCAGTTGAACCAACTGTACAGAAGGTGCCTGAAGGTTTTCTGTTCGGTTCTTGTGTTGCAACTTGTGGAAAATGTGAAGTACGAGCTCGACACGACAGGAAACCGTGGTTTCAACTAAAGACCAAAAGGATCACAGAAGTTCAACAAGCTCTGTCAGAGTTACAGACTGAAGGACATTCTGAGCTCGATTTAGAATCTCACTTTAGTCTGACATTTAAATAAGTAAATACAAGAAGACCGAGGGTCTGCAGCCACGTTACAATAGAAGCCCTGTGAGGCAGTACTTAAATCACAGTGTTAACATGCTCACGATGACAACTGTTGGCATGTTTAGCAGATTCACGCGTTATTTAAAGGCCATTTCCTTCACTTCCAAACGTATATTCACACCTCTACAGAATACCTCAAATAGCTTCATGTTATGGCTCATATTTGTAGCAGTTTGTTAACAAGTGAAAGCAAATAAATGCCTTGAAGGTCCTTTTTTAAAATGAGCTGATTTTATTCTATTAATGTTTGTATTGGCTTATATTTACATTTTAGTTTAACTGCCAGCAAGGGTGTCTTTGTGGCCATGTTGTCAGCAAATTGATGACGTGTGTGTAATACGTTCCATTAGGTGGAAGATATTGTAGTGATGACAAATTCCTGGTTGATACATCAGCCTGGACCAAAGTGAGTGGAATGACCAACATTACCTCCCCACTGTTGCTAATAAAAAAAATTAAACTGATTAATCTTCACCACTGTGGTTGAGACAAAGATGAAGCTGTAGCTATAACCATAGCTTTAGTAAGAGAAAACTACCAGATTCATTAAACATTCATTTTCACCAATTCATACCTGGAAAGAAATGTCAGGACAAGGTTTAGGTGCTTTGAGGCCAGCCAGGTAGGAGACGGTGGGGAAGACAGCCAGCAGCTCCACCATGTTTCTGACAACTTTGTCATCTGGAAGAGAGAGAGAGAGGTCAGCCAATTAGAGACAGTCTTACATACCCACTGACAGCAAATTAGCCAAGATATCCTCCAAAAAGTACCAGACGCCCGGCTCTTATATTTCATCATCGTTGCACCATTTGCACTTCAAGTAAAAATATCAAAGTGTATCCTCGTCTAAATACTTTCGGGAGCTCTCCGTGTAAATCAGACTTCATTTAAGTCAAGTTGGCATAATCATACATGTTTCATATGAGGAATGACCAGAAATATGAAGTCATAGTTGAGTTCCCCTTTGTGACCTGATGTGCACGGTGCTTTTAATTAAATGATAAAAAGGATTGTACATGTTAATCAATAGTAATTTGTTGTCAGTGAAGGGCCTTACTTTTAAAGCTGAGCTGTGGCTGCATGAAGACATCAATAAAGGGAAAGGTAGACTGTTGTAGCGAGTCGCGGCGTCTGGTGACCCCAGGAACGTAGAAGATGAGGGGGACACGCGTCGAAACATCAAAATTTGAATATTTAGCCCACTCGCCGTGTTCTCCTAATGACCACCCTGCAACAAGAGGGAGACAAAAAGATTATAGAAGACATTAGTTCAAAAAGACCGGAGGCAGACGGGAGAAATAAAGCCAACGAAAGCTGTGAATCTATGGCATAAAAACAACACTTTAGACACAGACTCAGTCATCTAGCATTTGAAAACGACGGCTTTTGACTGAGCTTTACTGGTTATAAATCAAAACAGTCATAGAAAAGATTCACTCCGGCATCCTCCACTGAAAGAGACATTAAGAGAAATGGAGTTTCCAAGTCAGAAAGTAAAAAAAAAAAGAAAGAAAAAAAAAAGAAGAGGTAGTGCAAGAAAGAGCTGTGGTTTTAGAGCTAGATTACAGCTAGATTTGTAGGAGGTAACGGAACAATACGCTGTTACAACACTGCCCTCTGGAGGTGACCGACGAGCAAAACTGCCACACGTCTGCAATATTTATTACACGTCTAGAAGATTTAGCACTACTTCCTAAATAATGTGCACTGAGAGCCCGATATGTGACGAGAGTTAATCATTTCACTAAGTATTTGGAGAGAGATGGATCTTCGTCCACTAACCGTGATCTGAGGTGAACACCACCACAGTGCTGTCAGACAGCCCCAGCTCATCAAGAGCACCGAGCAGCCGCCCAACTTGAGCGTCCATGTAGGACACGGCAGCGTAATAGTGCTGACGGATACGCAGCTGGAAGACACGAGAGTGCTTTAAGGAGTAGCGGCAACACAGACAAGTTGTATACGTCTTCAAAGTGTTGTGAGCAGCACTGTTCGTACCTGAAAGTCTTTAGGAATCGGCCCATAGGGGAAGCTGATGTTGAGCTTTTGGACATCGTCTCTCCTCCTCACGTCCATCCAGGGGTTGTAGGCCACAGGTGGAAGCAGTGCAGGGACATCGGGGTCCGGGGCCAGAGTCATTTCATCAATGGGATATAGACTCAGGTACTCCTGGAACACATGCATTTTTTGAGTAGAATCAGAATTTGCAACATAACGACTAGGCGAGTTGCATTTGTCTTAAAGTGCTTTGGGTCCTTTTGCAAGTTATTTCAGATACATAATTCAGTATTTGTCATTTCTAAACATAATAAATCTGTACGTTTTTGGGCTCTTCCAGTGGCAAAGAGTGAATATATAACACTGAATGAACATTTTAACTTAAACCACCGATTGCTTTTGAGAAAGCACAGTATTTGTGTACTTTTGTTTACGTGACATGTACCCCCCCCCCCCCCCAATAATAAGATGACTTCATATTAAGATCAGTTTTTAATCTGGCAGACACTGCTGTGTTTCCAGACATTATGGGGTTAATCACATGTTATCATACATCACATGGTGACAGCTGGCTTGACCTTTTCCCTCTTCATCCCTCAACCTGCCGTCTGTAGGAAACTTCTCGTCTCTCATTCCACTTCATCATGCTCTCCTCCTTCATGCCAAATGGTCTCTCCCATATATCTAGATCAGTCCTCATTAAAGTCACTTCACATACAGTATTAATCTCTAAGGTCTAGCTTTCAGAGGTTCCTTTTCTGTATTCTAGTCAGTTTAAAAAAATAAATAAATACACCCCCAGATCAAAACTAGCACCTCGATGGGTGTATATCTGGGCTCATCGGGCCTCATGCAAGCTGCACTAGTACGCACAGATACGTGCTTAAATGGCTCGTACGAAAGAACACTTTTCTCATATTTTGATTTTCTCTTCGGTAGGAATGCTATTTAGGAGCGGTCCAGACCCGTCATAGCGGTCATGTGCAGTTAGTCTGCGGTTATCCAAGCCTATGTTTCTCACTGATGGATCATATATTTTGTTACTTTAAAGCAATTTGAAGTTTGAAAATCCTAAATAAATTTTGACTCTGTATTCCTATTGAAGGCCAACTCTGCAGTGATCTACTGACTCAGAGGGTATGGAGTTCTGTGGGAACTTAATGTTAGCTCCCTTTATCACCGAGGCTTAACACTGTTCTTTATGGCATGCGTTTCTCACTCTTCTGTTCCGTTCTGGCCCCTCTATGTTCACGCCATCATTCATCCTCATGTTCAGGCTTTATACGCTCAGACCTCGGTCTCTGGAAAAATCAGAGTTGTGCAAGAGATGAGTCTTTGTCCACAACAACACCGTCAAGCTAAACTGCCTCTTGCAGCAGAGAATGACTTACACTTTCCCACTCCAGCTCAGGCTCCAGGGAATAAGGGACTTGTATAATGCATAGCAGTGAGTGAATGTCTTCATGAATGAGCATTACACAAAGAATATTTGAGCTTCAGTCCATGGGTTTGACATATGGCTAGACTGATTATCAGGATAATGCAGATATATCAAGACACATGTCAGCCGACAAAGTTTTATACAGGAATGCCAAATATATGGTTCAGGCCAATTACTGAATTTGTCCACCAGACAGTCACAGGTTTATTATTCAACTGTATGTCACGCTAAATACATATTATAAAAATAAGTATTTATGGAAACCCTTCCGAAGAGGTTTGAGTAAGTTATATGCCATGTAATAAAAGTAATAGCTGCCAATATATTGTTATCAGATAAGACTATAAGCTGCAACTCGTCAGTCAAGGATCACAATGGCTCTTCTCAGCATCATCACGTTACGTAGCTCCATTAGACGAGCATGAGCACCAACACTGGTCAACAGCTCATTACAGTAATCAATAGAAGGTCATCAGGTCACAAACGGTCATGACATTTGTTTTAGGATGACCAAAGTGTAGCACACCGCATTAAAAAGACAGTGAATGGATCCTCTTTTCCAGCGTACTGAGGTGAACAGTTACTGCCCCACCGAGCATGCAGATAGCCGTTACACACCTCAAGCACATGATCAGCTGACTGCCACACATTGCTCTTTAGCGCTGCACTGGAATGAGCCGTGGAAATGAAAGGATGACACCACTGACTGCTGTGGCTCACATACAGAGATTCAGCATTTCCTCAGCTATGTTAACAGATGAACTTGTTCAAGCGTTCTAGAAATCACATCACGGTGTTCTTCCAGCCACGAAACAATCAAAATGATTGTTCCACATCAACAGGTGCTGGAACTGATCTATTTAAGGAGGACTCAAATTTAAGGTATTAGTATCGCAAAAACTGCGTGAATCCTCAAATCACATCACACTTCCTATATAATATAACACACTATGATGTTTATTCACAACAAACATCATAGAAGAAGTGTCACTTCTCCGTATTCCAAACAAAATGTATGCGTATTGAAGTCATATGTCCCTGGTTCTAATGTTTGTAGCTATTTTGGTAGATCAAGTCGTCACTATGAAAGTCATGTGATCATCAAAACCTCCTGAGCCTTTTAAAACCAGCTAGCATCAACTCGGACTGGACTGAAGTCTGAGACAGGAACCTGCAACTTATATCATTACTGGTTTTCACAATATAACTTGATTTACTTATTATCTCCCCATTACGTACATCATATCTCCAGCAGTGCACAGAGGCTCTTACAGGTGTTCATATGAAGAACCTGTGGATGGGGAGGAGGGATTTGATGCTGTATTTTCACTGTGGTTCATGACTGATGCGTTCACTCTGGATGTGCAAAATAATGCGCATGAGTTGTGTTTGTTTTTTCTTTGTTTAATGTCATTTTCACTATTTTTAATAAAAAAAAAAAAGTATATCTATTATATATAGCCAACATATTGCCAGTGCACTGCAAATCAAGGCCCCATCTGTTTTTTTCAATAAATAAAAACTAAAAAGAGAAAAGTCCCGTACCTGAGGTATCCTGAAGGGAATGTGTGGTTTGTGAAAGCCCACAGCCAAGAAGAAAGGACCGTCGTGGTCAGCCCGGCTCTTCAGTAACCTCACCGCCTCCTCGGTGCTCTCCAGGTCAGGCAGGGTTCCCCCAGGCTGCTCCGCCACGTTCACCGCACACAGCAAGTTGGCGTGGAGTTTACCATCCTCTCCTTTACACATCTGGAAAACAACAATTTTTTTTTTTTGTGAAGTGTCTTTTCTGCAGAGTTCATGCTGCAATGAGAGTTTCTTTCTTCAGTGTCTGCTGGCCGGTCTGTAAAACTGATGGCACACAGACGCTCTCATCGAGTTCACCCAGCTGTTTCCATTCAGACCTGAACACTGCAGCATGATGTGGTGACTACGTTCAGATACATTTCAATACAAATTATTGTGGTTCGTTCACTAACAGAACATGCAGAAACAAGATACTTTCTCGCACTTACAAAGTATTGCTGACTGACTTTCCACTCTTCTCTGGATCCCGGGTGACATTATAAAGTTAATTCTTTATCAGTTTGCATTGAGAATTTAGTAGGAATTAAACATGCCTACAATATTTTTATGAAGCAAGACATTTCAAAATGTGACTCCTTTGCTTCTAGAAGGTCCACAGAGAACGGGAGTAACATTGAGATCATTTGTGACTTGATTACAGGAGCAAGGTGTAACATGCACAACACTCAAAGCACTTCAGCAAGGTTTACACCATTATGTTCTCCATAGAAAAGTGAATCGCTGAAGCCTGACGGCGGTGCTACACCAGAGTGTGACCATTAAAAAGGAAAACATTAAATTGATTTTCTTAAATGTGTGCAAGATCTAATTTGACTTTTTCATCACACACCTTTTCCTTCTCATATCTAAATGAAGCTGGGTGGTAGGCAGGGGTGGACCAGCTGTAGGGGTAGTCATCAGAGTGGTTAGAGGCAATACCTAAAGAAAGAAAATCAAAAGACAACTACTGTTACTTCTATATAATTGGAGAAAAAAAAATGTCTACTAAGTAAACAACAAAGTCATGCAGATTGAGTTCCTCTTGCGGTGAATCTGCTTCTTAGTGCAGTTTCATTGCTAACCATTTCTGTATCACTTCCTAAATGAGCTGCTGTGCCAGCATACACTTGAATTTCTATTACAAAATGTATGCAATTAATCTCACCTGGATGAAATACCTTGCCCACAGACATGGTGAAGTACCCGCTGGATTTGAAGTACTGTGGCAGGGTGGTGTAGTTTCCAGAATGGGTTCTCCAGTAGGAGTTGAAGTCGTACAGCCTGGTCGTGTCCGGTCTGCGACTGGTCAACATGGACGTACGACTGGGAGCGCACACGGCTTGCTGAGAGAGGAAATTACACCTTTAAAGTTTCCCCATGGTTATTCAGTGTGCTTTGTGGCACAGGCAGTAATACTGCCTGTGCCACAAAGCACACTGACTGTAATCCTGCAGGCTTATTATCCTCGTTCTCCATCTTCCACATCAGAGTTTGCCGCAAAACTAGTCACACAGCGTTGCCAACACCTGCTCAAAAAATAATTCAACACGTGCGGCTTGATCGGAATCGTGAGCTATGACTTTTATAAGAAATTCGCCCATCGGTTTCCCCGAAAATCGAGATCTACGGTGAAAAATCGGCCCATTGACTTGAATGGGATTTCGGCGTGAAGAAAGCAAAAAAAACACTTAACTTTGAACCCATATTGACCAGCCATACTTTAACGTAGAAAAATTATTCAAAGTTTAAAACGTAGACAAATTGATGGACGTTATTGAGCCAAATGGACATTTTGCTAGCTAGCATAGTTTTCATGAAGTCACAGATGAAGTTTCAGGAAAATTTTGGGTCTGTTTCAGATTTTATAATGGGTGTGTATTGCGCAGCTCGTTAAGTGCTAGAGTGATGACATCACGGTCAGAGTGGAGCAGAGCAGGAAAATATTCTGTGATTTTTACAAACAAATTGCTCCCATTCACACATTTTTTACTCTTTATACACCATTTTTGGCCAAAAAGCTTGGAAATGTTGTGCTGGTCGCAACAAAGTGTCTATGGAATCCAACTGACTTACACATTCGGCTCAAACAGCCGAAGAGCGACATGAACTCCAACCGACTGCTCCATTAGACTCCATGTTAAATCAGAAAAGTAATTTCACAAAGAAAGCAGACGGTACCAGTTTTGTACATTGCCCTGGAGCTCACATTTTTAACACCACAAACAAAAAACACACCAGGGCGTTCGGAAGAGTCTTATCTCTCTCATGGTGCACTTATTTTATTGATTGACTCATAGTTTTGGTATAAAGTGCATTTGTTTGACAGGTGTTTCCCAGTGTTTTCTCATTAAAAAAAATATATATTTCTGCATTTGTATGTATTTGTGTGTGGATGTTTTCTATTTGTTTGTGGATTTGTGTGTATTTGTTTGTGGATCTCTTCACATTTGTTGGTGGGTTTTTTGAGACTCCCCTGCCTGGCCGGATTCACAAATAATTTTTTTTTAACATGGACCTATCTGTAGCCAATCAGATGTCAGCCTCATTTTCAACCAATCACATGAGCGCAGCTCCCCCCTCCCCTCCCCACGAGGCTAACAGCTGTGTTCACACCGAACGCAGGGCGAATTATTCGCGCGATGAGATTACATACAAAGTCTTTGCACAGACGCGATGAGACTGCAGTGACGCGCGTTTGGAGCGGCGCGTTTGGAGCGGCGCGTTTGGAGCGGCGCGTTTGGAGCGGCGCGTTTGGAGCGGCGCGTTTGGAGCGGCGCGTTTGGAGCGGCGCGTTTGGAGCGGCGCGTTTGGAGCGGCGCGTTTGGAGCGGCGCGTTTGGAGCGATGTTCCTCCTGTCATCACTGACGTCCTGTTGTTGTTGAATCAGGAAGTACAAACTGTAGCCGTCTGTGTTCACCCAGAGCTCTACGCAGGGACGTGCGGTCAGGGTGTGATGATGAAATGTAAAAAACAAATAATGCTAAAATAAAATAAATATTAATATTTCTCTACTGATCTGCGCTATAAATGTAATTTCTGTATTATTCCAAACATTTTTACAATCAAAATCTCTGAATTAGCGCATGTCCTGTTCAAACAAAGAGGAGACAGTGAGGTGAGGCAGTGACGAGCTGTTCCTCACCTCAGACTGTGAATCCCTCACTAACTGGGTTGAGCACGTGCCTTTTGCTGTCTCATTCCTGCACACTGTAATATTTGTAGACACTTTTATTATATGTCCTTTCCTTCCATAGAATAGGTACTGTATTTCACGTCTGTGTAGAACATATTTAGTGTTGCTGATCTGACATTAAGGGGAGGCAAACACTACTCTGCCTCAATGAAGGGGGCGCGAGAGCCCAAGGCTCGGGTTTATCGCGTCAATTAACACAAAGCAGATCGACCCAGGCAGGAAGTCAGACACCGATAAGGCATAGAGCATCCGGTAAGTTTTCAAAATAAAAGCGTCAGCTTTTCTTCAGGCAGTAGAAGCTACACTGTCAAAATTTCTTGCGAAATTTTCTAGTTATTACTGTCATACAATAAACATATACAACACCCTCTGACCTGTGCATATGCATTGAGAAAAACTTGGCTTTTGGATGCCAGTTGGTCAATGTTTGGGGATTTTGCCACAGAGTCTCCGTAGCAGCCCAAGGATGTCCGCAAATCATCCGCCATGATGAGGAGGACATTCTTCCTCTCTGAAAGCAAGCAAACACACACACACACACACACACACACACACACACACACACGTTATTCATGTTTTTCCCACTTTTAAATGAACCTAGTAAGTAAAGGGTTGAGGCAGACTAATGCAAAAGAAAGCTCAATAGCAAGTAAGAATAAAATGATCAAAAAACTAAAACTAGGTGCTGTTAAACAGGTAAAAACAGCAACTATCAGCTAACGCTACATTGAGACAGTTAAAGTGCTACGGATACATTCATTAACAGATAAAAGCTGAACAGAAACTTTAGAGTTCAAAACTCAATAAGCCTGACGGTACACGCAAACCTTACGAACAAAGCACCATTCAATGAGTAAACTTAATTAACGTCAGTTTACTCTGGCTGCAGCCACTAAGTAAACACAATAAACACTCATTAACCGCTAATGTAAGCTAGTTACTGAGATTTACTGTTCAGAGGAGCCGACAGCCGAACACATATCACTAAAATACATCTACAAGCCAAAAAACACAAGACAACCAGTCTTTATTTGAATGCCTGTGTGGTATTTTCACAAGTTCTGCTATCCAGCAGTGTATTAGTACAAACTCTCACGTTACCTCTCCTTGCAACAGCGAGAGCAAGTGTGTGGAGGACCAGGAGGGGAAGCCATATTCGGAGACAAGGGTACATTCTGATTTGGCAGAGAAGACTAACGACACAATAAACTTCAGATAAAGTTCACTTTTGCAAAATTAATCTCGCATCCCCTCTGCTGCTTCCTCCGTCCTCCACACGGTCTGATAGCCAAACTACTGAGGGCGTCGTTGTCGTTTTTAAATAACTTCCTGATTATCGTGTCGCCCCTGAGGGAAATGTTTTCATTGGTCCACTCAGCAGCCGCCCCGCCCCACAACGCTAATCATATTAGTTAAATTATGTGTCAATCATTTTTAATGCCACACAGGTGTCTTGTGTGTGTATTTTTTTGTCTAACTTGACGTTGCTGTAGCTAAGAGATGTTAAATAAAAGAGGTCTCACTCTGCAACAATTGTAACAAGATCCCTAATAATATGGGTGGAACGTTTATTAAAGTAATTCTAAGTTTAAGAACTAAACAAACAGTAAACAATAATAAACAGTTGACAGATTTATTGTATCAAATTCAAGTTAAAATTATTCATTTTCACATGCACAACAATTACGGAGAGACAGTCGTTGAGGCATTGAACATCTTGGATCTCGGGCTCCTGCAACAATACTCTTTAAATATGTATTTTTAAAAAGGAAATCACACAAGCGAAATGAGAATATAAGACATTAAATATGCCCTATTGAAATATAGGGCTGAAATCTTAAACATAAAATATAAAATAAAGTAGACGTAATTTAAATTGATGGTAGACAGTATTACAAATAAATAAATTAAATACATACAATACTGTATGTATTTTACAATACTGTTGTAAAGTGTTTACACCTCTTTATATTTATTTATTTTTATTATGCACATACATTCACTACATCCCTGTTTGTATTTCATTTATTTATTTTTAATACTGTATATTATATATATATATATATATATATATATATATATATATATATATATATATATATATATATATATATATACATATATACTGTATATATGAACATAAACCTATAAACCTATAATTCCCAGAAATATTTTACAATAGGGAAAAAACTTTCTGATCTTCACACACTTTGCCACGAGCTTAGAGGTCTAGGGTCTAGGCTTGCTGATTGAATTTGGGGTGTTTGTTAATGAGTAAGTTATCTTCCTATACATAGACGATCTTTGGCCACAAAGGCGGCAACACAAAACATGGCTGACAGCGCGGCTAAACGTGAAGCGGACAGTGTCGGAACCGATGAATTATCTCAAAGAGTCAAGAGGACGAAAGCTGACAATGAGAATGGAGGCGAAGAAGCTGAAAAGCATCCTGAATCTGAAAATATACTATCCGAGTTTAAAACGTCCGCCGTCTTGAGTGATTCTGCACGAGAGAAGAACATCTTCATCCACGGAGAGGTAACCTGAAGGCTGTTGTTGGCTGTAAGAAGCAGTTTAGCTAGCTAACTAACTCTAGTCTTGGTCATGCTGGGGAGAGCAATTGTTCGTAACTTAAGAGGAAAATGTTTTTATTGTTGTATTAATTCAAAGGTCTGAGTAGTTTCGTGAAGCAAAGGTGGAACATTGACTTCCGGTTAGATATTTCAAAATAATAGTCTGCGTGACAGTGATTTATTGTGAAAATTAATTTTTACAGAAATGACTATGACAACGACTTGAGGGGCTGTTTTTCCTTTATTCTATTCGGAGGGGATAAGGAGTCTCATGATCAGCGCAGGCAGAAATGAAACCGTTGAACGTGTCTTCACCAGCTTGCCGGTCAGGAGGCTGTGGTCATCCTGGAGAAGACTCCCATCAGAGAGGACTCCCTGGCTGAGCTCTTCAGCGGCTCCAGGCTGAAGCTGGAGATGAAGAACGACATCTACAGCACATATTGGTTGCGGGCTCCCCCTCAACTCAATGGTACGGTCAGAATGAGAAAAGGAAATGAACTGACCCAAGATATCAGCTAAAGGTTGATAGCCTGTGTGTTTCTGTTTTGCAGAGATCAAGACCACAGTCGTGTGTCCGGCCACAGAGAAGCACGTGAAGAAATACCAGCGGCAGGAGAGTTTCCTGGTGGAGGAGACGGGGGAGGACTATCAGTCCATCACTTTGCCCTACATTCAGAAGCAGAGTTTCAGCGTGCAGGTCAGTATCCTGAAACCTCCTCCTGTAGCGCATCAGTAACAGGCTTACATTGGCATCACAATGCACACATGTGAATGTACAACACCAACATGTTGACTGACACCCCCCCCCCCCCCCCCCCCCCCTAGTGGGTCCACAACATCTTGGAGAAGAAGGCCGAGGCTGAGAGGATAGTCTATGAAGATCCGGACCCAGAAGTGGGCTTTGTCCTCCTCCCAGATTTCAAATGGGACCAGAAACAGGTGAGCTAACAGGAATATTGACCACAGTCGGTACCAGGGAGGACATGAGGTGGAATAAATGTCAGCCGTGTGAGTTCAGACATTTATACTCAGGACTACAGCCTTTTTCTCCTGGCATGAGAAATAACTTCATGTCAACTCTGAAGTAAGTCCTAATGGGCGACGCAGTTTAACAATACCTGTCTTCTTCTGTCAGGTTGATGATTTGTACCTGATTGCCATCGCACAACAGAGAGACATCAGGAGTCTCAGAGACCTGACGTCAGAGCATCTACCGCTGCTGCAGAACATCTTCCAGAAAGGAAAGGTGAGGGGAGAAAAAAAGAGAGCGGAAAACGTCCTCTTCTTCCAGTCTGCTGCCATTATTGTGACCTTATATTTAAACCACTATCTTCAACCAATCACGCTTTCTATTTTAGAGAGCTAGGACCAGACATAGCTGTTAATGATTGGATACAAAACAGACAGCAGTGGACAAATGTCAAACACGCCCCTGTCGTTGTGATCTAGGAGGCCGTCCTGCAGCGCTACAAGCTTCCAGCCAGTAAACTGAGAGTCTACCTGCACTACCAGCCGTCCTACTACCACCTCCACGTCCACTTCACCAAGCTGGGCTACGAGGCGCCGGGCTGCGGCGTGGACCGGGCCCACCTCCTCGCGGACGTCATCCAAAACCTCCAGTCCGACCCCCGGTACTACAAAACCCGGACCATGTACTTCCCCCTGAGGGCAGACGACGGACTGCTCAGCAAGTTTAAGGAGGCGGAGAGGCTGTGATTTACCATCAGGCACTTATTCCACCCATGAGTAGATTCCCATCCAAACTGGTTTATGGAGACTCTCTTTTTGTATTTGATACACATTTGATACATCATTTGTGCATGTTTGAGTGATTCCTCAGCAAGGTGTTTTTTTGCAATAATCTTCATATTATTCCTGACGTGACATGAGCTAAAGGATTTAAAGATAATAAAGATAAAGTCTCTGTTTTAAATGTCTTTTTACATGTTAACTGAATGTTACTGACTGAATTAAAGAGTAATTTTTTTTCTACTCTGCCTCTTGATATTGTCACTTGTTTTATAATATTTAAGAAAGGTTCAACTGCCTGAGACTGAATTTAAAATCACTATCGTCCAGTTTTCTAAAGTCGACACTTGTTTTCCATCACATGTCATGGTGGTGAAGTAAAGTGACGGAGGACTTAACGTGAGGTGCTTATTATATATCACCTTTCAAACACAATTCAAAATTTGATGTCAAAATAATGTGAAGGTACCTTAACCCAGCCACAACACTAGATGGCAGCAATAATCCCAAAAGATTAGAACAGTTTCACTGAAATTTAACACAAAAACACACTCCAGTCTTGGTGACTAATTAACTGGGGGTTCCCTTAGTTTCCCTTTTCTTTACTAAAAGAGAACAAACGGTATGTTATAGTTCTGCAGGTCATGTAAACAAAAGGCTATCATTTCTCCACCACACTATATTTAACCTGAGACCGTTTGCAAACATTTGGAGCCGAAGTACTATGTTTAGTTGGATTGATCAAACACACTGTCAGAGGTTCTACTACTGCTGCATGCTCCTCAAGTATAGACCATTCAGTCTTGAAAAGAATCGACAGAGAGCTGCTTTTTAGTTTTTAGTAGTGTGGTTGTTTAACTGTTCGGGCAAAGAGATGTTCACAGTTGACACATGGTTAAACTGTTTGTTATTAAGGAGATTTCTAGCAGCGGACATGATTTTCTTATCTCCTCAGAGGTCAGTTGGTCCGATGCTCTGCTATGTGCTTAAGTTGCATTCGCGTGTTCCTCGTAAAAATGTAAACTAATTAACAGCACCCAAACCTGTAAGAAATACAATAACAGACGCATATTCATTCAGTCACCATGTCAGGGACGCTTTAGTGGTCTGTTAAAGCCTAAGAAGCTACAACTTTTTAAGGGTTTGAGTTAATTTAGAATATTATTGTAATGTTAATGTATTGTGTAAATTCCAGGTTTAAATGTAAAAACATCCGAATTTCAGTGAATCTCACATATTAAATGCTTGATCACAGTTCAATCTGCCAAACACCATTTTATTAGTTCAGTGTCACAACTGAAGCAGCACACTGCTGAGAAATAGAACATTTGGAATATCAGATGAAACATACTATTGTGTCACAAATGCTACATTGAAATAATTGTGTCCCAGAAAGTATTTTAAACCTGAGCCATTTTTATAAATCTACTTATACTTTACTTCATATTATTTTTATTTGCACTCTTTTTTTTAAAATACTACTGAACATCAGCTAGTGGCGGTAGGATTCAGAGCATTCCGAGCCGCCTCTGAACGCAGCGCCGTGGAGCAGCGGACGCAGGCCAGGACCGAGACAAGTAATCCAATCATTAGTCCACTAGCAGCGCTCATGTCTTGGTTCCAGTCTCTGAGGGATGAGTTCACCCTGAGACCGTTTGAGGTAGAGCACACACGGTGAGTCTGCCCGCCGCCTTCACGGTGCTCTCTAGATGCACTCCAGGTCCGCGAGAGAGACACTTTTGGCGGAGATGCTATTTATGAGAGTTATTATTGGGCTGCGGGGAATTATGACGCTGATCGATACATGCGGTCTATGTGGTGTCCGGCTACGCTTTGCTTTTGTTTGTGCATCGGCTGAAGTTGTTGAGTGAGGAGAAGTGTTGTTTTGTGTTTGAATCACGGTCTTAAGGGGGCGATGTAGGTGGGCTGTTTATGGCTCTGATCATTCTCAAGAGTTCTTGAAGTCCAATAGGGAGTTTTTAATGGTTTTATTTGGGACATCTCTGTGATATTCTAACTGAGAACTGATTTTGCTACGCTGTATGTTTATGTACTTTTTTTAAATGTTGGCTAAACTGTATGTTTGGGTGTTGGTGATCAGATAAATAATGAAGTCTACTCACAGATTACCCTGAATGTTTTTTGTTACATTATTCACTCCAAACATACTTGGACTTAGAGGTCACTACTTATCCTGTTAGATAGGCCCTATAGGACCCTGGATATGCTCTGCTCTTAAGTGTGTTATTTCAGAACAGCTGTTTGCATATGCATGTCCTAATAAGTGGATACTTAAAGGCCCAACTGTGTTTTCTTCCTTTTTTATTATCGACTGAAATTTGAAGTTGTTTTCCTCCTTTTTCTTTACTTTCAGCCATTCTTCACCAAACTGTAACACTGTGAGAAAACACACACACAGTGTGACAGTGTGTGTGTGTGTGTGTGTGTGTGTGTGTGTGTGTGTGTGTGTGTGTGTGTGTGTGTGTGTGTGTGAGCTCAGTGTTTGGTAGTGGCAGGTCAAGGACGGTCCAGATTAAACAGTTATATTTCACTGTGTGGGAACCACTGTAATCCTGAACACAGACCGACTCAGAATAGAGTCGTGCTGTCTGTCAGCGTGAGAGGATGAAAGGCTCTATTGATCTGAGATCTGCTGATCTGATCCTCACGAGGATACACTCTCCGATCGCTGAGTGTTTCTCTGTGACAACAAAGTGAACGCACAGCCTCCACAGCCCTGATAAACGGTGATGTTAGACTTCCTGTTTGCAGTACATCGAGTTAGCGTTATCGCACTGGATGAGGATGTGCAAGCTTAAGGGGCATCAGTGCTGGTAATCTGACTTAGGAGCTTGATAAATATGGGTGTGTGTGGCCTGTCAACTGTCACAGCCTTCCTGATCAGGAGGGCTGATCAGGAAGGCTGTCACTAGATCATTGAACAAACCCTCAGAGGTTTTATAGTGACGTCCTGTTTACTGTTCCTCTCTGTGAGGAAATGGTATCATGATAACTCACTGATGCACACGTAGACGTGTAGCTGTTGTTGTGTCCTGCTCAGTGTGGAACTGAATGGGCCTCTGCTGTACTGTAGATGTCTGTGGGTTGTTTCTTTCTTTCTGTGACGCCTGACTGAAAGTTGATTAGTGAGGCCGGTATTACTTCTTCCATCATTAAAGGGGAACTCCATACATTTTACAAATGAAGGTTAATATGCTTGTCAAGTAATGTTTTGCATGGCTCTGGAGTGTTTTCACCAGGCAAGAAGTGTCCAACTAAATTATTTTGTTGGTTGGATGTAATGTGGGAAATGTAGGATCTAGCCTTTTTGGAGCTTGAGGACTAACATATAGGATAACTCTATGGAAGTGTGTTAATAAATCCCCTGCAGGCCCCTTTTAAGAATGGGGATGACATAAGAATCATTGTGTTTTTGTTACCTGTGACATATATGTGGAGCAGGTCCTCTTCACGGAGCCGGCCAACCATGTTTCTACGGTAGCCCAGAGCGGACAAAGCTTTAAGTGAAGGTGTTTGCACACGCCGGTCAGGAAAAGTAGATGTGTCGGTCTAAAGGTTCGTTCACAGTAGCATTTGGTTCCAACAAAAAATTGCCCTGCACTTGAATCAAAAAAAGGATGCGATGCCTAGAGATGTCATCCAGAGTGGATTTCATTGGTTAGGTCATGGTGGAGGAGACCCTCTACAGTAAATACACAACTCTACTGATACTATTAAAGGCAGAGAGGAGGGAAAACCAATCTGCTGGTAAACATAGTTTGCTGAGCTATTATCTTGAAAATTCGTCCATGCCCTAACTTGAGGACAAGTTCACAGACCATCCACCACAGTCGGAGCAACGAGATGCATCATTTGTGTGTTGACGCTCTATAAAACCTTCAGCTTTCAGGTTATTAGGCCGTTGTCATTCAGTTAAACTCTTTGAATCAACTTCTTGTGGGCCTCCTGTTGCTGCTTCAACACACACACACACACACACACACACACACACACACAGAATAGGTGTGTGAGTGAGCAAGTAGATTTAAAGGCTGTTTTGTTTTTATCACCCCATAAACCTCAGCTAGGACCTGAGATGGAGAAAAGGAAGAAGAAATCTCAGCTTGTTGTGTGTGTGTGTGTGTGTGAGTGTTTTCTGTGTAATCTCTCTCACGCACACACACACACACACACCACCCAGTGCGGCTGGCTCAGTGCAGGAGTATGATTACAGGGCTATTTACATTACAACATAGAGCGACAGAGAGAAGGGGGTGAGAGATTGGCAAACAGAGAGAGAAAGAAGATGGTTTCCAGATGTGAGGTGGAATTCAGAGAGCTACGGGGCGACTCCCCTCCTCCTCCTCCTCTGAGCAGAGAGAGATCTGGATCAGCATGTGCACTTTGTAATGGAGAGAATAGGAGACAGAGAGAAACCACAAAACAGAGGAGAGGGGCAAGGCGTTGCACTGCAGGGGTGGGTGAGAGGAACTGGAGCCAGCAGAGGGAAAAGAAGTGATGGAGATGGAGGAAGGGGATGGAAAGAATAAAGCAGAATGAGGAGAGGAAAGAAAAGCAGGGCCTCTTGGTCGACCACAAGTTCAGAAATCTAACGGGAGGAGGATTCACTTGTTGGAGGATGTTTTAGTATTGGTGAGCAATACAAATCCAGCAACATTTTGCAGAACTCTTTATCAAAACACAAAACGTTATTCCATTTTGGTTTTTGACCGACGCCATCTTGGCTTTTTGCAACCAGAGGTGACACGAGAGGGTGGAGCTAAGTACAACTGAACGCTGAATCAGACATTTTTAGGTAAACACTCCCAGCCCGGAAAACGCTATGGTAGCAACCTGTCAATCACAAGGTAGCCCCGCCCTAAAGCATACCCTGCTTTATGGTCTACTTGACTCTAAATGGAACATAGTTTACTAAATGAACATCACGCTGTATTGAAGAAGACTTGAAACTAGAGACTGGGACCATAAACTCATGTTTAAAATGTTTACTGAGGTAATAAATCAAGTGAGAAGTAGAGTCATTTCCTCATAAACTTTAATACAATCTGACTCTTTTTACAAGCAGAGGAGTCGCCCCCTGGTGGCCATTAGAAAGAGTGCAAGTTTAAGGCATTGCAGCATTTGCTTCCCTTTACAGAACCAGAGGTTGCGATCAGGTTGGGTAGGACAGTTCGCTCGGACGAATGAAAACCCCTGGCGATGTCCTCACTGCTACATGTTACTGTTCTCTCTCTTTCCCTTCTCATTATGCGCTCCACAATATTGTTAGAAAACCACAAATCAATTTTTTTTTTTATTGCCACTGGTCAGCAGTCGTCACTGACTGTCACAACTGACTGTGCGACTGTCTAGGCCCCAGGACATTAAACTAAAGCAGCTAAATGGAACTCAGCCATCATTCATTTCATTATTTCTAACTGTATTTTACCCACGTCTCTCCTACTGCTGTTTGTGTGTTCTCAAAGTCAAAAACGCAGTATAAAAATCTACTAGTCACGGATAAGTTAAATTATTATTATTGAAAGGACAGCCCTTCAGCTTGTCTTCTAGAGAGTCTCTCTCTCTGTCTCTCTCTCTCTCTCTCTCTCTCTCTCGCTCTCTCTCGTTTCAGGAAATACCAACATCCACTTTTTTTTCTTCGAAGGGAAACTGACCGACATTCCTCTTGGCTCTATAAACAGAAAGCTGCATGATTGATACATGCATATACACACATATACACACATATACACACGCACATTCAAGAACATTTACATATTTCACGAAGAGTTGCGCCACATGCTTGGATCCGTTCGGACATGTTAGCATTGAGTAGTTCATCCAGCACACGTACACAGAGACTTTGGATGGTTGTATTTTGAAAATCTTCCTCTTGTTGATTTTTGGGAAGTGAAAAGCGAGTGAGAGACCAAGTGTTTCATATACTGAAAGGTCATAAATCTCCCTCCACATGGGGTGCATTTAGATGTCCTTTCAAAAGACTGAGAGCTGAGTTAATTTTCCCACCAATAAAAGGAAAAGTAGCATTCCTGGATTGGGTGTGCTGTGACTGCTACCTGGACAATTAAAGCAACGGGTCAAATGGTTTGGGTGGCGTCGTTGTACGCAGCTTTTTAGCATCTTTCAGCATCTTTCAGCTCATTGTTTTGGTTCACTCTCGCCGCTCTAGTAAGCGCCAACTTACCCCGTCTGATTGAATTGACCGAGTTTTACATGAGAGGAACCAGACTGGAAGTGTTCTACATTTCTTTGAATTTTAAGCTTTTTGTTTACTGACTATTTTCATAGATTTATGTGCCTGATAAATTACGTTTCCTGAGTGTCTTGACATCCCTGCTGCAGCAGAGGCGGAGAGATTCCGGATGGGGAATCCCAGGATCCTGATTCCTGGAATTAATCTTGAGCAAAACCGAGGCAACACTGATTAACCCATACATTAAAATGGTGTAAATCCTCTGTCAACATTACTTCACCCTGAGAGGGTCCTTCCTGATGGTTTACTGGTATCATGTGGTAGATGCTCCTATAGTGAGCACTGCATGTGTTGTGTGTGTGTGTGTGTGTGTGTGTGTGTGTGTGTGTGTGTGTGTGTGTGTGTGTGTGTGTGTGTGTGTGTCTGTGTGTGTGTGTGTGTGTGTGTAAAGGAATTTCTCAGTCGCAGCGTGCCAAAACTGATCTTAGCGACCGAGTGTTTGTGTATTATGCTGTTGAAATGGAGCTGCAGAGCTCTGGAACTGATACAGACCGACTCTGTCTTTGTTTACACACACACACACACACACACACACACACACACACACACACACACACACTCTGGTGACTTGGACAGCTTATATCAATTTCAAACATGTTTGGAATGAATCACACAGACAGCGGTCGGTCTGGGCACGTTGGAATTGAGAAATTCACCCCAGATATCACCACTCCTCTGTGAGTGGTCTGATGATTAATGGGATTTGGATGTTTTTGTCACTTTTTCAGGCCAGTGTTCATGCAGCCGCCTCAGCACTAAGATGCTACTCTTAAGTTAAAGATTTAGTTCAGAGGTGCTATTGGATGGCAAAGTATTTTTGGAAGGAGTAAATCTTCAAACTTCGCCTTGATATCTCAGTAATCCACAGACTATTGAACCGTGTAAAGGCGTGCCTCGTCATGGAAGACAATCTGGTTGTAATGATTGCACAGTGATCATTTAAGTAAACCAGCCAGATAGCAAGAATTGACTCCTTCTCGTGTGTGTGTGTGTGTGTGTGTGTGTGTGTGTGTGTGTGTTTTAGCAATAGGGAGTCTCTGGATCAACCCTCATGTCACCTGGCAGCCACACACGCATAAGCACTGGGAGCTGTAGTGGTTGTAGGTAGATGAGCTCCCTACTTATAGTGATTAACTGCGACAGGCTGTTGCGCGACCAGTAGGCCCCCTGCTGAGATGGATACAACGATTAACACAAGGCTCTGTTTTTGCGCATCTGATGGGCTGCGACATGAAAGAGTTGGCCGATTCAGTGTGAAGTTAGCCCAGACAAGCTGAATACTTTTTATAGCTTGACATACAGTAAGGGGCGATCAGATCTGAGAGAAACTTTTCATTCTACTTCTTTTCAGCCTTCATTTTTTGGCACAAACTACAACCTCCATTATAAAGGTCCTGTCACAAGCATCTCTCAATTGAGAAAACTCCATGCTGTCATCACTAAGTGCTGTATATTGACTGATTTTGGCAATGCAAATCCATTATGTGAAAGTAGAACAACACAGTGTACCAGGAAAGTCTATACTGAATGTAGACCAATTCAATCCAATTTGTCCCTGACAAATCAAAGTTCAATATTCACTCTCCTTATAGCTCTGTTTTGCTCTTCACCAAGCCCAGAGGGAATATCTGGCTCAATAGCAGCTAAATGTTCCACTATGTTCACCAGCTAACAACGCTAACTTTGTCTGCCTGCTGTTTGGTGCTCAGCGAGTAGCTTACAGTGGGTTTGTCACAGTTTTTCTCATTGAAAGCAGCTGCCATGCTGCCGCTGGAAACAATGCTGATGAGAGCCGAGAGATTGATTCAAAACAATAATGTTAAAAGTTGGGGGCCATGAAACCGAAACAATGAGCTAAAAGATGTCAGAACGCTCAGTCCACATGATGCTAGCTGCTTATCAGGACAGTGCTTGTCAGCTCACAAGAGCTAGCTCGCTACTCCATTGGCTATCTCAGCAGCTATCTATTTCTTCCACAATATGCATGTAAAAGGTAGGTTGATGGCCAATAAAAAGGAATGGGATAACTCAGATACACCGTCCAAATCAATAAAAGTGGGTAAATTGTTTTCCTCGTAGTCATACATTCTATGGTTTGCCCCAACTGTGTCTCTGGCTGCAGGGCAGTGGCTGGGGGTCGACGATGCACTCGGCAGTTTTATCACTAGCGGCGCAACCTGCACGGATGCACGCACTACTAGCACAGTTTAAAATAATTGATGCATATGTTTAAACCCAGTTATTCATCACTAAATAAAATCTTGGCATTGGTCAGTTTACAGAGTAAATTATTTTGTACATCACTGAGCAGTCGAGAGACAAAGAAAGAGGATAAGGTCATGGGGGGCAGTCTCTTGCTCCCACTTTGCCTCCTCCCTCATTCCACCCTCTCTATCCTCCTCCCTCTTCCAGCCTTCCCTCTGCTGCATTTCCAGCCATGGTGACCGGGAGGAGAGGAGTGAGGCATGCAGCAGCAACTCAGTCACTCATTTAGTCAATTGTTCTCCTTCTATAGCTCACTGCTATGTTGAACCACTACAAGGATTTGTTCTGCACTTCTGTGAGACTTGATTCTACAGGAAAATACTTTTTTCCTGCTTTTGAGGACATTCCTGATTCATTTGAAAAGGAGATTTCTGTTTTGCAAACTTCCCTCCCATAATTCTGTGCTTCTTGTGTGATATTCTGATCCTGGTATAATCCCACTTTGGCTGCGGTTGTATGAGTGGTTATTAGGATTGACTTACTGTTGTGCCTCTAAAATTTGGAGAAGGGAGCTCTGTGCGAGATCGGACTGCAGCGGAGCTCAAAAGGGGGAGGAGCCTCAGAAGATGGTTTGACTTGGAAGAGTGAGCTGTCTTCTGTCGTGGAGTTGCATCTTCTCTTGCAAAGAGAGAGAAGTCGTTGGTCCTCAGAAAGAAAAGGGGGTCTGATGCGGGACAACAGCACAAGGTGTTGGAATTGAGGTTTGTCTATTTGTGGACAAACCAGGGAGGAAAAAAAACATATTTTATTTTTGCAAAGAGGGAGAAAGAAGTATTTTGTTTTGGGAAATCTTTTCCAGTTTTACAACATGGCTGGGATGTACGGATGCTTCAAGAGCAGAGAGTAAGTTTATTTTTGTAATAATGCCATTGTACTTTCCACTGCATGTACTACTGGTAAATGATTATGATGAAGCAATATTGTGATGCTCATTTCTGTTGCACCAACAGACAATATTGCAAACTCTTGTTGTGACACACCTGACAACACAACATTACTCATCATGTATAACGTTATTAAAGCTCTGTGTCACAGGATATGATTGTCAGTTGGCTCTTGAAAGGGATTTGCCGTTTTCCAACTCTCGTAATAGAGGCCATGGACTACTTGTAATACTTAATAGCACAACAGGTGTTATTTCACAAGTGGACATATATTGTACTGAAGAGCCAAATGTGCTGACCACAGCACAAATCCAACTGCTGACAGAAATTACAAATCTTTTCTTAGAGCGCTCTGACTTTAATAGCACACTGGGGTTTTTTTCCCCAGAGTTGACACTGCCTTTTATTGCAGCTGTCTCATCGAACTTTTGTTTTTCTTTGTTTATGAAAACAATCAATGGCTTGTAGTCGGCGCTGACAGTCAGCTGTATGACTCAGAGCTCAGAGAGTGATTTTACACTGGAAGTGAATGACTAGTCTGAAAATCCCAGGACTAGACTTGCTTTTGTTTTTGTTTTTACGCAAGAGAATCAGGTCGATGAACCTTATCTCCCGTAAGTTCTCTCTGATGTGTGATCAGTCATATTGTTGCTCAACTGATGGCTTGATACTTGATAGCTGTGGCTACATTAGACTTCTTCCTTATTCCATTTTGAGTGCATGTTTTCTTTTATAGTTGAAAGGAGTCCTCAGTGATTTTAATGCTTTGACTTGCTATATATAGTCCAGGGCTTGGCAGTGTGATTGGACCACAGCGGGTTAGGATAATGAGGGCCTTTAGCTTTTTGACTATAGTAAAGTAACTTAATTTGTAGCAGAGCTGTGGAGATGTGGTGTTGGGCGCACTGATACCCCTTTCCACTTTCTTTGTCTTGGGCCTCTCAGTCTCATGACATGACAACAATAAAAGCTTTTATGGCCCACTCAGCCGAGTTGACTTAGACAAACATTTTGTTTGTGTGTGTATGACACAGGGAGAAAGTGAATTAGGAGTGGGGATGATCTGCGAGACAGCTACACACAGATCCAACTCAAGAACCACAATTGTGTTCTCCTGGAATTCGCTCAATATTGAAACAAAGATGAACTCGAATTACTTCTTACTATGAACTGTCAGTACGCAAGACTGATGGTGTCTTCAAACTGAACTAATGAAGTTGTTCTTTCAACAAGTCGACCATTCATATGTTTGGCGTAGTGGTTAAAAGAAATAGTTTAACCAAAAACAATATAACTTGTATATAGTAAGAGGCTTCTAGGCTCTCTGTGGTCCCAGAAAAAAAGTGACAACAGACGTCGACAGAGGCTAAAAGAAAGATAGCAATAAAGGTTATAAAATCTACAAAAAAACTTTCTGAAAATTCATGTGCAGGCAGTGCAGCACTATCAAAGTGTCTTGTATGCATTCGTGGGTTCATGGAAACACAATTGTTTTTGCTAAACTATTCCAAAACGAGTAGCACCTTCAAAGTTTGTTTGCACTGATATGCTTTCATTTTTGGGGTGCGCTCTGCTCACCTTAATGCCATTTTACTGTAACCAAAAAGAGCTTATGGAGGTAAGTAGCCCACTATATACAATTTGTATTGTTTTTGGGTGAATTAAGCCTTTAAATCCTATAAGAACACTGTTGAAATTTACAATTTCCCCGTTGCGCTTTAAAAAAAGTCAATTATTTCTACGTTGTGTTCAAAAATTGCAAACCAATAAAAGCCGACCAAATAATGACTAGAGTCATCAGAAAATGTCCATTTCGGATGTTTCGTGAAGATCTCCTCTTTCGCTTGAGCGCGGTAATCTCAGCAGCAATCTCAGTCAAACTTGCTATGTGAGATAGCATTATTGTTTGCCAAACGCATTGGTGATGCCTCACTCTTAAAGTCCACATGTTGTTTCATTACATGTGAAACAAACTAACAACAAACTAACTCAACAAAATATGAACACTAAGGCATAAATCTAAGGCCGACTTTCAAAACCTGTCAGCTGGAAGAAGGAGAATGGAAAGCTTGACAGGTAAAACAACAGTGAATAAACAGTTTTGCAAATGCCTAATTGGCCATAACTCATAATGCAACGTGTTACATGCTTGAATATTTATATTTATAGAGAGCAGAGCAAAAGCTGGTTTTTACTCACTCAAAAGTTTAGAATCTTAATCTAGCCCACCGGTGGTATTGAGCTCCGCACTGAAAGTAGATGAGAGTCTTGAAGCTGAGGACAAGTGTGTGTTCTCACTTTCTCACCAGGCCCCATCTTTTCAACAGTCATTATGTAACTACAGTAGGTTGAGTTTGTTCAGCAGGAACGGTGATGCAGCTGTAAATGAATGTAGACTGAGCAGAGTGACTGATGAGAGGGTTTGGTCAGATTCTGTCTCGAGTCCATTTAAGGCGTGTTGCTAAGAGCACAGACAGGAGGAGATGGAGGAGAGAATGTGGCAGAGTACAGGAGAAACCCCAAAGAATAGTTCATGTATTGTAAATATTATTTGGTCAATAACGGTATTTCCAATGAAATCTGAAGCTGACGGTGATTTTCAGGTTGGTGTGACGCTGTTCTAAAGTTTATTTAGGTCCTGTCCAGTTTAGAGATGAAGAAACAGACGCATGGTTCTTACACTTGACAAAATACACTGGAAAACTCCAGAAGGTCCTATTTTTCTACATCTCTCAGTTAAATGTGAACTAAAGGCGTTGCAATCTTAAATGTCTATTCCTGCAGCTGATTACCAAGGCAATTGCACTTTGAATATATTATTATTACCATTAAAATATACACCATGTTGGCTCTACCTGTAGTGAAATGAACTGTGTCCCAAAACATAAAAGGGCAGCATGAATACAGAAGTCGACTCTCGCATAAATAACGTAAGTAATGTATACATAAAAAAAATGTAACGATAGCAAATACTGTATGAAATTTCTACTGTTCGCAAGCTGCAAAAGCAAAGAACACTGAGCCTCCCTCATTCTGGGTATTAAGAAAATAATGAATTTTTCAAAAGTCTTTTTGGTAGTAGAACATTTTTTTATTTAGGTCAACTAAACCTTTTTTCCAAGGTTGACGAAGATTTAGCAGTTTTTATTCAAAGTGTGGATCCCGAAATATGTATCAACATATCTTTTATTTTGATGTTTGTGTGATGATATAAGCAGTATTATCCATTCTGACCCATGCAGTTATAATATCACACTTGGGAAGTCTTGGGCACTAACACTTGCTACTGCTACTAATACTACTGACTGCTGTTACTTTCTCAAATCTTTTTTGCATTTAAATCCATGGGAAAGTCAAAGCAACGGTGACATTCTTCGGATCACAGGACTGAAATTGTATGAATAATGTCCTCCGTAGTCACCGTCTCCTGCTGACTATGCAGGCATTGAATGGTTGAATGGGTCAAGGGGAAATACCGCGGTTTTAAAGGCCATGTTCCCAGCGAGGCATGCGCGGTTGGACGAGAGACAGAGGAACAGACAAAGAAAGAGAGAGGAGGGATGGTGAGATAATGACACCGGAGGAAACAGAATGAAAAGACAAGGAGGGGAGGGGGGAACAAAGACATGTTGGTGTGGAGCTGTTATCTGGCCCCATTCTTTATATATTTCTCATATCCTTGTATGGTCCTCTGGCTCAAGTAATGGAGATGGGTTAGACAATAACAAAACTTGTGTAAAAGCTTTTTAACATCCGGGGAGAGAGTAATAAGAGAGTGAAGGATGTGGCTGCTGCCCTTTTTACGTGCTGTTCCCAATTAATGTTTTATTAGATAACATGCAGAGGGACATGTGACAAGATGGCAGGAGGAAACAGCCGGTCTGGACCTTGCACAGCATTCAATAAACCATTCCAGATTGAACCAGATCCAGGAAAAGCTACTCTACGTCATAATTTGATGACCATTTGACATATTTGCTTTCTTGCCAAGAGTGAAATGAGATTATTGATGACATCTGCCATGTCTCTACGCTGAATATGTAGCTAGAGCCAGCAGCTTAGCTTAGCACAAAGACTGGACTGGCAGCAAAACTCTAGGAAGTCACTGGCCCAGCCAAGACATAGTTCCAGCACGTAGCTCTCCATAACATCATTGATTTTGCGTTTAGTTTTTTGGACAGATTACACAAAACACAATATAACATGATAATAAGTGAACCTATGTTCACACATTGAGCGAAAAAAAAGTAACAAAACGGCCAAGCATGGCTAGCTACATTGTCGCCGATTCGCCGTTGAAGTGTTGCTCAAGTGCTCGTTGACGTAGTTTTGTCGGTAAATAGGTCAAGCACTAGAAACTGGCTTAGGCATTTTTTTAAACGGAATGAACAGGGTGAAACGAAAACATGATTGGTTGACGTTTCACCGCCTCATTGGAACACCGAAAATAGTCAAGAACAGTTCAGTTTCATGTCACCGGCTTCAATTGTCTGGTAGCCAAATTAGCAGCTGAGGTACACACATGAATCAGCTCAGGTTACCTGATTAGTTTAGGATGATTTGAATTATCATTCTAGGTCTGAATTTTGCTCATGATCAAAACAAGTCTTATTTTACTATAGAAAATGCTCAAGCTGTTATTCATTAGGTTAGGTAGATTTTTCTCCTGGAAGTCAGTGTTCTTAGTTTTCTAATACTCAGTGTAGTAAACTGAGTTAAAGCAATGTGCCCTCAGTCCTGAATTGCATCTTGGGTATCCAGTTACTTAAAAAAAAGAAAGAATTTACTGAAATTCATTCCAGCTGTTCTCAGGAAAGCTTTGGTCCAGTCCTTCTTTTGAAGCAAAGGGACTGTCGAATGAAGGCGTTCTGATCCTAGCATGATTCTTAGCATGTGCACAGTAAAGAAAAGCGAGAGATTGGAGATGAGATTCAGCCTAGATTAGCCTCATTCGTATCTATTATGTCTAAAAGAATTCTCTGTAAAGTGTCTTTTATTACAGCATGTCAACACAATCTCAGGTTGTTTTACACATGAAAATGGCAAATTGAAATGTTTAAAATGGACACGTCTTTAAATTGCATACTGCATGTTATATAACTTAGAGAGTATATAGTATATACTCTCTAAGTTGACATGCATGCTGCTTATGTCTGTATATACAATGTGTCTTTTCTCTATAGCTATGTCTGTATCCAGTGGCTAATCTCAGTCAGCCAAGTTCATTGTTTCAGCTGACTGGAAAAATCCTTCTCTCTCTTTCTCTCCTTGGAAATTGAAGGCTTGCGGCCCGTCACAGGCCCACTAACATCTTATTACTGCGGCCAATTCATTTGCACCGCCTCGGCCTCTCATCTCCACTCACTCTGGGGACTCAAGTCTAGGGCTCGTTTTTTGCATGGGCAACATATTCTTAAGTTCTCTGGCCAAGCACCTAAAAATAGGACTTTGACTGGTCTTTTGGTCTTTTGGGGTTTCCCTATGGATTCCTCGCAGTGATGTATTGATGGTGCTCATTGCTATTGAAATAACAGACTGAATATTGTAGCCAGAGTTTAAATTGTCCACATTAGACCCATCACAGGGATCTTCACCTCGAACGTCCCGATATTTTTAGAGTTTTTAATGTGTGTGTTGTTCTCAAGGCATCATGAATTAAAAATAGATGTCCTTGATAATACTACAGATTCGGAAAACCCACACTGATGGCATGTGAATGAGTAGCCCTGCTTCAAGGGATGGATTGTGTGACAGAGAACAGAATTTCATTCATAAGCAGTGTTCGCTCCTTCGGCTCTAACTGCTCTCCCATGACTGAGGTTTAGCTGTGTTTTTACTGTGTACATCCTCATAGCTAAAGGAAATCTAATGGGAAATTGTTACTGTAACATAATCACATTATCTAAGGGAGATAGCATTAAACATTTTTTTAACTGGTCCCAGTTACGACCACTGAAACTCTGCAGCGATGGACGTCAGCGCTTAAGGGGTTTTACTCGGCAGCGTCCAGATATCTGGGTTAAAAGCTGCCGTACGCAGTAGGCTACTTTTTTAAGCTCTGCCTCTGCTGCTGATTCATTGTAAATACTCTGCACTCCCTAATTGCTGTAGTAATGTAGTGAGGTCCATATAAGCCTAATTTAGTGCAAGTGGAACAGAAGGATTAGCACTGGAGTGGAGTGGATTTGTGTTGTAAAAGCTCAAAGTCCAATATAGGATTTACTATAGAAGCCTCTATGTTACCAGATTTGATTAACCCTTTCAGCATCCGAAGATACATGCCTGTAGGCAGAGAAATTATTTTAGATCATCATGAATGGGTTTGTTAACTATATTAGAAGCCATTGGGGGGATCTTCATTGTCGCCACAGTCAGCCATCATGTCAGACATCATGTCAGACATCTGCATGTCTTAGCTGACAAGAGCCAATTAGTCTGCACCGTAAGCCTGTGGTGACTGGTTCCATTGAGGGATTAAGGCTGAACTAGATTGGATTTGTTCTACGTCAGAAGGACAGGAACCCAGTGGACAAAGTCAAGTTATAGTCATCTGTGACAAAAGAGCACTCATTTCTTAGCAACACTGCTAATCAGTAGTGTTGCTAGATCAGGGTAGACTCAGACGCTGTTCTGTCCAGTAGGGCTGGGTATCGTGAGATTAAAAATACCAGCACCAGGACCCTTAAATTGATGCCAATACCAAAAGAGTACTTCAATCGACACCCATGTGAATGGAAGTGTTCAGTTGTGTAAAATGCAGACGCCACAGCATTAATTTGTATTGCACGCCTCAGGGGTTTTGGTGGCATCTCGACATGATGAACTGCCAACTCCGTCAATACACAGAGCTGGACTTCACCGCATCAAAGACTGTATGGGTTGTAGCTGCTGCGGTAGTGGGCCAATCAGACTTTGCATTCCATTGAAGAGCGCTTGTGGCTGCGAGATTTTTATTTATTTTTTTTAGATCTGGGTACAAAAAAGATCAAATGCAGGTATGGTTTGACTGGAGAAGTTTCGATACTACTTGGTGCTGGGTATCATGGACCGGTGTGTGTGTGTGTGTGTGTGTGTGTGTGTGTGTGTGTGTGTGTGTGTGTGTGTGTGTGTGTGTGTGTGTGTGTGTGTGTGTGTGTGTGTGTGTGTGTATTTGGTGTGCGTGCTCACTCTGTGTGGGTGTTAATGAGGTTATTTCATGTGCCTAATAAAGGCTGAACCCCTACTGGTCAGAGTACCTCTACGTGCTAATCCATGTTACATAATGAGCGGGACACACACAGACATACACTCTCTCTCTCATGCACAGATGCAACCTTGGTAACTTCCAAATGTGCCTCCAAAGTGTAGTGCAACATAGCAGAAGTTTCTGAAATAAAACTAAGTTATTAAACAGCTGCTAGCAATGTCATGAAACAATGCAAAATGGAAAAAAAGTATATAGTGACCTGAAAAACAAAATACTAGTTGGAATATCCAGAACAATAAGTAATTAAGCACCCAATATTGCTGTTGTGGTTTAGCATTATGCCAAATAACAAGTTCAGATCTACAAAACAATGTTATTTGCGTACACAAGAATGTAAAATGAAGAGGGAGCTCCAGCTGGTTAAATGTCTTTGCTGGACTGTGAAATATTGTTTCAATGTTATGAGAAAAGAGTCTCCACATGTTTATAAGGTCTCCACACCCTCTCCAACATGTTGCACTGTGATATTATGTTTTACTGCTTAGTTACCGCTGTAATACCGACTGTGAGCCTGTTTATAAAGCCCTTTTCAGACATATGAGATCAGATATGTAACATTCATCTGAATCAATGGATATAATGTAAACTGCGAGATATACTATGTGTTAGGGTTGTAAAAAAATATTGATACACTTGCATTTCACGATGTTATGTTTTGTGATACTGTATTGATTCTCAAAAAATGTATAGTTTACATGCAAAGACTTTGGTTGGCAACCACACCGCTGATTCACACAGGAAGGCCTCAGTGTTTACTGTAAGTCTGTTTTCTCTTATGTCCTTCTCGTCCTCCTAATATTCGTCTGTTTATCTAACTGACTCTTCTTTCCTCTCATGCTGCTCTTTCCCACAACCCCTCTCTTTGACCCCCTTCCCTCCCCCCATGTTTGTCCCTGTATCATATGTTTTCTCACTGTCTTCCTCAGGTCTTGCCTTCTTTCCCTCCCCTTTGCTCCATATTTGTGTGTCCCATACTCACCCTCTCATCTATAATTCTCTCACCCTGTCTTGTTGATTCACTCTTCTCTTTTCAAATCTGTCTCTCTCTTCCTCCCCTCTCTCTCCTTTCCCCATCATCCCTCCATCCTCATAGATGAAGCGGAGGATGTCACCATGGGGAACCAGCTTTGGAAGTGGGCGCAGGTCAGTCCTTTTGACCCCTGACCCCCTGAGAAGATTGATTCTGTACCACATTCATATCTGTATGAAGTCGATTAGCTTGCTGTAGCCTAGCTTAGCTAGCATGAGATAGTTATAGTTTCCTACATAACTGCTCTTAAAACAACAACTTGTCGTTTTTACATTTCTTTTTATGAGTGGAATAAACAAATGGGACACCATTGTGTTGATCCATGCTAGCTGTTCCCCCCCTGCTCCCAGTCTTTATGCTATCTTAAGCTAACTGCCTCCTAGCTTCAGCTCCTTATCCAACGCGCAAACGTTAAGAGCGGTATTGATCTTCTCATCTAACTCTCATCAAGAACAAGAATAAGACTATTTTCCACAATTCAAATATTCCTTTACAGTAGTTGTAGCATATGCATCATCTGTAATATTTCCAGTGATTCCATTCATGGGATACTTTTCTTTACCAGGCAGTTGTAAAATGTCAGCAACAATGTTATAGACTCATATAATGATAGAGTTATTTAGTTCACCAAATATAAGATTTGGGACATTTTAAAAAGCCAATAGCCTTTGCCTATTTTGGTATGTTCAGTTTGCTCACCTGTTGATACATAAAGTCCTGTGCTGGTGTTATTGGGTGTTTAGACTGGTTTCACTTCTCTCATCGGCACTTCATTGTTTCTTGAGTTCATATAGACAACAATGAAGTTGGTGTGTGTTTCTGTGTATCAGTATCTGTTTCCTAGAGATGTTATTAAGGCTCTTTTGGCTGTAGCGTCTTCCTGTGGCATCAGACAGGAAATGGATCAGTCCAGCACTATCGGCTCATAACAGCACCAACAACAACAGCATCAGCAGTGTGCGTCTTTGTTTATGGCCATGTGATGCGATAATGTGAACGTCAAAATAGTGTTTATTAAAGAAGTTATAGCACAGACTGTTACAGTTTATATCGGTCCTTTCTCTCTCTCTCTGCTGTAGACGACAAGGAAGGTGAAGGTGGTTCTCATGATTTTAACAAGGGTGAAGATGATGATGGTCATAGCTAATGGTTGTGTAACGGTAACACTGACGAAAGCCCTTCAGCACGTCAACAAACCCTCTGGAATGTTCCATCTGTTTCTTGAACACCAACTCACTGTAAACACAGTTGACAAGAAGCTCTCCAGCCGCATCCTTAATGGAGAGGAAGAGCGAGTACACACTAACAGCAAACGTGGAAAACATGGCGGTCTTGTAAACTTTTTTTAAAAAGGAACTGAAGAAATAACAAAAATGTCTTTTTTTTTTGTTTAGTTGCATTACTGCACATCTGTGTTGCCTTGTAGCAGCCCCTAACTGTTGTTTTGGAGGCTGGATGGTTTCAAACTTATTGTCGTCTATGTTGACATGTTGACCATATCAGCATATGACTCAGCTTCCTGCCAAACTGCACAGGAACTCTTTTCTGTAAAGCACATAGTTAATTAAATTTGATCCTAGAATATAGTCATGTAAAACTTGAAGAATTAATGATCCCTCTATGAGAGAGCAGCTAACTGGTTCAGCATGCTGGAGCTGAACTGATTTAAAACTGAAAAACAAACTGGGGGTTTGCGATTATGATTTATTTTTAAATGTGTCCGATACTAGCCTCTGTCGTCTCGTGCTGTTATGTCCACTTAGCAGCCTGATGCTGCTGCACTCTCCGTGCAATAACAAGATATCAGTTGGTGATGGGAATTCGCGTCTGTTTGAGTTTGTGTCAGGGGATGCTGGGAGTCCGTCGGTACCAAGACGTGAACATTTCGGCTGACGGAGGTGGATGGCAGAGCAGAGCACTGGAAACATAGCCGAGATGCCTCTGTAGAGACTGTTTGGATTGGACTGGAGATGGACTTTAGGTCGGACTGAAGTGTAACATAACAGCTCAACTTTTAAGGAGTGAAGAGGTAGAGCAGTAGTAATGCATGTAGGAGTTTATCCAACAGGCTTTGAAAATGGTTTTATAAGGCAGTGGCTTGTTACAGATGACTGTGTAATCCTTCAAATGAACTTGCTCTGTCCGTTCAGTCCTGTGTGAGTTCAAATTTTGCCACCTGCTCATGCCAAGCCACTTTTACTGGCAGACACGCGACTCCCAAAGGGGACTTTAATCACATTGTAATCCAGAGAGCCTGATCACACTGCAAGAGTTGACATATGAGCAATAAGGAGATGGAGGCAGATTAAGATAAATACAGTTACAAAATACCAGAGGCGGCAGATATCATGGAGAATTTTTTATTGTGCTCTTGATTGAATAAATTGCACCCAAGGATAACTTAATTTGTGCTTTTTGGCTCCCTAAAGAAAATCGTTTGTATTATATATTGTATTGTGCAAACAGAATAAATCAATCCAATTAGTCGCGTTATCGTCACATTATTGGACAAATATTTTATTGAGGAGTAGTTCAGCTCATCAATCTCTCTCCCTGTCTTGCAGCAGTGACAGCGCTGCCATGGCATCAGGACCTCCAGATGTGATGGCCAATCAGGAGCCAGCTGAGGTCGTGGAAGAGTGTTCAGGTAACAATTTGATTAAATGTTCAGTTAAAAGAAATGTGACATGATTTCGGTGAGAGAGGTACATTTTCCCAAAAGGTTGTAGTTTATTCATGTCACTGAGTTTCTCAAACAAAATTAATATTTGTAGTGTTTCTATAAATCTGGGACACCCAAGACTAAATGTTTAACTTTTTTTGAGGTTTTGATGGGTCACTCCCTTTATATTCTTTTACCAAGACCTAATTGGTGTACATTTTAGAACACCCACAAGTGCTAGATTTGAATACAACCAACTGAAACTAAGTATGTGCTTTGAAGTCAAAATGGTTTCTCAGGAACTGCTTGGACCAAAATCACTGACTATATTATTCTCAGAATGGGTGGGTAGTACTATATGGAGGTCTACATCATATCAGCAATAATAATATGTACACAGACACAGCAGAGAAGATCAGGCCAGCTTTAACAATCTAGATCGAGATCCTCGCTGCTGTTGGCAGGAAATGAAGGAACAGCGAAAGCTATCGTCATCTCTCTCACACACAAACACACACAAAGCCCAGATGCACACTGTCGATACAGATGGATAGCACACATGCTGCTGATATTATGGAAACAAAGAAGAAGTGCATTGGCAGGTCAGAGTGATGTGAAAACACAGCAGGGATTTCAGTGCTGTTAAGATTATTGGACGGTCCAACAATGTGGAAACTTTCTAAACTAGCTCATCTTTTAATTCTGATATTTCAGTGTAACTGTATTATTGCAGGAAACAGACTATTACCACTAGGTTTGGTGAGTCACTTCTATTTGGGAGCGCTGAACATCAGGCGTGACTCCACAGATCATGATGTCTGCCAGTCATGTCCATAACAATCTGTTGGTGTTGCGCCGGTATCGGTGCCAGACCAGCAGCTTATCGCTGATTGGTGCCCAATGTAATGGGCCGTGTTTTAGTTGGATCTGCAGTTTGAGAGGATTGGAGTCTGTAAATAGAAGTGATACGAGTTTAGGCCTGCTCCTTTCATGGCAGGACTTTGCAAACAAGCATAAATCAGAGTCAAAGTTTATGTTCATGTATTACTCATTAAACTTACTCAGGAAAGAAATCAGTATCAAACTGGTGTTGAATTGCAATAACATTAATGTTTTCCAGTGGATGTGAATTTGGCTATTAGGGAATTTTTCAACTTTTAGAGGAACACGTGTACTGAAATCTCTCATGCAAAATACTACTTTTGGCAGAAAACATATGAGTTCATGTAGGACCTCATTGCTCATTGTAAGAGGCTGATTAAAGAAATGTGTTGTCAAGGCCTTTTAATTAAAGTTTAGCTTATATATTCTAACAAAATCATCATAGTATAACTTACAAAAAACGTACACATACTGACAATAATTGAGACAATATATCGACCTGTTCTCTTTAGTTATACATTTAGAGCACAAACAATACATCGCAGACCCCTCCATCCTCTCCCCTCCTCATCATCTTCCTCTTCCTCATGTCATTTCTGGGACAAAATAACAAATGTTGCTTTTAGAATTCATCCAGCTCTCCTGACAATCACCATGTCCTGACCCCAAAACAATGTAGAGATGTTTTAGGTTCCCTCTCCTCCTCTTTCTCGCTCTGCCCATGACACTGTTTCCCTGTCAAAGGTCACCATCTTCTCATTGTGTAAGCCAGGGTCAGTACCCCCTAATAGAACTGCCTTGAAATCGCCATGATGTTATTTTTAATATGTGAATGTAGTCATGTTTTTTACTGAGAAAGTTTATATAAAAGTATCTCAGAGCTACAATGACCATGGAGGTCCACTGACCTTCCATTGAGGCAGTGGCCTTTTTCGTCTCTCTGAGTGCAGACCTTTAACTTAATAGTGTATTGTGCCTAAAATAGCACAATAAATAGCACCGTCGGCTGGTGTTTCCCCCTGATTTTTCATCTTGGCAGTGCAGAAAGGCCTCTGAGGCATCACGAAAAGCTGGTTGGAAGCAGAAAAGAACAGACAGAAGAGGGGAGAACTTGCAGCCAACATTTCTTCATAGAAACCATCTATCTCTGATTTGGTGGCAACTCATCAAAACAGTGTGGCAGGTGCTCTATTTAGCCCTCCATGCAGACGGTATGTGGCTGCAATTTGATTTTGCACTTATTTTTTTGTGATGCTTTGTATGATATGTATCAAATAACACACATGACATCTCAAAAGAAAAGAAAGCAAACTGCTTGTATATGTACGTATGATACAAAATGTAAAATCTGTAGCTTAAAAAGTAAGCGTGACGTGGTCTTTAGCAAATGACCCAGAAATCGTAAGCGTCTTGGCATCTTGTACCAGGCTGAGATTCTAGACATTTTTCACTGTGATTTATTTCCAACCAGAAAGTGTATATTTAAAGACAGGAAGGAATGCTGAAGGATTCCCCGCAGGGAGAAAGACAGAAATTACAAAGCTTGTGTAGAAAGAATGTGTCTCTCCAAAAGCATTTTTATGACCCAGGGATATGAATTTGTTTCCCTCTGTTTTGTGTCACAACTCATCATTTATCCGTGCGCTAGGATAGTATACGATCATTTCTCCACCGGACATGCTCCAAATTAGTTTTTGCAACAATAAGGAAGTTTCCATCTGGTATGAGTAACTCTGGATTTAGTCTGTATTTCAATGTTTATTTACAATCCCTCCACAAGGCCAGTTGGTCCACTTTGGTCTAGACTATCAATAACAATTGGATGGATTGCCATGACATTTTGTTCAGACATTCATTGTCTCCAGAGGTTGAAGTTTTTTGGGACTGCTACAATACCTGCAAAACTATTGACATCAACCTCAGCTGTACCATGTGTTTACTTCTAATTAGCAAATGTTAATGTACTAAACTGATAAGCTAAGATGCTGGTATGTTGTCTCGCTAAACATCCGTATGTTAGCATTGTCACTGTGTGCATTTTAGAGTGCTGATGTTAGCGTTAAGCTCAAAGCATGATCGTGCTAACTGACTGTACACTCTTAGTGGGCCGAACACAGCCTGAACAGAAATGGGCTGTGTTGATTCAGGTACCAGCTAGACATTAAATAGATCCAGAAAGTCCAGTTTGAGTAACTGGTCCAGGAGTTTGAAGGTCTATGTTTTGAGACAGCCCACAGCCCTGCTGAATGTGGGACAGAGAGAGGACCAGGGGGCTGTTCAAGTTCTGGATGAGCGCCTTGCTGACTGAAAGCAGTGAAAGCACTTTGTAGCTGTTTAAGGAGTTATAAAAGAGTTGTTGAGTTTGTCCACTGCGGTGCTAATGGAGGTGGACTCACTGGGGGGGTTTACAAGCAGAGGAGTGTGTGTGTGTGTGTGTGTGTGTGTGTGTGTCTGTCTTTACGTGCGTCTCTGTGTAAACACACATTAGTGTGTGTAGTTTCTCCAGGGATGCCTACCTGGGACTTTACAGCCAACTAATTGCTCAAACTAGAGTTCATACGAGGATAGTGTGTAAAGATGCTGTGTGTGTAATTGTCTCATTAACATATCACTGGGCAGGTAGTTATAAAGCGTGCTGTTAAAGGACTTTAACCAGTTTCTTTCATTTTTTTTGTATTTTTTTTTGTATCATTTCTGTCTTCACAGGAAAGAAGAAGTCCAAGTTCCAGACTTTTAAAAAATTCTTCGCCAGGAAGAAGAGAAAGGAGCCACCGGCCGCTGGAGCAGACGCGGGGCTTAAAGCCAGCCAATCGAGCGACAATGTCAGCAAAACATCCCAAAATAACACGCTCACTCGATCAGAGAAGGATAAGGGCTCTGGGTAAGATCAGACACATGCATACTTACACAAAGAACACACGATAACTCTTATTCAAACATTGACACAGTTACGTACACATGCTAAGTGCCTGTCAACGGGACTAAAAACTGATTTAAATACTTCTTTGTACGGGACAGGTTTGGTTAATGGTTTGTTAAAGGCTAAATTTTGCGTAAAAAAAAAAAAAGTTGATCCACCCTAATGGATATGAATACAGTTCTGGCAATATCACCTTGTTTTTTTCAAAGATATCCCTAAACCTTCCTGTTTTCTATTCAGACCACTTATTGTAAGTGTTTTTAAGAGCTTCACCAACAAAACATAGCCGCCGTTAGTAGATACCAATTTCATTTTCCTGCAGCCCAGTATTATGTTCCTACACAGTTGGTTGGTTCCTCTGTCCATTTAGATAAATGCCTCCTCTTGTGTGAAAAAGATAATTTAAGAAATGAAGATCATGTTTTAACATCCATTTCCTGTTCTTCCTCAGCTGAGCCTCAGCTTCCTGTTTTCGTAACAAGAAGCTGAATGTGTCTTCCTGTGGACAGTCCTAATTTCCTTTGTTTCCCTAAGCCGTACCACTTCCTGACTCGGCTACTCTTGACTTTTCCTCGGTGTCACAGGATATGTCTGTTCCAATTTTATCGAAGTCGTTCTATGTTCCTCCTCCTAGTCGTTAGGGGAGTTGGCATTATCAACAAACAAAAGCAGAAAAAGAGAGTATCGATTTTATTTTTTAATTATTTTCTTTGATAAAAGAAGAGAAACAACTCTAGTGGGGTAAACGATTGTGGGTCAGTGGTGTTTGTTATTAACCACTGACACACCGGGGCCTCTTCACATCCAGTTGTCTTTATTTATAGTTGTCTGCGAAACATCACTTTCTGCTTTGTCTTCCTCCTGTTTCCCAAAGGTCAAAGATCAGCCTGGGCAGCAAGGCCTTGTCACACGACTCCATCTTTGTTTCGGACTCGTCGGAGGCCAACGAGGCTCTTGGAGCATCTCAGGACAGTATTCATGGGAAAGTGAAATCACTACAGGTAAATAAATACACATAAGTATTCTACATGCCCTTCTTGTTTGAGATATTGTTCAATCCAAAGAGCCAAGTTTAAGCTCCTGTGTCAACAAGTATCTTTGTCTCTTCCTGGAGAAAGACTTGGCATGTGGAGACAAGCAGCAGAGAAGAGGATTTGACGGCAGAATAAAGAGGAATAATAGACAAATAAATGTTTGGGCGTGAGAGTGTCTATGACCTTGTGCTGAGTGGTCATGAATCATATTATCAATAAAGAAGGCGATAAAGAGAGACAGAGCAGCTGATCTGGAGTGTATTCAGTCAGACGGGCAGAGCTGATGGTTATCACTGAGGGAGGTTAAAACTGAAGTGTCTGTCAAAGCAAAATGAAGGAGCGGCTGATGAAAAGAAAAGCAGACAGACAGAACAAATGCCTGTCACAACAACAGGCTAAAGTGGGAAGACGTGACACCCAGACAGACAGACTGACCTCCAGTTAAACTGCTCCACTAAGCTTCCTACAGGGGAGTGGGAATTAAAACAATTAAAACATCTTATAAGGATTTTCTAAAAAGGGAAACTTTCTCCTGTAGCTAAAACACAAAGAGAAAGTTTGAGTCTGTTGGCAGATGATACAGCAAACACACAGGTGATAATAATAATTTATAAAACTCTTTCACAAGTGAAACTGCACAGGTATGTAGATTAGATAGAAATATGATCTTGAGGATAAAGTGAAAACACTGATTGATTAATTCATACTCTGAGGTCATTGATCCAAATCCACACCTGTAATAATTGTTTGACTTTACACCAAATATTTGTATTATTTTAGATTTTTTTTTCTTAACATTTCCTATAGTCACTGAACTGTTACATGATATTCTCTGTATTCTATCGCCCTACAAAGTGCTACAACAGAGCCCTCAAGACAGTGCAAGGATATCACTATTTGTTTCCATTAAAAACAATCACACAATGGTGTCCCCAATGGTAGCTAACTGAATTTGGCATGCTAATGGCTTTGCTAGCATGTCCTGTAACAGTTGACATATTGAGATATTCCCTAAAGAAAGTCATCTAACATTAAATAGGCAAACACACAGTTAAACAAGAAGTGAAAACAGGAAATGCTCACTTTCTCTTTTCAAATTGCTAATGTTAACTTGTTTGCTATATTGTGGCGGTCACACACACTCGTACCTACATTATTAGCTCTTGGTTTTATTTTGAATCAACTCTCATTTATGTGCAGGTACCTCAAAAAAGAAATGGCATCAATTTAAATGTCTGTAACACAAAATGTTAAACTCATTTAAGCTCAAAATTAGCAATTTCATGTACTAGCAAGTTGAGCTTCCCAACATAACTGCTAATGGTTGAGGGAAGCTACTCTCATGTCCTTATTTTAGTTGGAGCTCCTCTCTGTTTCTCGACGTGTTCGAGTTACTGTAACAATATTATCATTAACATTAAAAATCTGCAGCGGTCGGTGTTCTTCTGTCAAGGTCTTGGTGTGTGCCAGCGTCCAGCCCGGCTAAAGAAAAGCGGTATTGTCCTCTGTTTGCTCTGCACCCGTCCTTGAGCGACTGTTACAGGGCAACACGTAACAGATAACAGGTCTGTTAGTTTGAGTTTCTGTGATACTTGCCAAACAAATGGCCTAAAATAAACACTTTCCCTCTTGAGTGCCAGCCTACTGTCCCCACACGTCGTTCTCTGTTAATCATACTCCACACCAGTGGGGATTTTGGGACTGTAACGTAACGTGAAACCTTGTAAACACACAAAAACGTGTACTCAAACACACTTTTTGTTACCTTTTCGTAAAGCTGTAGTTTATTACACAGGCTGTCAGATTTGGCCACCCACAAAACCTTTTGCTTCCTGCTGTAATATCTCAAAGTGTAGCCGTGATATCAATTCTTTTTTTGATCCCAATAGATAATACACACATACAAAGTCAAATTATTTGTTTTCCCCTGCAGCTCCAGCTGAGACAGGCCATCAGGCTGGGCTCTCCTCCGTCCCTCATGTGTGTGAAGAGAACGGAAGACGCCGGAGCCATGTCTGAGGACGACGGCCTGCCCTGTAGTCCACCTGAATACACAACACTTCACACAGTCATGGTAACACATTTTGACTAAGTAACGTCCACCTGAATGCGATCTGCAGACAGCACCGCTAACACTGTTATTCTCATTCTTTCCCCTCTCTCTCTCTCTCTCTCTCTGTCTCTCTCTCTCTCTCTCTCTGTCTCTGTCTCTGCATCCCCGAATCAGGCTCAGAGGAACAGCTCCATCAGTCTGGAGGGAATAGACAGTGACAGCGACCAGGTAGAGTACCCCAACAATTTAGCATTGCACTCCTATTACATTATGGGACATTTTCATCTTCATACTTGTAGTCTGTAGGCTTTTACATAAACTCCCTCTGGAGACTCAAAAGGCTCCAATCAACTTTTCCATACATACAGTGTAAGACCTCCTGTAAACAGACCGATGTGTAAAATTGGTTCCCCATTAAAGCTTAATTAATAATTCATGTTTTTTGTCAGATGAAAATATTACATTGCAGCGCTACATCACTGCCCTCAAGAACACGAATGAATCCACAACTAAACACACAGTGTTGAAGTAACATGGCGAGGGAATTCCCCTATCCACAGCCGAACTGTGTGCACGATATGTGCTTTATAAAGGAACCTTATACAGAGGAACCTTCCGGCTGTGTGAGGGTGACTTTTCTCCTCATGTGACCGTGACGATAAAAAACATCTCATGATCGAATCTAATCACCGAAACGCGACTAAATAAAAGTCCCCTTAATCCTTCTTTCTTACTCTATTCCTCTTTCTCCCTTTGTATCCTCTAATTGTCTGCCGCTGACCTGCCGTATGAGTGTTTGTAGTTTCAGCCTGAGTCGTTCGAAATGTCCCATAAGCTCCCAAACGGCACTGTCCGTTAGAACAGTTCACTGCAATGAGTACTTTTCAGTTGGACAGTGCCAATTCGTGATAAGGCTAATGTCCTAAACTATTAATTTAGTCTCGCCGGGCTTTAATGTGGGCAAAAAGCACAGTCAGCAAAGTATGACAAATGAGCATTTAATGATAGTGCCGTTTTAGCAATTTCAGAATGTTTTTTTGGCCAGTCATTTCCCCACTGAAAAGAACCACAGATGGCCCGCTACAGAGACGTGCACACAAAAAACAGAAAATATCCACTTTAAAGAGCATTCCACGCATAGGAATGCGGTCAAGGAGGACTGCAGTGACTTCTGAGTTGCAGTGGCACTTTCTGGAGCTTTTCCACTCACTGAGTACTCACGACAGACTTCAGGGAGACACACTATGGTTTTTTGAGATCTTATTCTGAAAATGAACTTGGATTTCCTGGCAGGGCTGACAGTTTTGAGCTAGACAGTGAGTCCATGTCAGTCTATAATCCCTCCGGGTGCTTGGGTCTGGGTCTGTCTGTCTATTTACTGTAAATAGAAAGGGCGCAGGCTTTGTCGATTGTTGACATGTAGTTTGGATGGTTTTGCAGTTTTGGGCTTTGAGCTTGAAATATTCACGATGGAAAGGAATAACTTCCAATGCTGGGTGTTAAAGCTGCACTAATTGTTATTTTTATATTAACAATGGATCAAATGACTGTGTGTAATGGGAAAGTTCATGATGCAGAAACCTGCAGAGAATTATAACCAAAGTCTTTGCTGTTTTAGTGTCTTTTAGCTTGTTTTGCTTCTCAGGTCCACAACTGTTTTTGGTTTACTCACACAGGTGTTCAGTGAAACCAACCGTACATTAACTGTTCAGAACCAAAAATCAGGCAGACACAGTTAGACACCAGGCGGCGATCTCTGTGTCTGAAAATCGAAGCCATTGCTGAAGTGCGTTAAACTTGCATTCTTTCTAATGGCCATCAGGGGGCGACTGCTCTGGTTCTAAAAAGAAGTCCAATTGTATAGAAGTCTATGAGAAAATGACTCTACTTCTCACTTGATTTATTACCTCAGTAAACATTAAACATGAGTTTATGGTCTCAGTCTCTAGTTTAAGTCTTCATGACAGCATGATGTTCATTTAGTAAATTATGGTCTATTTCCACCTGAGAATTTAACGATCTGATGCAGTTCTGATTCACAAGGTAAATTTACAAACACAAATGCACACTATATCTGAGGCAAAGTAAATAGCTGTCATGTGCTTTGTGTGTGATGCTTAAAGATGTACCTCAGTGTGTGTGTGTGTGTGTGTGTGTGTGTGTGTGTGTGTGTGTGTGTGTGTGTGTGTGTGTGTGTGTGTGTGTGTGTGTGTGTGTGCGTGCGTGTGTTGGTGGGTTTGGTCATAACCCTCTAGCTGCTCTTCAAACCTTAAACGGAAGTCTTATTTGACCTCTTCTTCCACTATATGTCACTTTGTTATCTCAGTTTTTCTGACTGTCTTTCTCTTGTCTTTGTCCATAATACTGTACGTGTTATTCTACTGACCCACTGTGTGTGTGTGTGTGTGTGTGTGTGTGTGTGTGTGTGTGTGTGTGTGTGTTCAGAGTGCATTCCAATGGTTTCTCTGGCAGTCGGTGTGTCTGCTTGTAGTTATAGAGTTTGAATTCTGTCTCTCTCTCTCTCTCTCTCTCGCTCTCTCTCTCTCTCATTTACTCACTCACATACACATAGAGACCTGAAAGCTCCATAAACAGAAATCTAGATGTCAACAAAGAAGAACCTGGATCATATTCCTCTAACAGCCACACGGCCTAGTGAGTTTTTTTGACAGTAATGTGAGTCTTAAATGGTCAGTTCACCAACATCATGAAGACATATCACATGACCTCAGTGGTATCAAGCCATGTAAACAGTTTTGGTTTCCTAAGATCCCAGTGTACTGTACCCAGTACAGTGGAGCAAAGAGTGGCGCTCAAAGCATCAAAAATTACATTTGAAAAAGCAAAACGTTGGGGCAAGTCACAGACCTCACAGTTTTGTAAGTATAAAAAAAGTTCTCAAACACAGAATTGTGTCACTTAAAACTGTCACTGTGCTCCTTTAGCGTGTGTTGAGATGTCAAACTGTGAATAATTTGGACTCAGGTTTGTGTGTTTTTTGGGAAAAGTTAAGAACCTCTGTAAGATTTTATGTTGAAACAAGTGTAAGAGGACAGAGAGGTAAGTGTTGGTCCTGCAGATAAAGACAGCTAATATTTATCCAGCTGGACTCTCTCTCTCCCTCTCTTTGCTGGTCTCGCTCTACTCACTCTGCTTTCTGTATCTGCTGCCATCAACGTTTATGGGGGGAAAAAAACACCTTTTATCACAATCAACTTCACCTGTGTTTCCAAATGCCCCTGGAGTATTTTCCCCTTGTCAGTTAGTTATTTGTGAAACGCTGTCTCCTTCTCGTCCCAGCTGTCCTGCGCTGCCTCCAGCAGAGCTGTGAGCCCCCTGGTGGTCCCGGGGGATTTCAGTCAGCCGGCCAGTCCCTTCGGCTGTCTGGATAACTCTGCTGCCAAACACAAGCTGGGCCTGAGACACAAAGCCGGCAACAGGAGGAAACCTGTCGCTGTAAGACATCCAGACGCACTAACGCACTGGCACAAGCACATACGCTACACCATTCAGCCAGTCATGGCGTGCTAGCTAGAAATGATGTGGTAAAGACCAAATTGTCAGATGAGAATGAATGACGGGTCTCCTGTCCATGCAGAGGCTGGAGATGAAAGCAGAGGGAGACTCTGTGGTGGAGGAGATACTGAACTCCTCCATAACAGAAGCTGCAGAGGAGCGAGAACAACCGAACACACCAGAAGGTCAGCACTATTCTTTTTTTTTTCTTTCTGCTCAACTGCACTCCATCTTATTTTATTTATTCATCACTTCAAATCAATGACTCATATTAAATAATATAATAATTAATATTCAAATATATCATTTTATCAAAGTGAAATTGCATATTGCAAATTGAATTATCAAAAATATATAATTACACCCAAATTTATAATTGAAATAAAAGCTCAATTGACAATAAATCTTCAGTTTACTCCTGAGCATAACATTGCCTTAGTGACAAAGAAATTGTATGTTTTTTTATTTTCAAATTTGCAGACAGTTTGCAACCAAGACTTTAATTGCTCTAATTCAATTATTTATAATAAATATATCAATAAATATGGCTCTTATGATGTTAAGAAATTAGAGATTCCTACCATTATAATAAAACATTAGAAATGAGTTAAAGTCAGCATATGATTGATTTTCAAATGCAAAAGTTTTCAATTCAGTTTTCAAGTTTATGTCGTACATTGTCCACCAATTTGAAGAAATAGAAAAATCTGTGACTTTGATTTGGTTAAATAATTTAATTTTAACGTTGGCAGCCATACCATATTCTCTGTGCCATGGTGTCATATCAGGTTGACCTCTGAGATATTTGCTTCTGTCTGTGGTCCAGTTGTAAGTGGTGAAGAGCTGAAACCAACAGGGAATAGGGAGGAAGAAGAAGAAGAAGACGAGGAGGAGGAGGAGGAGGAGCAGGAGCAGGAGCAGCCACAGCATTCCAGACACTCCCTGTTGAGAGATGAGGAGGAGGAGAGGGAGGAGGGAGAGGACCAGTCCCAAGCAGAGCAGGATGTTTCTCACGGCCCGGACTCTTCCTCTCCTCCTGAGCTGCGGCTCTCTGAGGAGGAAGCCCCAGACGCCCAGCCTCGGCCCTCCTCCAAGCATAGCCCCAGGGACTCCTCTCTGGACAGTCCCGGGTGATTAAATATAATTTCCTCTTTGTTCTCTCCTCATCTCAGTCTCTCTTGTTTATGTTTCCTCCTTCTTTCAATCTGACCCATTGATATCTGCTTCTAGAGCAACGCCAGAGCCCCCTGCTGGTCCGAGAGAGTACTTGCTGGACCCTCCAGGCATTGCCTATGGAGCAGAGGAGAGGGGGGTTGAAAGTGACTTGGCGCTGAGTGGAGAAGAAGATGGAGTCCAGGACAACAGGGAGGAGGAGAGCTCCTTCTTACAGGAAGTGCTGAGCTCCTTGAAGACTCCCCTCTCGTCCTGCTCGCTGGGCATGGAGCCTGAGGGTGTCGTCCTGGAGATAGAAGAAGAGGAGGAGGAGGAGGAGGAGGAAAAGGAAAGAGAAGACGTCGAGGTAGAGGAAGGTGAGGAGGTGAAAGAAGAGGAGGCAGTGGTGGACGAGCCTGTCGGTTATCAGGCTGCTGCCGCTGGTTTCCTCCTGTACGATCACACTGCGGAGGAAGAGGAAGAGGAAGAGGAAGAGGTCGCCACTTTGAGCACTCCTTCTTGTCGAGATGTTGAAGAAGAGGAGGCAGAAGAAGCAGCACAGGAAGAAGTGGTGGAACATGTCTGTCAACATGATGTATGTATCTTTGACTCATTTTTAATATTGTGAGTGAAGTAGTTTTAAAAATCAATGCAGGGACCCTAACTTATCCTTATCCGAAACCTCTTGAATTTGTTCATACCAAGAGAGATTCACCAAACTCTCTCTCTCTCTCTCTCTCTCTCTCTCTCTCTCTCTCTGAATGCGATCTGCAGACAGCACCGCTAACACTGTTATTCTCATTCTTTCCCCGTCTCTCTCTCTCTCTCTCTCTCTCTCTCTCTCTCTCTCTCTCTCTCTCTCTCTCTCAGAGAGAGTTAGTCAGGTGTGATGGAGAATGTTTTTTCAGATCCTGAGGTGGCTGTTATGAAATGTTTTCATCGTGCCAAAATACTCATGTAGTGAAATCTAAAAACAATCGAGTTGTTGGACCTCTTGGCAAGACGTGATGTACATTACTCTGATGCAGTTACCAATATTTATAATATAATTTTATCATTTGTATTTTACTTGATGTCTGTGTAATATTTAATCTCCAAATACATAAAGTTCATTGCAAACAGTTGCCCGTTTACATAACCAGCAGATATGAAACATTAGCATTCCTTAATGTCAGGTTTCCGGCCACTTGATGAATATCAGTCCAATATTCTCTCTTTTAGCTCTGTTTTTGGTCTCCACCGACTCCTGAGGGAAAGTTTCTTAGTGGCTAAACGCTAAATCTCTCTTTTCTTTATCTTTCAGCGAGAAGAAGACGGAGAGAAAGAAGAGGAAGTCACCCCCGAGGAACAAGATGATGTACAAACAAGAAACACTGTCAACCAGGCAGAGGAAGAGAGAAGAGAAGAAGAGGAGAGTGAGGGAGAGGAGGAGGCAATAGAGCTGGAGAAGGAGCCAGAGGTGGAGGAAGAGGGACTGGAGAAAAGGGAAGAGGAAGATGTGGAGGAGGCAGAGGTGAGAGTGGAGGAGGCAGAGGAGGCGATAGAAGAAGAGAGGGAGGCCACAGAGGAGATGACGGAGACGTTTCACGAGGCAGCAGACGAGGAAGTTGCCATGTTGCCGCAGAAGGAGGATGAGGGTGTAGATGTTGTGGTTGGAGATGACACTGTGAGCATCAATGACGAGGAGACAGAGCTGGGCGACGAGGCAGCGCATCAGAGTCGAGCAGCTTCCGATCGAAGCTTCGGAGAGGAGAGGGAAGATGGAGAAGAGAAGGTGGAGGAAGGCGTGGAGGAAGGCGTGGAGGAAGGCGTGGAGATCGACCGGCCGGGACAAAAATCAGAGCAAGAGGAGGACAAGAGTGAACGAGATCTGCAGCAGGAAGGCGTGGAAGTGTCCACAAAACAAGCTAACGTTTCTGCCAAGCCTCCTTCTTTGTCACTTCCAGGGTCACATGACGAGACTTGGGCACAAGAGAGTGGAGCCATCACTCCCAGTAAGACGGGCACTACCACCATCCACATAAATCTACTCTCTCCAAGCTCAGAGAAAGCCACGCCTTTCTTCCAACAGTCCCCAACTGCCGCACACCCCAACGAAAGTGAGACACCTGGTCACGCTGCAGCAGCCACACAAGAAGAAGAACCAGCTGACGAGGTGGAAGCCGTAGAAGAAGAAAAAACGTCAGCCCCGGAGGGAGAGGCTGCACCTCCTGCCTCTGTGGGCGAAGAGGTTAAGCAGCCGCCCAGTGTTTCAGATCAGAGCAAAGCCCGCTTCACCATCGCCCCCGCCTGGCAGAGGTCACTCTCTGTGGGGGAGGCAGGGGAGAGTTTGACTCCTCCCTCGTCCCCGTCCGCCGTCACAGGGCCCGGAGATGTGGAGGCGGAGGCTGCGAATAGCAAGGACCCCGAAGTGGAGGCCGAGCCAGCCAGTTCGGCCAAGGTGGAACTGGTGTTGAGCCCTGGTAGAGTGAGGAGTGCAGGGACCGCCCCTGCACCTCCTCCATCATCCATTCAACCTCTGATCACGGCGAGCACAGAAGGTAGGGACAAAGATAGATCATGAAGATTTGTTCATTTGGGTACCTGGTTCTGGTCTTTGTCTTGGTGTCACATGAAGTGAACTTGCGGTTGGAGTTTAAATAAAGTTAAACCGCAGACCGAACTTGTCCCCCTGCAGAGAGCTCCGTGGTAGCGGAGGGAAACCCCGACAGTCCTTTTGGAGTTCGGCTGAGGAAAACGTCAGCTCTCCACCTCTTCAGCTCAGAGGAGGAAAACACAGAGGTGATTCCCTTCCCCTTGTGCCCCTTGTGATCATTAAATAAACGATGAACAACAACAATAAGGTGTTAATATGTTGCGTATGTGTTTGTAGCTTGTTTCTGCTGACACATGTGGCCAAAAACAAATTAATGAACACAGGTGTAAAGTAAGTTTTTGTATTGAATTTTGTATTCATCACTCTTTTCCAGCCTCCCATCGAGCCTCAAGCTCAGCCAACCAGCTGTAGAGTTGACTCACAGCAGCCAATCAGCATGAAGCCCTCCATCAGTCAGCCAGTCAGCATCAAGCCCGCCCTCCCCAAGAAACCAGACATACACGGAGACAGCGGAGGGAAAAACAAACGCACGTCAGGTGTGTGTACACACACTCACAAAAACACACATCATTTTCATTTTCGGGCACAATGCTCACAGCTTTCTTATGCATATGTATGTGTAATTGCCCAAAACTTGGGCTGAATCAGATTTGAAGAGTCAGCAGCTCCTGATTCAGCCCATGGTGTAACAGTGTGTCTGCTACTGTCTTATTGATCCAGACCCGGCTCCAGTTCGTGGTCTCTCAGGTGGATCTTATCCTCCCAGCTGGATCTCTGTGGCCAAACAGAAACAGAAGGTCTACAAAGAAAACTCGCTCGATGAGATTACTGTCAGGAAGGTAACAAGCTGAGATTTCTTCTTCCTTTTCTCCATCTCAGGTACCAGCTGAGGTTTATGGGGTGATAAAAACAAAACAGCGCACATACTCGTGCGTGCGTGTGTGTGTGTGTGTGTGTGTGTGTGTGTGTGTGTGCGCGTGTGTGTGTGTGTGTGTGTGTGTGTGTGTGTGTGTGTGTTTTAAAACTGCATTGTAGCTGACACGATGTTTAGGTTTTGGTTCTCTAAAATACATAGTTCAGATGGAGGTGCACTCGTATGAGATTATAGGATTGTAAACCTTGTTTTGGCTCACCGCACGTTTCCAGCCACATAACCTAGTGTGTACATCTGTGCTGCTCTCTGTCATCAGGAGGAGCAAGAGAGGAAGAGTTCACTGCCACTGTATGTCAGCTCAGCTGCAAGCCAGGAGCACAGCAACAGAACAGCAGAGTCAACCGGCAAAGGTCAGAACACACACACACACACACACACACACACACACACACAGTCATTTGAAATTGCATGACACGTTGTACTGCCAAAAACGCATTTACAAAAGACCCATCAGCTGCAGCAACAACAGGCTTTATTTAGTTTAGTCTAATTTGAATTTGAATTTGTATTCTGCTGAACACGCTGGATTTCTGTAACGACCTCAGGTCCAGTTTGAGTTCACTCATCAGGACTCTCCTGCTACCACCGTTGGACGTGAAGCTTTTGACTGATGCAGGTTTGACCTCATGTGGACAAACTGTGCTACTGCAACCAACCCAACAAGAGTCCCTTCAGTTCACGTTTTAACATTCACCCTCTGAGTTCACAAAGACATCAAGATAGTCATTTAACAGGAATATGTATTTATTTTTTCTTAACTGCTGAGCAAGGCGTTTTTTTAACTTTATATTTCAAATATTTGTATTCAACCAAACAAAATTATACATTGCATATATTGTTGTTTCGTCAATGCTCATTTCCATTTATATGAAAAAAGTACAATAATATGAATGTACATTTACAGATATAAAACAGGTGATATAAAATATAGTTTGAGATTGGAACAGTATTTAAAAAAAAAAGAAATTTAAAAGAGAAAGGAAGAATTTTCAAAATAAAATAAACAAATAGTTAAATTAAACAAAAAAAGAAAAAGAAAAGAAATATGTCTATCAACATGTTTCCTCATTATTGATATGCTGACAAGTTACATACTAAGATGACTGATAAGTCACATGCGTTTGATTGACGTGTGTGTGTGTGTGTGTGTGTGTGTGTGTGTGTGTATGTTTCTATTTTTTTTCTTCCAGTGGAGATCAGTAAGCATTCGGCATCTGTAGAAAAAGAGGCCAGGAGGTCTCTCTCTCCTCCGACTCCGGTGCCACCTCAACCTCTTAAATCCCAGGCGCTGCCTTGCCCTGTCCCTCCAAAACCCCAGCTTCCCCCGGCCACCGCCAAACACCCACACCAACCTATCCCTCCCCAAAGGTCCCGGTCATCCCCTGCTCCGATTCCTGTGCCCCAAAAATCTCCCTCTTGCACAAGCCCGCTGTCACCCTCTAAAACGGCCACCTCATCCAAGACACCACAGCCCCAGAGCACGACACCCACCTCCCCTCCCTATTCCTCAAGAACCGCCCCGGAAAAGTCTGGCTCAAGAGCTCCAGGGCTTTCCAGCCAGACCCCGGCCTCCCAGCGAGGCCTGCCTCCCCCGGCGTTGCCCCAGGATGAGCCTCCCTGGATGGCCCTGGCCAAGAAGAAGGCCAAAGCCTGGAGCGAGATGCCCCAGATCGTCCAGTGAGGGGTACTGGTTTCAGTGAGATTTTGTACATAAGCCCAAGCAGGTCAGATCTGACCCTTCAGATCTGAAGCGGGGCCAAGAGTCTAGATGGACCAGAATGCATTTGCACACAAAGAGTTGCTGTTTTCTGTTGTTTTCTTACTTCCTGTTTTCTATCCTGGCTTAAGTCTTCAGATTGGTGCAAACCAGCCAATCACAGCTAAAGACCGGATCAGCCTAACTCCTTCTTTCTTTACATCCTCATGGTGTACATTGATGTTTTCTAAATGGCAGGGTGGGACCCCCAAATCATTAATGCGTCTTACTTGAAGTGGATCCATATTTTTTCAACAGTCTTAGTATGTTAAAATGTGCCTGAATGAGAGGAAATACCTGCAGTCTCACAGCAGAAAATATCTAATATCTAATAACTCAGATGATTCCACCCGATATCAGTAAATATTTCAGGGAAGACAGGATTATTTTATTAAAAATAAAAGATTTATTCATGGAAAGTTGATTAAAAGTGACGATGAGAAGGAGAGAAAAAAGTGTCTCTCTGTCACTCTGTGTGTGTGTGTGTGTGTGTGTGTGTGTGTGTGTGTGTGTGTGTGTGTGTGTGTGTGTGTGTGTGTGTGTGTGTGTGTGTGTGTGTGTGTTTATTGTAAGGCAGTGGTACAGGCTCACATTTTGAGGAATGTGGAAAACACTATGACCAGAGTGAAATGGGATAACATCTAATTTAAGCTGGAGTAAAAAATGACTGAAGCAACTGCTGCCGCTCATGAGCTTTGGTAAAAACTTGCTGATCCATGTCTCCTCAATCTGCCGTCTGTGCATCGGGTTCTTTAAACAAATATATATTCTTGTAACACGTTCCACTGACACTAAACCAATGTTTGTTGTGCTCGAGTGTGTCCAACGTGTTGGTTGTCATCGTAAATTATATTTTTGAAATGTTTCTCTTTTGATATTTTGCATAGGAAACTACACAGTGTCTGTTGGCGTCCTACAGAAATCTGTCATCTCCCAAAAGGTCATCTGTTCAGGAATCCAGCAAAACTATCATCACATCCACTTTTTATGTGTTTTTAATAGTTTTCAGCGCGTCATGTTGGCTGGTTTGGAAACATTTTCCGATCATAACCAAACATGTAGTTGAAACAGCAATCAAAACATTAATATATCACTTGGAGATTGATTTGCTTCACATCACGAAAGGAAAGTGTTCACGGCTGAAAAGTTTCCTTTGCATCAATTAAATCTCACAGTAACTATATATTATTTTTATGCATTTTGTTTTATTTTGTATTGCCTTTTGAGAATTTCTCTTGTACATAAAATGCACAGTAAAGAACAAATTAAACCTTTTTTTCTGGGTTCTTTTGTTATCTGTGTGTATGTCGACTGTATTTTTCTCATAGTAACACAGCCAAGTTCAGCCATTTGGGTTTGAAAGTTAAAATGCCTTTACGGCACTATAAATCACTGTGTAGAACACTCGGGTGAAAGCATCAGCATGCATGTCTTGTGTGTCTCTAAGTAAGGCATTTGGAATTTTTCAACCCACATGTGTTGACTTCTTTCTAAGCCACAAGAATGTATTTTTTTTAAACTGAAGTCACTGAGATCAACTCCTCCGTAGTTTGTCTGGGAATGTGTAGCAACCTCCGTAGAGTTAACATTTTACGATTAAAAGTTAGCGCTTGGTAGATGTTTTTATAGTACTTTTTTTATTATATAATATATTTAGAATTCACTGTTAGTCAAATAAATAAAAGGATTCATTCATTCATTATTTCCCGACCAGAACTGCATCCCCAGGAGTGTAATGAGACATTTGAAAGAATATAATTCATCAGTTAACTGAACAAAAAATACTGAAACTTTTCTTGGACTCTCCTCAAAACAGCCCAATGTTCTATTTAAGGGGCTCTTAAAGGAGTAGTCCAGCATTTAGTGATACACTTCTCAAAAAAATGGGGCACTCACAAAAAAACAAATTGAAAAACAAATGGTAAAAATGAAAGCAGTACAGGCGGAGATTTCCTGATTCTTCCTGATCTCCTTTCATTAGACCCTCCATGGCTGGTAGATGCGCTGTCTGTCAAACTGGGTTTGTAACGCTGGCTCTCTGTTACTCTCCATTGACGTCATCAGTGTGGACTGTAGAGAGCTCTTCCTGAGTCACAGCGAACATTACTCAACTGTTTTCACAGGCCGAGTCGTACTTCCTGTGACGAGTAAGCTGCCCTTCATGTGTAAAAGTCTGTGTAATACCCCTTTAAGCAACACCCCGAACCCTTACGCACTCATTTAAAGTCACTTTCATTGAAGCATCTCAAGCTTTGAGATGATAGCAGACGATAACTCAAATGAACCCAAAACATTCTAATGAGACTTATTAGCCTACTTCTCACAATTTCACACAATAGATTTCAGATCTGCAGTGTTTCTGATGACTATTTTGGATTTATTACACAATAAATGACACTGACTTGTTAAAAACGGATGACTTACAGCCATTTGAGTGTCAGTGTCTTGAACACTCACTGTACAGTCTTGGCACTTACACGTACGCACATCTGTGTTGTGACATCTGTGACTTTCTCCTCCGTGTGTGTGTGTGTGTGTTTGTGTGTGTGTGTGTTTGTGTTTGTGGTCAGAATTGGGGCCAAACGTGAGCCGATGTTTGCGTGTGTGTGGTTGATGGTTCATGTAAATGAACCATGTGCGTGCGTACAGGAAGCTGTAATCAGTGAGAGGGCCGCTTCAACTCCCCAGATGTGTTTTCTGGGTGCGTTAGGTAACGCTGCTGCCGCTGCCCTACTTACATGCACTGTCACGCACACACACACACACACACACACACACACACACACACACACACACACACACACACACACACACACGCAGCTCCAAACTGGACCAGTCAAGATGTACGGTGTGTGTGTGTGTGTGTGTGTGTGTGTGTGTGTGTGTGTCCGTGCCAGGTATCCATAGCGATGACTGCTGGGTGCTGACCTTCTCATTTACAGGTTATATAACTAACCAACTTGGCAGGAATCACAGAGGTGAGGAGACAAGGGGGGGGGGGGGGTATTAAAGTAAATTTAGGCCATTATGATCAGTAGAGATCACAGAAACTTTTGGAGACCAAAAACACGACTTATCTAGCTGTGAAAAACAAAAAATCCTCTTAGTGATGAAAGCATAATTGCAGCTCCCATAATTCAATCATGCTAGAGCACTCTCATGTCTGGTAGCATTTTTATACCATATGCTACAGATGTTGTACCAGAAAACAACAGCAGAACAGCTTTAGTGCAACTTGCTCACTTTAAAACAGGTAATATGAATCATCCACTGTACTTGCTAAACATGCATTCACCTGCATTTCTGGACACTTTGCGGGCAGCGAAAAACTGTAGACATAACACTGGGATATCATCCCCTTTGAAGTTGGCTGACGTGTTGGCAAACTGTTTCAACATGACATGAGCATACATCTGGAGTCATGTCCCTGACCTGCTCTGCTCGCCTATAGCTCTGTTGTGGCCTCCACCATCTCCTAAGGGAGTGCTGTGGCTCTTTAGCCACTAAATGCTCCACTTCGTCCACCAGCTAATCGCCAACTTTGTCTGTCTGCTGTCTGGTGCTGGACAGGAAGCACACATTGGGGGTTTCTCCAGAGCTTTTTCCCTGAAAACAGACACTGAGAACAGTGAGACTGAATCAAAACACTGGCCATAAAAACAAAACTGGAGGACGCTAAAACGCTCTGCAGAGGACATTAAAAGCTACAAAGCGGTCTCATTTGCTTTCAGGTTGTCAGATAGGTTGCTAAAGCTACAGTGTGGGTTTTTTTTTTTTGGGACACGTCATCTCTCTGGCAGCAGAAAACGAGCTGGACTTCCACAGGAAACACAGCAGAAAATTAGACCCACAGTCTGCATGCTTTGTGGTGTGGTCAGACCGCCAGACTGGCCCGACCTCTTTGACCACTGCGTACGAACTGGAGTGACCCTGGACCGGGTGAGGTCGGATTCTCCAACTGTCATTGTTTCCAGTGACATTATAGCTGACCATTTGATAGCCCACTGTGTCAGAGAATTCTAATTAACACAACGACAACAGTGGCTGGTTTGAACCTGCAGGAAAAGCCTGTATTTCGACCGATGACCGCTCTGTTTCCAGTGAGATATTTAAGCTGAGCTGTGCGATCGATGAGGACATGCTTCATATTTACAGCTTAGGACAGATAACACCACATTCAGCCTTATTCGTTCCTGTCCTTTTCCCTCTCATTTCAATACACCCAAAACATATTTGTGTTGTGTATTGATTTCAATGTGGCATGATAAATTGTATTTAAATTGTATTTATTTTATTAAAGACAAAAAGCAAAATATTTGTTTTCATTTAACACAATGAATGACATACACAGTAAATGCACGCATAAAAGAGAAAATACATATAACAATGTTTTTTTGTATTTCACGTTATTTCTATATTTGATTTGTTTCTTCCATGGTAAATAACCTGAAGACTTGAAACGCATTTCTCGGAGTTCCTTGCAAACATATCCTGATTGTTTTTGCCAAAAATGAAGCCTTTTGCTAATCACAAACCTATTTAAAATGAAATTAACTACTATTACTATTAACAATTTAACACGTTTTGCTGCTCAGTCAAACAGGATTGCAATCATTCTGGCAGCCCTGTGACACTGTAGTGCCTCCAGCTAAATGCTAACACCAGAATGCTAACATGCTCGCAATGACAACGCTAACGTGCTAATGTTTAGCAGGTCATGTTAACCTTGCTCCTAATTTCAGATCAGCGTGTTAGCATGCTAACATTTGCTTACTAACACTGAACACAAAGTAAAGCTGAGTTATTTTTTTCATAAACCAAAAATTTACATTTTGACCCGTAGAGGAAAAATTAGGGCATTCTAGCATCAATGAAGCTAAACTTAATTTTAAGAAATGTCTGACCTAATCCATCCAATAATTGTCAAGACATTTCACTCAAAAAGACAAATGTAATCATTAATATCGGTGTGTGGTTGAATGAGTCTCGTTCATATTGAGCACTTGCATTAACAGGATACATCCTAGACATTGTGAAGAATTTAAAGTTAAAAAGCAATGTTAGTGTGTTTAATAATCACTCCTAGTGGTGGATATAATGTTATAACATGTTTGTTTGGAAAAGTGTTAAATCATAAAAGTATAATCATTCTATGTATCAAACTATACAATACAGTAACTGAATGTTTTGAGGGAAAGAGAGAGACCTTTGAGACAGGCTTTTCAGATCCGAAAACAACTGTATGATAATGAGATGAGTTTGGTGAGCTGACTTCAGGAATGTGAGGTGTGAACAGTGGGGGAAGGAGACGTATTGATCAAACAGAGATGTAGATGAAGACAGCCCTAAGAAAACATGGGGGTCGGGTACATGCAGTTTTATGAGGAGGAGGACAGGTTGGACCAGAGGACACTATTCAGATATTATGCGGATCACTTAGACCAATGGAGAGCATTGTCCGAGGACAGGAGGAGACAATCAGATTCCAACCAATCACAAAGCTGATAGTGGACTTTTGAAAGTAAACTACTGACTTTTGGGTATAAAAACATTGTTCGGAGAGATGTTGTTCAGTTCTTGGCGATCCTCTTTACTGTGAACTGGCGTTTGTAGGCCGGTAGGGGGGGAGAGTCTTTGAACTCGGTTTCGCGATTCCTTACTGTCGACAGTGTAATTCAGTTTGTAATTGTCTTTTAGCATTTGCGAATTATAAATACTTTTTCATTGTAAGCCGGATCCAGCTGATTTTTCTTAGCGTGACTTCGTTGCTCAAACAACAACGAAAGAGCGAGAGATCCGCGGCCTCCTGCGAGCAGAGGTCCCACTTCACCACAACATTGAATAGAGGTTCTTATGGTAGAAATTTACTGTATGGTCTCATCTAAGCTTCTATGCCTCTATATTTAGAGGCGCCCGGGTTTGGCACAAGTAGGCCTTCAAATCCTTAAGAGTCCTCGTGGGACTGCAACGAGCTAAACTTGCTAATCTGCAGTGTAATTACACTGAAGAGCAACAAACAAAGAGTGAGCCAGGAAGGGAAGGAGACACTGCTCTTTCCCTCCATCTCTCTTTCTGTAATACTTTTCTGCCTCCTTGTAAGTCTCTAACTCAGACTGAGTGACCTACATTTGCATTGCTTGCATAAACACTTCTCCTGTCTGTCCAGCTTTCCCCCTGCCTCTCTCTCTGTATATCTCTGTTATTCAGCTTATTTCTTTCTTTTCTGTGTGTGCAGAAAAGCATATTGGAGTCCTATGTATGTGTGAAAACAAGCTGTCCCTTTTTTTGGTTTTGATCCTAAAATCCAAAAGCTTGAATCTTTCTCTCTCTCCACATGTAAGAATCCTTTCACACATTCTCTCTCACTCAAATGTGTCTTCTCTCTCTGAGTGTAAGTTTTGTTTTCTTCAGCAGTCGTTTCTTGGCTGCTCACTCTTGTTTAACGCACGCGTGCACACACACACACACACACACACACACACACACACACACACACACACACACACACACACACACACACACACACACATACACACACCTCTGCTTGAATCCGAATCCATCCGTGGTTTGCAGACTTTCCTCCAGAGGTCCTCTACGTCAGAGGAATGTTTTCATGACCCAAATTGGTTTTAACAGCAGTAGTGTAGATTTACTGTTTGCTTTGGCAATAACCTCCTAACCTACAGTGTTTTACTCGGCCCACCTTCTACTGACCCCATCAAATACTAAATGTAGCTGAAGAGTAACTCCACTCTGAAACACGTAATGTGAGCTGTTACCTAACTGGTATATAACAGGGCTTACTTAGGAAATGCAACAACTCTGGTCACATTGCCAGCATGTGTACATATGAGCTGGTGTTGCATTCTAATAATCTAACCTCGCTCAGCTTGATACGTTACCCAACTTCAGTACTGCTCTCCTCCATTCATTTCATAACCTCTTTAATCCCACAGTCAGCAGCAGCATAAAAGACAATATTAGGTGTTCGGAGAAAATATGGGTCACCGCAACCATGAGCAGGTCTTGAGCATGCAGCCATTCCTGGCCGCCTAAAATATAATGCAGCTTCCTGCAGCCGAATGTCGTGGACAGACACAGAGGTGCACACTCATGCACGCGACCATTCACGTGATTCTCCTGACGGAGATAATAAATAGTTCTACATTTTGGGAAATATGCTTATTCGCATTCTTGGGAAGAGTTTGTTGAGAATAAAAGTATGGTTAGCTTAGCTTAGCTTAGCATGATGGCCAGTTTTAGTACAGATTAAACAAACAAGATATAAAGTGTTCATTTTTAAGTGTTAAGTGAATTTAAAGGTGCTGGTAGGTGGATTTTGTTATCTTCGTCCAGAGCTAGGCTAGCTGTTTCCAGTCTTTATGCTAAGCTAAGATAGTAGTCTGTTGGCAGCAGCTTCATAGTTATTGTCCCAAATGAGAGTATTTCAGTCTTTTTGTCTAAAGCGTACAAAGTACAAAGTAATTCTTTATGTTTTTGTCTTGCTTTGTAAAGCCCTCCAAAACTACACTTGTTTTTTAAAGAAGTGCTATTGCTTCTGAAAATAAATTTAGCGCTGACTGCCTCCCACATCACTCACCTTACAGACTGTTGAGCAGAATTCAGGAACACTGAAGGTTTTGACTCATCTTCTGAATTATTAACCAGTAATCTGATCTGTTACTTTCTAAGAAACTCACAAACAAACAAAAGAGACATGACTCTCAAATCCAGTCCAGCGTGATCACGATCCCATGCAGGACCGAGAACACAAACCTTTTGGTTTATTCACAAGTTGTAGCTTCAGAACTGTACTTTCGCAAAAGTAATGCATACTAAAGTTTTACGATAAAAAAACAGACCTGTACAGAGAACATCAGAGAGATGCCGAGACATACATACATTCATCTTGTGCGAATTCACCCGGACACATTTAGCGGGCCGTGGAGCTCTACGGGAGGTTAACCACCATTGAAAGAAGCGGGCAATGTAGTGACACAAATATCTGAAAGATTTTTTAGAGTTCACAAAGCATGAATGTTTTACCAGAATTTAGTCAAATCACTTAAACAGCAGAGGACATGCACTTTGTTTCAAAGAAGCTGCTCACTTTGCCAGGTGAGATAAATCAAGCGCTCCCCAAATACTTCAAATATTCGGGATCAGTGTCAAACACATTACACAGAAAGCTTGGAATTCACATTTTTGCAGTTTCAGTTGACAAGTGGCGTAAACTCGGTGTTGATGACGGTGCACTTTAACATGGGTACAAGTTAAAAAAAGAGGTTCATTTTAGGAGCAGTTGACAAGGAGGATATACATTGTTTGTTTGTCTAACTCTCAAACTACAACAATGACAGGAACACAACAACATTTGGAGGCATAGTTTTTCTTTCTCTCTCTTTGTGGAAGTGCTCTAGGAGGATGCCAGAGGTAGTTACACTTCCTCATAAAGGTCAGTGGTTGAATTCTGAAAGGTCATGATATCAATGGGCAATGACCCACTGTGCGACTGGTTTTTTTTGCATAGCTGGATTACAAACAATCTGTAAAATCGCACTTCTTCTACGCCTGCATTGTTTTGTCACTGAACCAACTGGAGGCGTTTAAAATCTCGAGCCATTTTACAGTTAGACAGGAAGAGGGATGCTCCGTTCGCACGACACTAAGAAAAATAAATGCTTGCTGTCAGCGTCAGAGTCTGGAGTGCTACAGAATGTCAAAATGAGACCATCAAGCTGCAACAGCAGCTTAAAACCACCCTGAACTTTCAGGATTCAGAACTTGACAAATGCCATTGTTTTCACGTCCCAGCTGGGTCGTAGCTTATAAACTGTGCTGTTTCCTGATTAACACCGTCTCCTCAGAAAATGAAGATGTTATTTAAGGAACCGCAGGTCGTCGCACAAAACATCAGCACCCAGTAATCACCGTTGCAGTTTATACATCAAAGTGTAAATGGAAGAAGTCCAACTTAAGGCACTAGAACTGCTGTCACAGATAAACAATAATTCACAGATATCAGTTTTAAACTGAAACATCATTTTAGTGTCATGCTTCAATTTCTGAGATGGGGAAAAAAAGAAAAGAAAAAACAATGACTCATGTGACGATGTCTATAGAAAGATCTGTTTTTGTATTTTTTTTTACTAGTAAATTGTAAAAAAAATAATAGAATAAGCATGTCATGTCATGGATTTTCCCTTTAATCTATCTCTTCACATCTATCTGGATTTGTCTCTGAATGCGATATGCTTTTACACTGGAGGGGTGATTATATCTGGCTAATGGCTTTTCCCTTTCCTGCCCAGTCTGAGCGTCATAGCTTCGTAGTGTTTGCCAGTTACGATATTAGCAAACAGAAATAGTTTCAGACATGTGGAGAGATGATTGAAGTGGTAGTTATTCTTGTTTTGTCAGTACTAGCTTGTTAGTACAAATGTTTCTTCAGAGAAGCACCTTCCAACTGAATGTAACACTAGGGTCATTATACAATAGATATAATACAATATGAATTTGGATTGTTTCATAGTGCAACCATCTGATAATACAATACCAACACATTTCTGTAGGGAAAATATTAAGATTGTGGGATTATATCTAAATCAGTTTCTCCGTTTTATAGCATTAGACGGCTTTGGCCCTTATAATACAAAATAATAAATGAGGATGACTTGACGCTCCCTGGACTAACACACAGATGAAACAAGAGGAGACACAACAGTAAGTGAAGAAAATTATAAAATCCAAAGAACCCGATTGACATAGAAACATGTAAAAATCAAACACGCGTGTATAAAATAAAAGATTTTGAAGGCAAAGCTCAATAATCTCTTGCATCTTCCAGAGAGTTGCCCTGGCCATGTACAAACAGTCACGTCACAGACACCAGCAAGGCCTCAATATGTCGTCAAACAACATCAGAAATACGTTTGTGGGAAATTCTCAAAATGGGTTTTTATCTTATTTTACAAGCATTTCTTTTCTGTAAAAATCCTGTTTTGAATGGATACATTTCCATAAGGGGGGAAATGAACCTCAAAATGAGTCTGCTATGTAAAACTGTCCCACACCGTGTTACAGAAGGCACTGGCCTTTACTCATCACATACATCACTTGGGGACCGTTTACCGATTAAACCAGCAGAAGATTTGACTTTATTCTGTGGTAATTCAAATACTTGTGTACTTTGACTCGAGTGGAAATACACACCCTGTCTGCACCGGTTCTTTCCCTTACTTCAAGTGAAAGTGCAAAATAAAGTCAGAATAAATAGTGAATAAATACACATAGGACAGAATGTTATCAGAAATCCAGATGTTGCTTCTCTTATAGCCGGGAAGCATCTCAGCCATAGAGAGGCTGCTGACGGCAAGGGAAACCAAATATGTTTTTAGTCAAAATAGCTGGCATTGCAAGCGGCCAATAAAAATACTACCCTCTGGCCTTAACTCCAGTTTCCAGGGTTTGTCCTGGACAGCATGTAGGCTTTTTGATGTAGTGTTTATTTTACAGTAATAATACCCTACAGTTACCAGGGTATCACTGCTGATGTTTGGGGTCAAATGGTAAGTTAAAAAAAAAAGCCTTTGGAAAGGGAGTGGCTCAACATCTCTTTCTGTGAAATGTAAACAATGTCACTGCATGCATAAATAATGCCAAAATAAATAATGAAAAAAAAAAAAAAAAAAATCAGACAAAAACAAAATGTCTGAATGGAACACCTTAAAGCACGCCAAAGTAAAGGTTCAGTCATTTGTCATTCAGCTGCATGATGGGCTGAGTCAGACAGGGACAGAAGGAAAGGAAGCAAGGAGGGAAGGAAGACTGAATAGCAGCCAATATGAAATGAAGTTAAAGTTATATTAAAGGTGGTCAGAATAGTAAACACATCTTCTGTAGATGTCTACACTTAGTAACGGGCACACCAATTAATCAGTATTTTCATCATTAGTGAGGCAAATCCATTGTTTGGTCTCTTGCAGAGCTTATATGTACATTTAAAGACACAGGGAGTGGGGACATTGATGGGTTGAGTTAGCTAAAGCGACGTTCAGACAGGCAGCTCAGCTTTTTGGAGAAGTCTCTCATGTCAGACTGCAGACGGTTTGTTTGAGTTCCAGAGGAAGAGCATAAACTACAAAAATGGAGGAAGGCCATGAAGGCAGCAATGGAACCTGGATAAGTTGAGTCACATCAGCGGTTTGTTGTTGAACACATGGAAATGTGAAGACAAGAACATATACTTCTATAACGGAAGATGAGGCTGTTTACGCTATGTCTAAAATCACATTTCCTTCCTGTCTGAACATAGCGGAAGTCTGCACGGTTGGTTTTCTAGAGAATGCTATGAATGGAAGATATCAATGCATTCACATCAACCATCCCGTTGCAGCTTTTCTTTTTCTTCTTCTTCTTCTTTTTTTTGTTAAAGTTTGCAGTTGACCCGTAGATGAGTCCAGCGCTGCTTTCTGAACGGGATGTGGCTACAACGGGGAAGGTGCAACGGGTTCAACGTCAGTTCCTTTGTGCATCAAAAAGGAAGAACAGCAGGTCAACTGCTGATTTGGAGGAGAGTGTGCGTGTGTGTGTGTGTGTGTGTGTGTGTGTGTGTGTGTGTGTGTGTGTGTGCGTTGGAGAGGGGGGGTTACTGCATTTTCCAGGTGTGGAGAGTTATTGTCACCGGTGCCTGCTGTGGGCCATGAAGAGCAGCACCTTGCGGATGCCGCTGAGGCGATCTTTCAGAGAGGTGAGGGCCAGGAACGGAAGCTGGGCTCGGGCTTCCAGCGGTAGAACGGCGAGTAACCACCAACACCACGAGGGGCCATTAGGACTGTCCTGAAGGAGGAAGGCACAAAGGGAGAGGGGTTTAAAGACACAAGAATGTAGAAAATTCTACTCGGGTCTTATGATAATTGTGGCTCTGGGTCAAGCTGATTTTCTGAGTGTTATCATATTCATTTGTTCAGTAGAGTCCCTTTTCTGCGACCTTGTCTGGCTCAGTGTCTGCATTCAGGAGCTCAATCTCTTTCCTGGTATATAGTTTTTTTACTGCTTTTATTTTATCATTTAATTTAATTTGTTCTTATTGTATCTATTGGTCTTATGGTTTTTATTGTTTCATCTACTGTTCTATCAGTGTTTCAATTTGACCTTAGATTTTCTTACTTTTGTTGCACCTCGATGTTGGGCTGTCTGTAGTAATATTATCTTGCTTTTGCTTTGTCTATCAAAGCACTTTGTAAACTCTGTTTTCAACGTTGCCATATAATTAAAGTTGTTATCATCATCATCATAATCCTATTGCCTCGTAAAACCCGTTTTCAGTGGATGCCGCCTCAGGAATCATATTCTATTTTCAAAGACACATACGACACATTTGAAAGAAGGAGTAATTTGATTTTAAAAAGCGTGACTTTGTAAATTGTGTGCGTGTACCTGAAGTTCAGAGTCTTTCTGAGGCATGGGTCCAAAGTGTCCCTCAATGCGTTCCTTCTGCTCGGCCTTCAAGGAGTTGACCCACACCAGGGCCTGGTCGTACACCGCGTCGTGCAGAGTGTGCAGCTCACGCTCTGCCAGACCCTCCACCTATACACACAAACACACACAATCCTTTGAGTTATAACATCTTATGCTAAGTCTCTATCAAGCCATCCCTTCTCCATCCCATCATCCCTCTCCCAGCTACTCCTCATCTGTCCAGTCCTCCTCTCTCTCATACCTTAACGTCCTCCAGGTACTCGATGTCGGCTGTGTTGTATCCGTCCCTCTCGCTGTGCTGAACGACTTTAAACCTCCGTTTGCCGATAGTGTTCACCACCGAGCGGCCGTCGGAGAAGAACTTCACATCGCGGATCTCCAGCAGGCACCCGTAGTCTGCGAACCTAGAGACGGGATGAGGCAGAGGGCGCATTATTACACTTTCCTGGATCCATACTCTGACACCGGTGTGTTAAAACACACATAACCCCCGACACACTTAATGCGCTGTCCCAGCACTGACCCTTTGCGGTTGTCTCCCAGACACATGCCGAAGCGGTTGGTTCCCGTCTCCATGCATCGGCGAATCATCAGTCTGTAGCACGGCTCGAAGATATGGAGAGGGCACGGGACAGTGGGGAAGGCCATGGTGCACACAAATATAGGCACATTCTTGTTAAGACTGAGGAGAGAAAACGAAGAAGGGGCATGAGTTTAACGTGGAAATACAACCTTGATTTTCTGTAACAAAGTCCTTTAAATGTTCAGAAAATGGTCTACAATTCCAAAAACATCTGCACAAACTCCATCTGCACCATAACTCACAACTAACTATTAGGCCAAATGCCCCTAAAAACAAAAAAAGAAACACCACTGTCTACTGTAAGAGGAGATCAGTTTTGCTCCAGTTATGTGTTGGAAATTGTTTCGGCCTTCAGAAATGTGATACTTGATGCCTGAGGTGTTGCACGCTGAGAGGTCAGTGTCTCAGACGAGTGCTATCTACAGTATGTCAGTGGGTCAAACAACAGCACAGGTTGTGTCAGTGAACGGAGAAGAGCAAACTCAGTAAAGTATTAAGACGCCGGAGAAGAGCAGAGGAGGACACAAACTTACTTTGAGAGCTCAGCCATCTCGTCCTGGTGGATTTTCTGTCTCTCTATGAGCTCCGAGGGAAGATACTTCGATATCAGGTTCTCCGTTAGTACCGTCTTAGAGTACTGCCTCTGGACCAGGTACTGGGGAGAGATACAGAATGTATTAAAGATACGGTCATATTGGCAAAAACATAGAGAGAGTTTCAATGTAGAAGCCCGCTTTACCCCCATAATATCCTCTTATTTTGTTCGTGATTCAGAACTGTAGGGATACACCAATTAGATGTACCGGCTCCTGATTGGCCGCCTCGATAGTGACCTTATTGAGTCATCGGGTATCGGCCATGACATGACCGATCCAAATGAAAACACAGTTTGTGCGTCAATTCATTGGGTCATGGCAGGGCACCAACTCTGTTTTTAGTTCCACAGCGATCCCTGGTATCACGTTACCTTACAGAAAGATGACCTCAATGAGTTCCACAGTGAGGTAGGTTTTAAATTGGGGGGGGGGGGGGGGTAGACACTCTGACTTGTGGTATCAGAAGAGAAAGGGTTGGTTCCCTACTGGATTCAGTTCAGATCATGCTAAATGGCACCGTGTCGTACCTCAGACAGCTCCTCTTTGCAGAGCGGACACTTGGGGTTGTGGTCCAGACATCTCTCCAGACACCGCAGACAGAAGGTGTGACCGCACGGCGTCGTCACTGGCTCGTAGAAAAGTCTGGACACAGAAAAACACGACACCTCAAAACCGTGGACGCCAAGAGTGTGCGGCTGCAACTGATGAGTATTTTTAATTAGCCATTTATCTCCCAGTTACAAATTGTCAAAAAATAGAGAAATAAATATACATTTCAGGTCGTCTGCTAGACAAGACAAAGACCCATTCTGTTCCTGTCTTTCGGGCTGTATTTCTGCATAAAAGCTGCTGCATATCACATGATTACATCGACCGAGGCAATTTGGCACACGTTACGCAACTCCTGCATGGTGGTGCGTTGACTGTCAGTAAATATTTAGATCCAACGCTGTGAAGCAAACCTCACCTCATACACAGGGAACAATCCAGATCTGTCGGGTCCAAGACGTCACCGGCCGCAGAGCTCGGTTGATCCGTCCCCTCTGCTGGCTCTGAATGGAGAGATCAACAGATACTAAATGAGACACATACGCCGCTAGTGGAGAGAGAGTAGAGTGTGTTGCTCGGCTGTGTGCGCGTGCTTGCGCGCAAACTCCAAAAGCTCACCGAACTTGGCTCTCTTGTGATCGTCTCTCCTCTCCTGTCCTCCGTCCTCCTCCTCCTCCTCTGCGATCCTGCGTTTCCTTTTGAGGAGAAAGCAGTGGTCCGGCCTCCTGACCGCAGGCTTCCCCTGACCTTTGACCTCACCGCCCTCTAGCCTCTCGGGTGCAGGAGGGTCGAGGGCAAGACTGGACACTGATGACAACAGGCTGGGACTAAAGATCTGAGGGAGGGAGAGGGATAATTAAACCTCATGTCCGCTCGACATCAATAAGTGCTGACTGCGGGAGGCGCAGCATCTCTTACCTGGTGCGGAGTGTGAATGCTGATGCTGTTCTTGACGTGCGCTCTGAAAGACATGTGCGCGTTGGAGTAGTCCGAGATGTGTTCAGGGACCTGATCGGTGACCGGAGCCAGGAGATCGCAGAGGAGCTGAGAGAAGACAAGGATGAGATTATTCTGCATGCATTTAAAATACCACAATTCCAGGGGCTGAAAACGACTAATCGATTTGTTCTCAACTATTAAATCAATCAACTACTTTAATAATCAATTAATCGGTTGGAGTCATATTTAGGTGGAAAAAGGCTAAATTAAATTATGAATTATTAAAAGTGATTATTCAGTTTTCTTTGCTCTGCTGTGACAAAAAAATATATTTAAGTTGTGGACAGAAGGAGACGTTTGAGGACGTCATATTGAGCTTTGGGAAACACTGATTAACATTTTATAGACCAAAAACAAAAACAATCAATTAATCAAGAAAATAAACAACAATGAAAATAATTGTTGGTCTTTTGAGGGGTGACACATGGAATTAAGGGTATTCATCTGTGGGTGTCCACTACAACACTAATATTGACTTACCCTGTGAGCCTCGTTCTTGGCCGGTCTACAGTCCGGCTCTATGGACAGACAGACCAGGTACTCCCTCAGAGCCTCCTCGGCCCTGCCCAGCGACACCAGGGCCTGGGCCTTACGAACATGACCCTGCAGGAAGGAGGAAGATGCATCATTTATCTCGCATCCGTATATTTGAATAACAACTGATTATTACATATTTATATGCATTTAGGGACCGTTTGTCTGCCATACCTTGGACCAGTGAGGCATGAGTCTGCAGGCCACCTCAGCGTCTCTCAGGGCCCTTTCATATCGTCTCAGGCTGGAATGGATCTGGGAGCGGTTACTGAACAGTATGTGGTCCATGGGTGCTGCGGGGGAGAGGAGGGACAGTCAGTTAGTTATGTTGATAGATGGATTGTTGGTGTTACGAGAGTCCAAGAGCCCAAGGTGATGTGTTCAACTTGCTTCTTTTTGTCTGATCAACGGCCTAAAAGCCAAAGATATTCAATTCACAGTGATGTAAGACAGAGAAAAGTGTCACATATGAGCAGCTGGAAGCAGTGAATCTTTGCATAATGTACTGAGGAAACGGTTTCACAACATACTGCAGAATAAAAAAAAAGCACAGCCACCAAATATTTATTTTCTGATTTCTTAAAAAGCTGACTATACTGGTTATGTAACGGTTTCAAGTTACACAAAAGAAGTCATGCTTAAATGGAACACTTTCCTCTACATTACAAAACGCGTTACGCAAAAACTAAAAAAAATGTGCCGCCTTACAAAACAGTGCTGCACTATCAAGGTCACCCACATTCCAGGTTTCATAACTACAATAATATATGCTAATATAGCGGTTAGCCCGATGGGAACCAGGGGGGGATATTTCACCTCACATAAATTATTATAATTATTTCAATTTACAGGACAATTTAAAAGATTTGAGGTGACCGAATAGATGAAAATGCAGTTTAACACACAATAGTTGTTAAAGTATGACAAGAGAACAATTAGCTTGACCTAAACTTAATCCAGATCCAACTCTAAAAAACTACATCTGAACCCTACAATAAGTGATACATGCATTGCACACACACACACACACACACACACACACACACACACACACACACAAGCAGCCCAGTACAAACACTATGCAGGGGACCTTGTTTAGGGGCAGAAAATATATTGATAAATAGAGTAACGTACAAACAGATTCTGCAAGTACAACAAGTGCTACCCCCTTTCTTTTTTTCTTGCTGAGACTCAGCTGACAAACTGATTTGCATGAATTCCTTAGTTAAGCAAGTGTTCCATTAGGAATTACCTGCCTTTAATTAATAACTAAAAATGAGTGATGGGGCAACCTTCCTCCTGCAGAACAAAGTCACTGCGGTTTGAAGCTGGTCCTTCCAAAATAAGACAGATATTTGATCCTTTGTTCATTGTTATTTAACAAATCACCTTTGCTAAACATGCTGAATTACTTTGACATCCTAGAAACAGCCCAGGACAATCCCACCCTATCACTGTGAGAGCTAACCAGCTCAACAACAGTCAGTCTCTGGTGTCTGAGCAGCTGCACCACATCAGCTGGGAGGTTCATGGTCCACTGGCCCGGGCCCCGCGGGCAGAGATGATGGCGTAATTCAAACTGGTGCTTCCATCATCTATGGTGGTACTTCTCTAGAGGATTCAAACGAGTCACTTGAAACTTATGCAACCAGCGTGTACAGTGACTCAGCTGCTGCAGCAGCACCACACAGTAAGGTCAACTGAGATCGGGTCAAGCAGACTTCTGAGGCTCCGTCTCAGTAGTTGGCAAAGTGCCACAGGGTCTGTCAAACTGTGGCACTTCACTAAACTCAACTGGGTTCACTTTATCCAGATTTGCACAATACATCACCAGCCATTTGTTATTTAAGCGTTCGACAAATCACAACTTTGTTCTATGCACGTGCTATTGAAAAACATATACAACCACTTTATAAGTGAGAGCAAATTAATGCAATTAGCTGGAGTTAACGAGCTCTGAGAATTTGGGAGTGACTAATATATGACATCAATATAACAAAGCAGTACACGATGGGTGTGTAATGTGACATAGGCTTCTTAAGAAGTAAACTTCATACCACACTATGTAACCTGATCAACACCTCTATGCATATAACAGGTTATTGCACTACTACTAATCCCTCTCTGCAGGCCACAGCTCACCTGTGTCACCACCACCTCTGCCTATATAACAACCTCTGCTATGGGCATCAGATTCCCTGGTGGTGACCTGAAATAGTACCCTTGACCCACATTAGCCTGAATCATTGTTTGTCGTTATACAATGAGAGGGGCTAGGGGGGGGGGGGGGGGGGGGGCGGGGTGTTACGCGCTTACGCAATGTTTGGTCCGCGAGCCCAGCCTACATAACCGTGTTATCCAACACATGGCGCTGTGGCTCTCAGATGCCAGCAGAGGCAGCTAACCGCCTCCAAGTGTGTCACGGAGTACATGACACACTTACGAAACAAAGTCACATAACAGCGTCGTCTTGTTCCTTTTATCGTTTCACGGCAAATCGCCCACATGATATTATGTAGCAGCAACCTCGCTGTGCTGGAAAAGTAGCCAAACAATAGAACAAATATCAAGTTGAAAGTAGCAAAAAAAAACGAGTTAGCCCGGTCACATACGCAGTAGAAACCCGTTCTGTAAAGCCGCTGTGTTAAGTTTCTCATACTAAGAGTAAGTAGTTCGGTGTCCTACCTATACATATGGCTCGGTTATATTTCTCCAGCGCTGCTTCCATCTTCTTCTCGGCGTACAGTCCGTTGCCCTCCCGCCTCAGTCGGCCGGCCTGGTGCAAGGTCGGGAACCACTTGGCCAGCAGGTCGCTGAGGACCACATTGACCCTGTAACTCTGGACGTCGGCCACTCTGGAGCTGTCGCGGCACTCTTTACACATCACCGGCCGCTCCTTCTCCTTCCTCTCCCTCTCCAGACACTTTTTACAGAAGCAGTGTCCGCAAGGCAGGGTCACGGGCTCGAACAGAAAGCTCATACATATCCGACAGGAGAAGTCTTCGTAACCGAAGCCCGCGGCACCAACTCCCGGACACCCAGCGGCCACCGCCGCTCCTCCTTTCCTCGGGGTCCCGTTTCGACCATTACCCCCGTCTTGCCTCCCGATACTACCCGACAGGTACTCTATGAGGTTGGTCAGGTGAACAGGGGTCAGTCTCTCGGTCTCCGAGGCTTGTCGGTACATGTCGAACGCTTCTGTGAATTTGCCCCCGAAGGCGAGCGCATCAGCCTGCTTGACCATCAGCTCCAGTCGGCTCCCTGGGTCTCCGAGACCCGCTAGTTGGCACTCGTAGATGTCCGCGGCCAGGTCGAAGTTTTTCGATTGGAAAGCCTCCGCTGCGAGCTGCAGCATACTCTCGCTCTCTGTCCCCATACCAGGCAAGTTGTTAGAAGTCTGTCCCCTCGTCTATGTGGAGCGTGTCTCGTCAAAACACCCGCTGCGGTACATGTTTGCTTGTGCTGCTGGGAAGTCTTCTGACGCTATCATGACCAAGTCCAGGAAGCACCCATATTATTCTCAATGGAGCGGTGCAGGAGGAAAAAAAAACGTTACGTAAAAGTTGTGTCATGTGATGCCGGCCAGCTGTTCTCATTGGATGAGTTTAGGAAAAGGGTTACAAAACAATCTGCCATGTAACAGAGTCAGTGTCGGAGCTTGTCTGGCCTGCATGTAGGAGTTTAGTAAGTAGTAGCGCGTCAATGCTGGCCACCAACTAATGAGCTCTATTGGTATCACATTTCAAGAAGTTATTCCAACTAATTCGGGTTTAAATATGATTTTTTGAGTTTCCTCAGAGATCTTCCCAAACAGGGTGTCTTGGGATGTGGTGTGGCGTCATTTAGTGGACATACTGATGTATCAGTCATTTTGATAGTCAGAAATAAAAGTAGTTGGTTTAGTTATAAAACTGATCTGGTGCACAATAATCAACCCATGGGAGTTGGCTTTCAGAGGTATTCCATCTCTGCGTAATGTTTATATAATAATTATACAGGAAAAATAGCAAATATGTGACCTGCTTCAAGTTCCTGGCATTACCTGTTATGTGACGGCTTCACCCGTTATATAACAAGCAGTTATGTGACAGTCAAAACTGCTTTACATAAATAAAAAAAAATGTCGTTATAAAATCATTTCTTCTTTTATGGATCAACTATAATTACCATTTACATATCTTTAGAAAAGCTATTCTAAATGTTATGGCACACAGGCAGCAGTTTGAGTACAATGGAGAGATGTGAATGTGATCAGCTCTTACACAAACTGTACATCTGAAGAGGGATCGTTCCATTACATATACTAACAGAAGAGCATGTCATCCCTTGTCGCCGCCCCTCAGATCAGACGTCTTACTTAACACATTGAGATCAATGTCCTGATTGACAACGTAAGGCAACGAATTCTTATGCCAGATATTAACTAATCAAACAGTGTTGGATCACTATGACAGGCAGCAGTCTCTCACCACTTTGAGGCTCTGGTCATCGTCCTCAGTCAGTGTTGCATAAACGTTTTATAATGACAAAAAGTGACATCTTACTTAACACATTGAGAATTTTGTTGAAGTAATGCGGTATCATGTTTGTTAGTTCCACTGCTACAAATTAAAAAAATTCCAGACGTTAGAATTTGAAATACTGTCAAAAGCTGACATATAATGTTATACTGTATGCATATAAAAAGTTTAAAACTGGTTCCTGGTAAGAGCATGGTATGTGGCATGGCAGCATTATTTAAGTCCCCAGTTGAAGCAAGACTATGTGACTATTAAAGGATGAATGACATTATTCTTCATCTTGCAAGTTTCATTCATAAGCAACTAGAATGGTGCACTTAGTAGAGTGCAGATCTCGTCCAGGTGTGTCTGCAACATCCGCTGCTGTATTGTGTGATGACTAACCCCTTCGTCGAGACACCAATGGTGTCATGAATCACACTTCATTCAAACTCAAAAACAAGATGTAAGCACGCAATCGGCTCGAAGTCGTAGCGTAAGACACGTCATACAATCTTGCCTTAATCAAAATTAAACTCATCAAGCTGTCTGCCCGCGTAGCAGCAGCTGAGGAGCAGCGACGTACAGCAGTGTGTGTGTATGGTAGTTAGCTGTTAGCCAAACACACCGCAAACTTGCATCCCCTCCACTGTGGGCCCACAGTAGCGGCTGGGGGTCGGCTATGCACTCAGCTGGGTTATCCTACTGGCCAGGTGAGTGTAGCTAAGAGTAGTTGACTGTAATGTAATGTAATGTAATGTAGTTAGTGAGGAGTCAGCAGGCAGTCAGTGGCAGTATAAAACAGGAAATTAAAGGTGTTTTGAGAAAGTTTGAGTCATCAATGAAAGGTCCTTGGAGAGACAGCGAGATCCTCCTTGTGGCACTGGCACCTCAGTGGCACTTCAGCGGCAAGCGTCAGTCAGGTGCCACAACTGTGGCAGTCGTTCGGCGCTCGTTCGGCGCTCGTTCGGCAGTCGTTCGGCGCTCGTTCGTTCGGCGCTCGTTCGGCAGTTGTTCGGCGCTCGTTCGGCGCTCGTTCGGCAGTTGTTCGGCGCTCGTTCGTTCGGCGCTCGTTCGGCAGTTGTTCGGCGCTCGTTCGTTCGGCGCTCGTTCGTTCGGCGCTCGTTCGTTCGGCGCTCGTTAATAAGCTGCCGAGCTGAGCGGGTGGAGCCACATTTCCTGACAACACTCATTGTTGTCACGATAGGATTTTGATTAAACTATATTACGAACTGTATTGCATCAAACAATAAACAGATTAATCGAAAAGTAGTAGAAGATTATTATTGGATAATAATTAATGGATACCTTAATATTAAATCGCATAGTCAACTATTGTTGCGAGCATACTCCCATCGGCCCAGTTTATTTATTTATATTTATTTATTTTTTCTTCTAATGTTACCTTGGTGTGTGCTTGCACCATAGACTAACAGTTGACTTGCATACGGTCATTCTATTGCCTTCACTTTTATTTTGACATTTGTTTACTTCCGGACTACCTGTCTTACTTTGCGTCGCTCTTCAAAAGAAAAAAACAAATAATCCATAAAACAGACAATCAAAACGTACACGGACCAGAGGGGCAACAATCCTCTGACGCCTAGTGGCACTGCTCTGACTACTGGCGACACTCCTGTGACAACTGTTGGCACTGGCAGCTTGTGGCACATAATGACACCTACATATAAGCAGAGGAAGAGTGAAAATATTACTTCTTTTTTTTTAATGATTCGAAAATTTAGGCATAACCACTTGTCAGGTCATTTGGCACTCTGTAGATGCTTGGATGTCACGAAAAAGTGAAAAACAAACAAAAAAGAGTGAAAAACGTATTAGTTATTGATTATTGCAGCTGGTAATCTTTGACTATTAAGGCCTAATAATAAAGATAGTAAAGATTGTATTTTTATTTCAAAACGGTCTAAATCATGACGTTGATGGCGGAAGTATTTAAATAAAGTAAAAGTTGAACCTGGTTGCTCACAGGCATACCGTTATAAGCCAGCTACATAGATTGACTTATTCGGACCGTTACTGAGTTACATTTCCCATCCGATTTCAATGGGTGCTGTTTATATTCAGGGGTTTATGATCTACGTGTTAGAAAACACGTTTTTTCTCCAGTTAATTAGAATCTACTATGATGATAAAACTGATTTATGGCAGCTGACCTATCGTAACAACAATGGGTGCTCTCAGGAAATGTGGCTCAGCTCGGCAGCTTATTGACGGGTGCCGAACGAGTGTCGCTCGCTTGCCACAGTTGTGGCACCTGACTGACGCCTGCCGCTGAAGTGCCACAGACTAGCCACTGCGGTGCCAGTGCCACAAGGAGGATCTCGGCCTTGCACGGTCCTTGAGCATGCAGCCATAACATTTAAACTGATATTGCTGTGTAACTGACATTACATGTGGTACTGTATATTGTTTGCATTTCCCATCATCCTGTAATAGTGAATTTTGTCCACAGTGGCTGGTGTTCAGCCAGTTACATAGACTCACTATAAGACCAGAAGTGGGTTAAGGTCAGAGTTTAATCACTCTGGTTACGGGATTGTCCTCCGAATTGCTCTGATGCTATACCACATGGTATTATTAGCACAACCTGAATTAGTATATCCTGCAGCCTCAAAATAAAACCTGTATGTGTGTGTGTGTGTGTGTGTGTGTGTGTGTGTGTGAGTGGAGATTAGAGGCCAGTCAGTCCATCAGTGTCCATGTCAGTAGTAGCGGTGCTGGAAATATAGGTCGGCCGGTCTGGCCCGTGAACTCAATCCCACGCACAGACGCAACCGCTGACTGACATGCACAGGGCAGCAGACAGACTGACACACATGCAAAAACAGACAGACTGACATAAATGCAAATGAGGACAATCAAGAGTGTTACGCAAGCACGCAAACATACACACACACACACACACACACACACACACACGCAATAATCATAGATCCTTGTGTCCCTCCACATCTTAAAATGTCCTTATTTGTGTATCTAAATAGGCCAACAATGCAGTCTAGCCAGGTATTCATAGCACAGGCTGTCTGGACAGTGTGTACTGGGCTGAGAGAGACCAGCAGTTCTCTTCACACACTATTATACAAGAAAGAGAGATGTGATGGATAACAAGCATACACTTGCGCTTGTCTAAAACACCAGAGATATCTCATGTTTTGTTCCTTGTGGAAACAGCGCTTATACACACAGGAGTGAGAGGCACAAAAGAACCGAGTTTGCATGTGGCAAGGGTCTTTAATCAGATTTAAACTTGAGCTACTGGTACTTCATTGAACAGATGTGGTCTTTAATGGTTGCCTTAACAGGCAGATTTGTGTTGGTGTCTGTTCGGTAGAGCAAGACGGGAACAGGTCTGTCACTTATTAAAGTAAAGAACAGATCTGTTGTGTAAGATATAACCTTCTTTTTATCTGTATGGTCATAACGGAAGGATGGAGACTCATAACAGTGATGTGAAGTGAAGTGTCTGCAACTTTCACTTCAAAATCCTACACAAAGACAATTCTTGTGTTTTCTTTTAAATGTTTAATCCAAATAATTTACAGATTTTAAATACTATATAGTTATTGAGCCTTACATTTTCTATTTCTGTACTTTCTGTTTTAAAAGCCTATTTCGTGCTTTTTGAATAATAATGCATTTTATACTACTTTTTTATATTAAATATTGATATATTACAGTATTTGCCTCGAAGACTCTGCTGACACAGACTTCAGGGAGCTACTGGGAGGCTCAACTGGGGAAACTTAAGTCACATCATTCTTGGTGTGTGGTCTCATAGGTGGACATCTGCGGTGTTCTATTTCAGAATAATTGCTAATATTTGATAATTGGTGGTAAACACAAAGCACAGTTGAGGCTGACGGGAATGTCATTAGTTTTGCAGCTATTTGATCATCAACTTAACTATTGGTAGAATTAAAATGGGAAAAGTCAAGTGATCAACGTTATTACAGATCATCATCCTGAGGGGAACATGAATATGTGCACCAACTTTTATCAACAACCTTCCAATATTTTTAGACATTTCACCTAAAACCAAACATGTCAACCTCAGTGTTGTGCAAGATGAAAAGTCAAGAGATCATCAAATTCAACAGGATTCATCCTCTGGGGACTATGAATGTCTGTAAAATCCCTCATATAGCTGTTGAGCTATTTCAGTCTGGACCAAAGTGGTGGATCGACAGACATCACCTAGAGTCATAGCGTAGAATCGATGCGGCTCAAACTGTTTAAAGCAATGAAGCTGATAAAAGATATGTTCAGAAGAGAGTAATGGGAATTCAAGTGAATTTTAAATGAGTCATTTTGGAGAGCAATTCTTGTGTTGAAAAGAATTTCTATAAGGTAGAGCTAAATGAACTCTTGGGTGAAGGCTTTACGAGGCACTCCCTTTCTGGTTCAGTTCATTTGCTTACACAATAAGGTGCATAAGCCTTGACTCACTGTATGATTGAGGACTGTTGAATAAGACTTTTTATAACAGCATTGTTATATGACTTTTCATCTATTTATCGCTTCTGTTGAGGCTACTCCTTTAGGCGTTTGTGTGTCGACTGACTTCCCTCGTGTGTGTGATGGCGTTGTGTAGGGGAAAAGTGTTGAATGAAATCTGAACAAATCAGTCTTTGTTTGTACAGTAATGGAGAGATTTTATTAGAAAAATGTGATTTTAAGAGGTAAAAAGTCTTGATGTTATTATGGCAAACATACAAAAGAACCATAAGAATCCACCATTTTTCTTTTTATACAACAGTGCTACAACCCAAAGGACCAGCACACATTGTTGTTCTTTCAGTGGTTTGAAACACATGTAGAAATAAAAACAAAACATGAGTAGAAAAAAGGTTCATTCATTGATTTGTGAATCCTCGTGTTTCAGACGCATGTGGACAAAATGTTCAGACCAGATCACATGACACCAGTGAAAGTGGCTACTTAGTAAGAGAGTGTCTGAGTGCTCACTTGACTGCATTCATATTTTGGCACAATGGAGGCTTTGCAGCAGTCTCAAATCTCCCGAATCAACCACTGAATCAAATAATGCTAATATGCACAGTTTACAACAAGGCAAGGGAAAGAGTGAACTTATAGATTTCTTCTTAAATAAAGGCCACGAGTCCTCGCCTTTTTGTCTTCAGTTTGGCCAGTGTTGGCTACTCCTGTGGTGCAGCCAGCTAGATAACTATTCTTATCATTTTGCACTCTGTCAGCAGTTAAGATGGATGCCAACACCATCAAATCAGAACACCATGAGAGGCCGATTACATAACAGATGAATTAACAGGCCAGCGTGGTAAATCAGTCTTGGATTTTGAGGATGTTTCTCTTCTCCAGATCGTTCATCTCTTTGAGAATCAGAGCCACGTTGTACCGGAGCTCCTGGAATTTAGACACAGGCACCTGAACGAGAAAACAACAGTTCACTGACAAGGAAGCACAGACGAGGTGTCCAGTTAGATACAGCACAATATTACAGATGACCATTTTTCTCCACAGCCGTCTTTTAAAACCCATAAACGTTCTGCCCGACTGCTCGGTACGGCACGTTTTTTCAAATCACTGCACCTTATTGAAATATGTGTTGAACTTAAGTCGACCTGATTGAGCCATCTCTTCAACTCGGTTTAGGTATGGTAGGCTGAAAAAAAATCCACAGGATATCGCCGTCTTTAAATAGTAGGCCTCTTCAGTTCGCTGCCTTACAGGAAGTTGGCAACAAAAAGTCCCACTGAGCATGATGAGGACTCTGTTTGCTGTTGTTTACAAAAAAGTCTAATAAGGGTCGAATCATTTTATAAAAACATGCTCTACCAAACAGTTGATTGTCATTTAGTGATAAAGGAAGTGATGCTAGAAGAGTGTGCTTGAATGTATAAGCCTTATAGTTATAATTTTGGCTTATAAATCTCTTTATAAGCCAAAATTGGTGTTCTGGGAAAATAGTCTCAAGACTTTTTTGTAACTCTGCAGAATGTCTCGGCTCATTGACGTTGGACTTTTACAAGCCAGCAGGATAATTACACTATTGTGGAAGAATATGGATGTTCTTTCTAATGGAATGTGGATAAAGGAAGTGGCCGTCTGTCTTGCTTTGGAGAGACCAACTTATATTGTAAAAAGAAAAGACTAGAGCTTTGTTCGCTTGTTGAACTCGTAACTTTGAATGATTTGAAACTGTCTGGAAATGATGCACTGCTGTGATTTTTAGTTTGTTGTTTAGTTAATGTTTATGTGTATTGTGTCAAATTCAGCAAGGAAAAAAGGGAAGAAAAAAAAACTTAACCAGTTTAAAAAAAAAGCTAGTGATACTAAAATAATACATTTACAAATTGTTCAGAATTAAAACAAACAACTTATGAACATTCACTGTTGTTAATATATTTTATTCCATTATACGTATATATTTGGAAAAAATATATCTATGATTTTTTACCATTTGTGAGATGTTTTCAAGGTAGCCTACTGTAAATATGGTAAATATCTCAGAAAAACATGTGAAAATAATACACATTTAACGAGCCTTGTCTGAGTTTGACCTCTGACCTCCCTACAGGGTGAAAGTGGGCCACTCCCAAACCAATGTATTCTAAACCACCACACATACATGTGGTCTTCTTTGTATCTACTATCATTTCTGTGCCTCTCATTCTTGTATTAAAGACTCAAGCTGACAGTGAGTCATCATCCCTTTTGTCACTGAACTAAAAAAGATGCACCCACTGATCAAGAAGAGAGATTCCAGCAGCAGACTCTGGATCAGATCCTGAGAAACACATATCAGGTGGAGATAAGGTGCATCCATCAATAGAATCTGCACACCGGATGCTGCTGCTGCTAATCTTCTAATTCTGGTGTAATCGGATCACGTAACTGCTGCGGTGTGTACAGTGTCCACATTAGCAGCCTACTTTGAAAGCTGCATCTATCCTGAAATCATCAGGCGCCCCCTGTTGAGCTAACTCACTAACTCGTTGAAGGGTTGATCCATTTTGCTGTTGAGTTTCTCTTTTTATTTCTTTTATAACTAATTATTTATAATGAGCCCATTTGTATGTTTATAACACAAGTTATGAATGTCATTCTGATGTCATAATGGTTGTTTCTGGGTAGTGAAGGCAGAATGGTTGCTACTGTTAGCACAGTGAAACTACAACACTTTGTCGGATTGGATGTGTTCTACCGTCAGTTGAACTGATAGGTTTGTAAGAACAGAGGAGAGACACAGTCAGAGGATCTGCCATTATTCTGTTAGAAAAAGGCGGATTTGCTGAGAGATAGAACAGTTCTATAGCATCTGTTCTGCTTTGTAGTGAATGTATAAAAGTGTAACGTCCTGTTACTGCATAAACAAATAGACTTCACCGTCGCAGTGTATCAGAAATAGGTTCTAGGTTAGGCTGTAGTTAATAAATATTACCTTAATTATTCCCCTGTGATCCTGTTATGTAACGACTGAAACAGACCTACATTAGCCCACTGGCTAACAACCACCTTCCTTCAATCCACCGGCTGGAGATAAACTGGAAGCACACACACTACGGTGCAGAAGGAACACTAGCCATGTGGACAAAATGACGTTGTCCACGATTAAATATTGCCCAACACCTGGAACTAGGTGAGCTCTCTCTTTCAACAACCACTAGAATCAATGCTTATCTAATGAATATCGGCATATTGGTCTATACATCTTTAGCACTGGTGTCAAAAAGCAAGCATTCGACTGAGTAGGGTCTGTATTTATGATCTGGAACACATACATTCTGAGAGAAAACTGGTCATTTCAAAGAGAATGTAAACCTGCCTGTACCATCAGGAACAAATCAACTGTTTTGAGTACCTCAAAGCGGTGAAAGCTCCCATCAGACAGTTTCATCTGCATCAGAACAGAAGGCTGCAGGGCCCTGGCTAAAGAGCTGTGGAGACAAAATGATATTTCCTTAAGAAATGTTTAAAAACACCTCACACCCTGTAAGAGATTTTTTTCCCCCAAGAAAGAACTACCGCACACCAAACAACACGAAGAAAAGCGTCAATGAACTTGTTGGTACATTACCTTGTGGAAATGGCGACATCCACCCTCCATTTAAAGTCTTCTACCGTGGAGAGGTGTGGGTCGTTCCGCGAGGTCGCTGCGTCTAGAGCGGCACGCCTGCAAGTACGAAGAGAGGGGTCACACAGCAATGATTTCTCCGTGAATGGCATTCAAATATTTTGACCCCAGTCCTGTGGTGATGAAAACCAGACACAACTCTGACCGAAGGAGCTCTGTGAGCTTCACGAGAAGACACAAAAACAGAGACTAAATGTATAAAAGTCTAAATTTAGAGGCTGTAAATTCAACGAACCTGTTGCCAAAAACCACACTGGAGAAATCTGTGATAAAGTCTTCAGGTATCCTAATAGACAAAGGAGACAACGGCAAATTCAGCATTTGGGGTTGAAACTGCGCTGTGCGTAAGAACGAGCATCAAAACATTAAGGGTGTGATAAAACTTACCTCAGTTCTCTAAGATCTTCTCTGAAGGCCTAAACGTGGACAAAAACACAACGTTGACTATTATTTCATGCAAGATTTAAAATGTTTACATCTTAAAAATTTGTAATTTCATGCTCGTGATTACATTAGCATGTGTTGCCCTAGATACCCACACAGACGGGTTGTTTGGAATTCTTAATTAACTGTATTATTTACACCTTTGCTTTTTTCTTTTTTTCCTGTGACATGTAAAATGTCCTCAGTGAGACAGGCCTATTGTTTCCTGTGTCAGCACACACACACTCAATAGGAATTAGTATGGAGCATGGAGTTAAGACACATCACATGTCTTGTAAAAGAGCAAGAGAAGGACATGTGGAACTAATAACATTAATGATTTTTTCTCCATTTCGGTGGATTGGTTCCTAAAAGTGAAACAGCTCAATCCAAAGCAGTCCTTATTGTTATAGTAAGGCCTGCGCTGTCTTGTGCCTATATGTACCTCCAACATCTGATCTCTCCAGCGTGTAACCGCAGCTCACCTCCTGTTTCAGTGATGACGTGGGTACGCGGATGGCCTCAGACAGCACTCGGTACATCCCGGCGACGACATGACTGAGCCTCTCCTGGGGCACGAGGCTGCTCTCCGCTATGGACTTCATCAGCTCCCTGCAGTCCTTCCCCTCCAGGGCGCTCACCACAGCTGGACAGAACAGGAATCCAACACACACGTTTGGCTCACTTATGTAATGGCTTTCAACTGCTAGTGCTGCACTCGTTCAGGGTCCCCGGAGCAGACACAAGCAGAGGGACACGGGGCAGGTCCGGAGTCTCCAGCAGGTACCGTTAGTCTTCTATCAGAATAACACTTGAGGTTGCTGGTGCCCCAATATATTACTCATTGAGCAACTAATACACGTATTAGCAACAGACATTTAAACCTAAAATGTTCTGTTTTATAGAGATAATAACATGTAACGATCTCGTAAACCGCTATCGTTAACGTTAGTAATATTATTTACCTTTCAGTAGTCTTCTGAACATCTCCTGGTCCACATCCTTGAGATTTTTCGACAATGAGTCGATTTCTGCTGGTATCCTGCCTCCCAAAAAGCTGGAGTCCTTTGTATGGCTTGCAGACATGACTCACCATGCACTAATATGCCTTATGTGGCGTTAACAAATAGAAACGTGAGAAATGTACGCATATACGGTCGTTTGTGCTCTTTCTTTAAAGCTAGTTCTTGTGTTTACGTGATAGCTTCCGCCTTCACGTCACGTGACGCTGCGCTCACTCCCGGGAGTCTCGCGGTGACAACTTAGGTCATCGCTAGAAAAGAAAGGATTTGCAAATGGAGGTGGCAGAAATGATCATTCTCTGAACGACAAAAAGGTTGGTGTTTTGAGGTAGATAGCTCCTCGATCACAACGCTGCCAAGCTGCATAAACCGTCTGTATTTGTTTTGTCGGGGAAAGATTGACGTCAGCGTTAGTTAAGAGTCGTTTTGTGGCTCGGTAATCGCTACGTGGACATGTAGAGGATTAGCAACTAACGTTAGCTAACGATGTTAGCTTGTGTTGTGCTCAAATCACAGGCTGTTCGCCTTTACCAAACACGATTACGGTTTATGTAACGTTAAGGTGTATCCACACTAATGTAGCTATACTTTAATGCTGCACTGTTTTTTATTTTTTATTTTCGTACGACATTGTGTTCAAAGACAGCATTTGAGTCTGTTGAGATAAACAACAATTAGCTATGCTTAACGTGGATGACGCCTATTGTCAACAAGTAATACTAGTGTTAGCTGTCTCTTTAGCATCCTAAATTACACCCATAACAACTAGCCGTGTCCGCAAACGTTGCAAATGTTACCAGCAAATTAGCTCAAGTAGCTAATGTTGCTGCTTCTTAATATTTGAATGAAAGAAAGTTCAGCTTTGTTGAGCAACATTGCTGTAGTACTGCATGTTGTTTTAGTGTACACAGAGTGTACACTACGTATTAGAGAGACTATTGAAGTGCATTCGTTATTTACTTTGTTTCAGCTCATTATGTCTGTAATTAAAGGTATCGCACTGTATGGCCCATACAGCTGGAGAAAGATAACACGTTAAAAGCAGTCCACTTGGGTTTCTCAGTGTGACGTTTATTTCACTGCTAAGCCCCCACAACAGAAGGTATCATAGAATACATTAATCTGCTGCACATGAGTAACTATTAATATATCTCTGCATATCTGGGAAAATAGATACATTATATCCCTTAGCCTAATTATGAAAATTGCAAAAACCCTATATTTTTGCCTGACTCGTTCCAACATTTTCTTTACAGAAAATATGTAAAATCCAATAGTATACTTCAGCTTTGTTAATGATGCGGTGTTGATGATGTATTCATTCTAAATGCAGCATGCTGCGTTGGTATAGAAGAACATCAGCAGTGTGTCTTTTTGTACACAAACAAACAAATGAAATGAAAGTTGAATATCATGTGGACACAGTTATGGACACCTGTACAACCCAGTGCTGTCAAATACTCCCTGCAACCAATACAGGCAATACTGCCTTTTTTTTTTCTTTTTTTTTTAATTTGTGCCAGATGTGTTTATTCAATTTGGTGGTGATTATTGAGACTGTGGCTCTGTTTAAAAAGTGCCCCGTTTTGTTTGTCTTACCTTTTTTTTTGTTTCTGTGTCAGGAACATCTAGCCATGTCTGAGTCTCTGTATGAGAAGTTCTTGGCCCCGGAGGAGCCGTTCCCTCTCCTCTCCCAAAGAGCCAACCTCAGCGATGTGGGAACCCTGGATGTCAGCGACTTTGGCTGTCAGCTCTCATCTTGTCACAGAACAGATCCCCTGCACCGCTTCCACAGCAACAGGCAAGTGGAGAGAGTGTGTGTCTTTCTGTTCAAACACGTGTGTCACTTGTTTGTTTGGTAAACTTTTCCCAAAATTGAATTTAAGATATCCACCCTCATGGCAGAGTAGTTGAAGTAGTGGCAGACAAAATTGACTGTGCATCATGTGAAAGAGCAGCGTTTTAATCTCTTGTTTTAAAGAATCATAGGTCTAAACATTGCCCTCAGTGACTCCTGCACCCTATTGTTTGTTTTTTTTAATGTGAAAAGGCCTTGACATAGTTGAAGTGTATCCTTCCCTTGTGTGTACACCACTCTGTCTCAGGAAAACGTTCTAAACCTTTTCCAGAAGCGCGTCACAGAAAGCGCTTTGACGTTCACTCACTGTTCTCCACAGGTGGAACCTTACTTCCTGTGGGACCAGCGTTGCCAGCTCGGAGTGCAGCGAGGAGCTCTTCTCCTCTGTGTCCGTGGGGGACCAGGACGACTGCTACTCCCTTCTGGATGACCAGGAACTGACCTCTCTGGACCTGTTTCCAGAGGGCAGCGTTTGCAGTGACGTCTCCTCCTCTATCAGCACCTACTGGGATTGGTCCGACAGCGAGTTTGAGTGGCAGGTTGGTTGTTAGCTGTTCTTATCTAACCTAGAAGTGATTTCGTTGGTTTTAATTCAAGTGCTTTGAGGACGGAAGAGATAATCGGTCTCACTTCTGTCTTCCCAGTTGCCAGGAAGTGACATCGCCAGCGGCAGCGATGTCCTCTCTGACATCATCCCGAGCGTGCCGAGCTCGCCCTGTCTGTTTTCTAAGAGGAAGCCCAAACCCCACCCTCATCGCAACCTGGATGAGTTACCATGGAGCGCCATGACCAATGACGAGCAGGTGAACAAAGCCGTATTACCCCAGCAGTCAAAAACAGGCTGATACCTGGCTGAAAGGAAGAAACATCTCACCCATGCGTCTTGTTTCCCAGGTGGAATACATCGAGTACCTGAGCCGGAAGGTGAGCACGGAGATGGGCCTGAGAGAGCAGCTGGACATCATCAAGATCATCGACCCCTGTGCCCAGATCTCCCCCACCGACAGCGAGTTCATCATAGAGCTCAACTGTCTCACGGACGAGAAACTCAAGCAGGTGGGCAGAAACTCTGAAAAGCACCGCTTCAACCGCGCAAGTCTAATGAACCCATGGATGAAACCGATTCATACAAAAAAAAAAAAAAAAGATTTTCATTGGCTGCATTCTTGCCACATTTTCAGGGATTCACTAACAGTCTGCAAAGTAATTTAATTTTGTGAAAAGCTTTAAGAGTTGTTCATGAAAGTCAGATTATATATTAAATGCACATAAGCATAAATATGAATTCATTTTGGCTTGATCTTCGTCAAGACGGTGACCCATAGATAGCGCAGCATGTGAAAAGCTCATTTATTCATTTTTTCCTTCTTCTCGATCCATGTGATGTCACCAGGTGCGTAACTACATCAGAGAGCACAGTCCCAGGCAGCGGGCCAGCAGCACCAGAGAGGGCTGGAAGAGGAGCAGCCACAGCAGCGCCAGCACCGGCGGGGTCAGCGCGGCCAGCAGCAGCAACGCCAGCATGGTCAGCTCTGCCAGCTCCTCCGCCGGCTCCACGGCCTCCAACTCCGTGGCAGGTGAGATGCAGCAACAGCGCCGCCACCGGAGGGGCGGAAAGGAATGAGAAATTTTAACATTGAGCTCAATTTTTAAGCTCAATTTCAACTATTTTCAAGACTCTTCCTGGTTGTTAAACTGTTTGTGTCACGTTGTGTTCCAGGTGGTACGGCGTCGGCCTGTAGTGGAGGCAGTGTTGCTAACATTAGCAGAGCTCACAGCGATGGCAACCTCTCCAGCGCCGCGGAACGTATACGAGACTCAAAAGTAAGAAGTGTGTGTGAAGGGGTACTGGTCCTCACTGTTTCCGATCCTACTCTGGTTAATTTGTTGCCTCATTTTCAACACCTTAATCCTCATCTTGGTACCCTCTCTAACCTCTTTCTCTCTCTCCACACCGTCTCAGAAACGTTCTAAGCAGCGCAAGCTCCAGCAGAAGGCTCTGCGCAAGCGGCAGCTGAAAGAGCAGCGGCAGGCCCGCAAGGAGCACCTGAGCGGCCTGTTCCTGAACGAGGAGGTGCTGGCGCTGCGGGTGACGGAGGAGGTCGACCGCGGCGACGACTTGGACATACTGATGTGACACCAGTGAATCAATCAGTGCTCCCTCTACGCCTGTTCCCCCTCAGAGCTCACGGCCCACGCCGCTCCCCGAACCGCCGCACGCATCCGCTTCGAGAAGGCTAACCTACCGAGTAATGTCCGACGGGCAGGAATAGCTTGCAGTATCCTCCAACACAGCTTGACACCCCGGTGGCTGATACTAGTGTAGAGCCGCTAGTTGCTAAAGCCGCTAGCTGCCGCGATCACGACTAAGCCTGGCTACAGCAATAATGCTAAAATACTGCCAATGCTTTGATGAAATGCTGACCTCAGTCCAGCCTGCTTAAAGCCCCACACACACACACACACACACACACACACACACACACACACAGCACTAAGGACAGATGTTTCAGCTTAATACAGTTAACAAGCTTGTAGATGCTGTAACGGCACACATCCACTGCTACTAATACAGCCACCGCTGGCAGAAGGGCAGATTGAGCATGAGAAGCAGAGAGTTCAGACCACGTCATGCAGAAACCAGGTGTTTATTTCTTCTTTGACGTGCAAGGCGGCGGAGCTATATGCACAGTGGCAGTATTTTACATCCACACTCTGTTCACCCGCGGCTCCAGTTTAAACTGCTGCAGGTGGACTCTACACCCGAAGTCAAAGTGGCTTGAAAGTATCAGAAGCAGTTTTTAACGTGACAGCAGATCGACTGTAAATAGGAGTGTCGTCATGGCGACACATCTGGGGAAAACAAATCCTGAGATTGAAACCTTTTTTTCTACATGGGGGGATGCTTGAAGTCATCCTCCAAAGCAGACAAATGTCCATCTGAGATTGAGAGCTTCCTGATGTGGACACTGACGCGAGCCGCTCTGTCTTTCTACCCGCCGAGTGTCGTGGTCCCCTTTTCACCCCGAAGGCCTAGAGGGAGCACTGAATCTGCATGTTTAGGTCGTCACCCACACCGAGGCCCCGTGTGGTCCAATAACTAACTGGCTTTGTTATTCGCTTACACCTGTTTAAAAAAAAAAAAAAAAAATAGCTTGTGTGTTGTAAATACATGATAAATAACAGCATATTTACCGCTCGCTTTCTGGTTTTCCTTGGTGATAAAGATTTGATTTGGTGTGTGTGTGTGTGTGTGTGTGTGTGTGTGTGTGTGTGTGTGTGTGTGTGTGTGTGTGTGTGTGTGTGTGTGTGTGTGTGTGTGTGTGTGTGTGTGTGTGTGTTAGTGAACTAATTGGTTATCGTTGCTGAAACGCTGTGAATTGCCACTGGTTCTTTGCTATATTTCGAGTCTTATTTTGAAGCATTTAGCTGTTTCGTCACAAGTACTTGAGTTGGGTCAACGTCTCGGACCTCTTTTGAAAAGTCCTCTTTTGTTCCTCCGCCAGCACTCCTACTGTGTGTTTTTGCCCCAGACGGACCTAAATAATCGTTTACTTCTGCGAACGTATTTTATTTCTTTAACGATTTGACCACCGTGATAACTTTGAAGCATTCGAGCGTCGGTAAAAGGTTTTCTAAGAAGTTTTTACAGATCATATTGCGTCTGTCCACGTACGGTATGGCCGGTTTGGTTTCTGACGCTGAACTTGGAGCTGGTTTCTTAAGCGCGTGTGCATCCGACATTGAGCCATTACCTTTCAGAAGCGTGCTCATGTAGACAAAGCACTCACCCCTCAGCTTTTTGTGGAGTTGTCGCTCCCATACCGTGGTCATATTCACTAGGAGTAGCAACCAGAGAGATTGTGTGTTTGTTTTTGTATTGTTATATATTTTGTTCCCCGTTCTGTCTACCGTGTAAGAAACACTTTCCCGCAGCGCCTCGGCTGTTACACCCACGATGAACCACTGCAGTCATTTACTTTGTGTGTACTGAGCTTTGGCTCTCGTCTCTGTCTCATGTATGAAGTTATTCATCGCAGCAATTATGCTAAATGCAGCTTTATGTATTCTGTAGTTATGAATTAGTAAAACTCTATTTTGAAAAATAAGATACTTTTGAAAAAAATACTAAAAATAAGCCTGTGTGATGCAACAAAGGTGTTTGTGTATATAAAGTATCATGTACTTGCTGATAATTTAACTGATTTAAATGTGGTTTAAAAAGCAGTTTGAGTTTGAACTGAACTTTTAAGTTTTTCCCTCCGAATGATTGAACAGCAGGCAGACTTGAGTCAAATCTATTGTATTCATCAACTCCGATAATACCAGTGTTTCTACATGTATTGGTTCCTCACAGACCACAGTGGATCAGTGCTGCCTGCAGTTGTCCCCTGTGTTGTCACATATTGAATACCAGAGATGCCATGTTGGTGCTTCAGGCAGGACTGAGTGCAGACCACTGAATGGCTCTGATCGACTGTAAACTTGACCAATAAACTTCCATTGTTGCATCCTATTGTTCTCGTCTGTGGTGACGTAGCATTGTGCCAACCAACCCATGTGAAAGAGCTAATGGGAACAAATGCAAAGTCCAAGGTGCCACGTTATGAGGAAGTAGTTTGTCCCAATTGAGTGCATACTGAATGAAACAGTGCTTACTTTGTGAGAGCAGCTGCAGTACGTACTTAACGTAAAAAGAAAAAGTATGCGACTTGGAAGGCAGCTCAACACACCATCCTGTAAGTGCCAATGTGTGAATGTGTCTGCAATCACTCTACATTCAGTAAATGGCATCAAGCTATTTGACTAACAGGCTAAGCTTATGACTTTTTTTCCTGGACTGCATACTCTATAAGGATAATGTTGTAAGAAAAAATACTTTATTAATGCTCTGAATGTTGTATATTACTCCAATTGATTATGTTTTACAGTTGGGGTCTCTAAAAAATGCCAACACGGGTATACGAGTCACTTTCTGAAAATCATGTTTATCAGTAATTCTCAGATGAAGTATGAAGGTGATTAAAAATGTTAAGTGTTTTTGAGCTGTTAAAGATGACCTCTGACGGAACATATGAAAAATTTAAACTCTATACTTATTTAATTATTTTTTTATTTGTTAATTGCCAGAGTAAGATGTTTTTTTGATTTGGGAAAAACACTCTGAAGAACTCTAAGGAAAACCCTAAAGTTTGTGCCTTTGAACATAATCGTCTGAAGCGGATTCCCATCCGTCTTCCTCGATCCAGTTTCCCTCTAGAGGAGGAACACCACCATATTCACACAGGTCCACAAACCTGCACTCTCTCTGAGTCGATTCTCTGGAGAAGAATCCTCTTGATTTTTTTCCACCTGGAGGAGAAGAACTTCTTCACTTTCCTTGTGCTGTTTTCCCTCAACATGCTGTCCTGCTGTGGAGCGACTTCCACTCTCGCCGCCATAAACAAACTGTCTCCTCCATGGCTTCCTCCTCTCATTGCTGTGTTTGTCTCTGTTCTGTCAACGCTAAGGACATATTTTTAAATGTCTCCAGCTCCTCTGTCTTTTGGAGCAGAGCTAGCTTGTCTTCTTCCAGATTTTGACTTTAACATTCATCTCCTGGGACTTCTCGTCCCCCACCTGCTGGCCACCTTTGGAGTTAACAGGGTCTGATTCTGATTCTCATTCTTGAGTCTCTACACCTGTGCAGGGAATTAGTCATTACCAATACAGACTGCCTCTTAAGACTCAGCGGACACTGTCTTTTTATCAGGGTGCAGTAGAGTAAAAATACTTAGAATATCTTGAATGTAAAGTGTGAAGGAGCAGAAAATGGAAATACTTGTACTTAATGCAATGAGGCAACAAGGGTCATATAGCAAGTGTGATGAAGTGAAGCTGAAGATATAACGTATATTTATTTTAGTCATTAAAAACAGTAGGCTCATTCATTAAACTTTTGGTCAGGTATCTCGACTATTCGGTTCAGAAACAACAGCATGTCATTAGACAGCTACTGTACCGGAAGTGTGTTCGTTCGACTCCTCTCCAAACCTGCGTTTAGAAACATGTCACGTGCATGCTCGGGTTCTCACTTGGACTGTAGGAGGCAACAACGCGCCCCGGAGCTCGCGCGCTACCCGGAAACGGAAAAGACGAAGGAGGTGGAGATGACGTCGGTGTTTACAGCACTCGGCTGTGTCCCGTCGCGAGCTGAACGTGAGCTGAGAAAGCGCCTACAGTAGAATCTCCATTTCACACATTTCCCCGCGTTGTTGTCGTATTTCAAATGGGGGGTCACGGGAGCGAGCCCGAGTCGATCGACTACTCGGTGCACGAGGCCTGGAATGAGGCGACTAACGTGTACCTGCTGGTGATCCTGGTCAGCTTCGGCCTGCTGATGTACGCCAGAAAGTAAGGACGCAGTCAGTTCTTCACTCAATCATTTGGTTGATGAATTTGTTGCTTATATATAGAGTTACAACGGGTAGTTGATTGATATGCAGTACAATATATATTTTAACACAATTTTTAAAGAAATAAATACATATTATATCACTAAATTCTTTCACTGTTTGTTGAACATCTCACTGACCTGCACCGTACATGTGTGGCATAAAACATTTAAGAAAATCTTACATAATATAAAAATGGCATGTTCATAGCGACACCTATTTTCATACAGTGTTATTTATTCATAAATATATTTATTTGACATAAATTTGCTGCCATCCTTTCCACACTGTTAAGAGATGTAACAAATTTAAGATAAGTGATGGTTATATTTCCCATAACGCAATAGTCAGCTGTTTTCTTTTACATATTTTGAGATCATTTTGGGTTCTCTTATGTGTCCCACAAAAAGACATTATGTCCCACTAAAGGTCACTTTGAATATGTTAAAGAAGGAAGAACGTTTCATCTTGATAAGACAATAACAGATACATTTTTTTTTATCAAAACAAAGAATCATTTGTCGGGTCGTCTGGGTAATTCTGCATTCATGTAACCCGCCAAACAATGCATTTTAATAATATGTCCATTTAAATTATTGGTGTGAGTCGTCAGAAATGAACGGTGATATTCTCTATAAGCAATATGGCCTCTCTCTCTCTGTCTCTCTCTCTCTCTCCCTGAAATCTCTCTGTGTTCACCTCTAACCTAACCTAGAAACAAGAGGAAGATCATGCGTATCTTCACTCTGCCCCCCACCGTTGGCAGCAGCCCGGAGCCCAACTTCTACGACAGCCTGCAGAAGGTCCGCCTGCGGCAGCAGCTGGAGATGTACTCTCTGGGTGAGCGTCAGTGTAGCTCTCACAGGATCTGAGCTTATAATGCAAAATGTATCGCTCACCCTGTCCCATTCTATAGAAAAGAGATATGATTATTAAATAATGTTTCAACATTATTTTCTGGTTAAACACCAGGAAGTGCACTCATGTAAACCTCTAATAACAGACCAATGTTTGTTTTAGTTTGATGACCTCAAACGTGTTTCATGTTTCATTCTGGGTACATTAAAATGTTCTCCTGCTCTTTAGCCAGGAAATTTGACCAGCAGCAGGGCCAGACAGACAGTGTGCAGCTCTCCATGGAATGAGAGCAGAAAGAAAGTCATCCACCTCGTCAGAGGAAACACTCCTGCGTGTTGGAGCCCTCTGTGCGTGGAAATGGAGGGATTTAAATGGCTGAACCGATCAGAGATGGAGCAGAAGACGCTGCGCTGAGAGGCGTCTTCGTTCACCTTCTTGTTGTCTCTTTGTCGTCTATCACTAGTGGAGTAAACGCAGCCGGATGGATGGAGAAGCAGCACAGGGAGATTCTGGCATGGAGCAGAGACTCTAACATGGATTGAGAGGTGATGAAGCTGCAACTGCAGCAGATGTCACTGAGATTTAAAAACGTTAATCATGAAGATTATTTTTGCACATATAACACGATCCTTCAGATCTAATGTAGCTTCTAGTTGGTTTCTGTTTGTTTGTTTTTTACTTGTTTATTAAATGTTTTTTGTCATTTGTGTAGTGAAATCAAGATTCTCAGATGTGAAAATAAAGATACATTAACCATCAGCCAATGTCTTGATTATCAGTCCTGAGACAGTCAGATAAGCGTAATGAATGGTCTGGGTCTTTGTGGCACAAAAATGGTCAAACATTTAAAGGGTCAGTTCACCCATAAAACGTCTGTCCATGCAGATAGTTTTACCACAAATGAAATCCCATTCACCATTGACAGCGTCGGAGACAAATATCTTAAAAGTGCAATATATGGGATTGGGAGAATTTCTGTTGCCTCGCAAAAGGAGAAGCTCTGATAACAGCACACACAGAGGGGACGTGACTTCTCTGCTCAGGTAGACATTACTCCACTATGTATCTTTATACAACAAATAGTTTACTGCTCTATTAATGCTCTGAATTCCATATATTGCACCTTTTAAAACCAGTAGAATTAAACCAAAGCTAAGTGCATGGCTAGATAACAGGAGAGGTATTTAAGAATCAAGTTCGGTAGTTAGGATGAATCGACAACACTCCTTTCATTGTTGTCATGAAGCTCTGAAAGATCATCAACCATGAAGGTTTTATTCATACTGAAACATCCAGTAAACTGATCAGTTACTGAAGCAACAGGTCCATTAATAACAGAAACATAACCCTGGTAAGTAATGATGAAGGAAACGGACATGTTCACTAATCATCAATAGTCAAATAGAGTTTCTAGAGAAGTGGTTTTCCTTCCCAAACACAGAACACTTTAATCCCCTTTAAAGCATGCTCACTATTTACTGTCAAATTGGGTTCTTTGTGAGCCAGACAGATCAGTTATGAATGGAAAATGTAGAGTATTTACAAGCATTATGGACTGACCCATCATATAGTTTCACTGCACACAAACATTAACAGCCGATTGCTTCAGCAGTGCAAACATGGCCGTTGGTGTATGAACCTCTTTGGAAATGTTTTATCTCCTGCGTGAGATTGGTGAAGCTTGGCACCGACATGTTTAAAAGGGAAAATATACAGAATGCTCCAGGCATAAAATTAAATTATACAAAGCGAGCTCCTTTGCTTTTAAGAAAATCTTCAGCACAAAACGGGAGTATAAAAAGAACACGTTTCGGAACAAAATGTAAAAAAAAACAAAAAAAAAAAATTATATACAAAAACTAGGCAGCTGGCCGGTAAACGGCAATGAAATAAAGTGTGTGTATTCACACGGTACAGCAAGCGGATTGTGCAGAAGCCCAATAAAGTTCAAGTGGCAGCAGCAGGCAGGATGCTCATCTACAACGCAATGTGCTTTATTGAACGAGGATCCCTCAGTGTGGGCCGCGGGGGCAGATGTCCACGTCGTCCAGAGACAGGCTGCTGGCGTACTCGGATGTCCAGTCTCTGAGGAACAGCTCCTCTGCTTGGCTCTGCAGGGTCTCTTGGCCTTTTTCTACCACAGAGCCGGTCTGGTTCACCACCAAGCCCGCTCCGGCTGTCTGGGTGAAGTAGTTCTCCGACCAGTTGGACGTCCCTGTGAACACGGACATGTCAGTAAGAACGCACAACCGTCACAGGAGCTAATGGGACTACGATTTATACTCTCCCCACCGCATGGGTTCGCTCCATTAAAGAAAAAGGGGATTTTAGACACTCGAGGCAAGTTGATCTGCAATGAAACAGGTTGAAATGTGTCTGCTCCACTGGCACACTTAAAGATAAAACTCAACTCAACTCCAGACTTAAATGTTGTCAGACCCTTAAAATAACAATCTGAGCCCGTCACAGTGGAACTTTTTTTAGTTAGAAATAAAATAAAATTGCTAATAGCATACCAATGTAGACCACTCTGTCTGTGACCATGTACTTGGCATGATTGACTCGCGCAAAGGGAATCTTCATCTGCTCAGCTGTTGAAGGCACTGTAAACATTTTCTGCACGGAGACAAAACATCAGGAGTTTAGGGTACAACAGCATTCTGTTTAGGTCACTATGTCGGAGTGTCAGTGTGCAGGAAATAGAAAATCTCCCAACGCACCACGTCAATGTCACACTTCAGTTGAGGCCTGTTGAGCGCCAGCAGGGACTGCAGGAAGGGAAACATGGGGGCGGGAGAGTGCTTCCAGCAGCTGACTAGGAGGCGGACCTGCACGTCTCTGGTGCAGGCCGCAGCACGCAGGGCCGAGTCGATGGCCGGCCAGAACCTGAGAGAGAAGAACCCTTTAGCTTTCTAGAAGACGGGCAGATATCAAGATGTCTTTCTTGCTGGAGGAAGGGATAATGTGTGCGCTACTTAAAAAAAAGATTACACAAGAGATTTTTCCTCTGTCATGTGTTTGGACACTTCTAAAAGCATCACCGTGCCGATCAGCTTTAGTCCAGTTATGCAAGTGTCCAGCATTTGAACTAGAAAAGTCAGCAGATGAAGCTCATCTTACTCAGAGGAGCTGCTTCGTCAGCCAATCAGGGTCCAGTGTTGTGACTAAGTACCCATCATGCATTGCATTATTTGTCACTGTAACACCTGTATCTAATAAATAAGGGACTCAGCATTGAGATTCACACCATTATGTTGGTCTGTGCCTACCATTGTAACAGTGCAGCGGTAATCACTGAGGTCAAGCAGCTGGTCACCTGAGCGGCTCCGTGTACTGAGACAGAGGGAGGTAGTCCATGACAGAGATGTGAACGAATCTCTGGGCGTCGTCGATGACGGACAGGATGGTGGAGAGATCGTCGGAGCGGCCGCGGGCGGAGATCTGCGGAGGGGCGCTCTGTAGGAGGTGAGAAACACGGGAGCAACCAGAGAGAACATGCATTGTTAGAATAATTCATTTTAAATGTGAAAATGGTTTAAACTAATTTGGTGGTGAACGAGTCTAGTTCACCGCCAAACCTAGTTTAGTTTAAACTAATTTGCTTTATGATGATGTAAATGCTATTCTCCTATTCCACTAAAATCTGCACAATATGTCAGGTTTGGATGCATTATGTATAAAAACATCTGGATCGGCCATTTAAAAAAAAAAAAAAAAAAAAAAAAAAGCATTCCTGTTGGAGGAAGCTCGCAGAGTCGATCTGTACTTACAGACAGGTAGACTTGTGCAGGCACGCCGTTGAACTTCAGGCGCAGGGGATTCTGGGCGCTGGACAGGGCGGAGAGACGAGCCGGCCAGTACGGCGGCAGGGAGCCGTTGCTTGCGCCGCCGATGCTCCAGTACACCCCAAAGATCCGAGAGGCGTCCTGAGCCAGGCAGCTGCAGTGCTCCACCGACAGGCCCACCTCCTTCACCTCGTTTCAACAAAGCACACAGCGGTGTTACTTTCTGTCGGACATCTAGAGTGGACATCCGTCTGTAGAAATGCTATTAACTGGTTGCCACATCAGTTCAACTGAGGTCAAATCTACTGCTACATGCGGACACACGTGCTACCTGACTTAGAGAGCGCCAGTCCATGTTGGCACTACCCAGGTAGAAGTGCTTCTGATCCACCACCCACAGCTTGGTGTGGACGATGCCTCCAGTTACAGCCTCGAGGTCTACCTCTCTGACTTCTGCACCTGAAAATAAATATAAAAACACGCAGACGATCAGAAATGACTGCAGAGTTGGATCATAGTAATTCATTTTTAAACCTGATTAAATCATGGTTTGACTTTTAATCATGTTGCACCAGACTTTAGAACTAGCTTAAATTCATAAAACTTTAAACGTTAGTGTAATTTTTTTTTTTTTTTTAATCTAGATCAAATTTGATTCTGTTGCACCAAAACTTTAAACACCAATTAAAAGTGTGGTCCAGAATTAAGTTAAATTACACTTGAGGAGTTTAACTTTCAAATGGATTTTTTGTTGTGTGTTGTGTTTTTATTTGTTTTATGTGTTATTTTGCTGCTTTTTTAAAATTATTTTGGCATATTTCTGCATTAATTCGGCCAACAAGTTTTCTGTAGAGCCATGGTGTGCACCATCGGGCTAACTAACTGACTTATTAGCTAGCTAGCTAGCAAACAATATAATGTCTTGTTAAGGAATACAGAGCAGATTAAACTTGGATTTGGGTTTAAACTTGAATATACTAAATCAAGGCTAGTTTCTTTGTGCAACAAAGCTCTGCTTACTTATGAATTTGCTCAGTTTAAACCTAGTTTTGCTAAACTCTGATTAAGACTAATCTTAAATTAAATGAATCTGTGTTGGTGCAACCCAGCCTTAGTGTGTGTATTTTAACATACAAATGATGTGGCCTCGACACAGAGGCAACACAACTAAATCCATATTGTGGGTGACAACGTACCTGCTGCAGCCAGTTCTGCCGTATCTTCACTTGAGGTCTGGGGGGCGTTGACAGCGATCTGGAGTTTCACACCTTTGGATTTGAGCCGTTTAAGTTGCTCAAAAACCAGTCGTCCCTACAAAGTGCGTAGACGTGATATCACACACATTGGAGGGTCAAACGATTACTGCATCATAAGATTAGAGCATGCCACTGAGCTAACCTGAGAGTCAGAGGAGTCCGCGAACTCGCCGCCCCGCAGAGTGAAGTAGAAAGCGGCGATATGGACCGAGCTGTTGGCCCCGTCCAGCAGACGTAGCCAGCTGTCTGCGATGCTCCGTCTGGACGAGGGAGCAGACTGGTAGAGACCCACAGGGATGCTCTCCACCAGCTGCACTCTGAGCAAAGGGGGGGAGACACTAAAGCTACAACCACTTACAAACAAAACAGAGTGCTGCCATCATCTTAGACTAGAGCTGCTCAACTTTGAAGTTGGACTGGTTTATAATGATTTCTTCAAATTCTCACTTTTGTCACAGCCAATGGCCCACGAGAACAAAGCGTCTTACCGACAATCGGTGCTGCAAGGCTCTGGTACAAAGCCGAAGCCCTCCAGCCAGTGCAGCTCCAGCTGAGCTGCAAGCTGAGCCACGGACAGGGGAAGGCCGTAGTGCCAAACATGCTGGCCGAACCCCCCTAGAAGCAGCAAGGTGGTGGGCAGGAAGCAGAAGAGGGCGAAACTGGAGCATCCCGAGCTCTGCGGAACAAGACCAGCACCAGTTTAACTCGTGAGCAAATGTGTGAAGCTACGATGACAGCTTTGACAGGAGACTGCCAAACAGCTGAGGACCGTGTTGCATGCCAAAGCTGTCACTGCAGGGCGTGGTGACATTCCTTTGTGTGTGGCTGACTCTGCTGAGACCACCGTGTGAGGCAGTAAGATCAACACGGCTCACCTTAGTTGACCTGGCTGACTGAGCTCTGGCGGGCTTCTCTGGCGCTACAGGAGAGGTGGAGTCGGCGACGTCCGCTCTTTCTTCGGCAAGATCTGAAACCTCGGGCTGGCTTATTGTGAGCGGTTCGCGATGCTCCTCCACTGAATCGTGGCCCTCAGACTTCTCATCCGCAGACTCGTCCTCGCATTCAACGTCTGACGAGGATCTGCTGTCCCTAAATTTGAGTGAGTGCGTCGGCTCCGTCTCCCACGGCGGCTGTTCGTCCATAATAGCCTCCTCTTGGCTAACCTTGGTCGAGTGAAGGATGTCCGCAGGCACCGACTTTTCCACGTCTCCAGAGGCGGTGAGGATGATCCTGCTTCTGACCACAACACCGTACTCCTCTTCTGGGTCCTCCGGTGGCTTTTGGCCGACGGATCCCTCCGCTGGATGGTGAGATACAGGGGCATCCTGTGCAGCGCCAGCTTCTGTTTCAAAGGCCTGGGGCTGGTCTCGCTCTGGTATGTGCTGCTCCAACCCTTCCTGCTCCAACCCTTGCTCTGGTCTGAGGGCAGGCCTGGGGCTCGCAGTCATTGAAGAGTACTGCGCAGACTCGGACAAACCCCAGCTCTTCGGTGCAGTAACCAGGGAGCTACGGGCTGCCGCTGATAGTTCTGTGCTGCCGAACAGAGAGGGGGCTTCCAGGCCGACACTGGGGACGCGGACCGTTGGTAGGGGGAGTGTTGTTTCTCTGACGTCGGACGGCTTGGATTTCAAGGCCTCCGCACTCCCACTTGCGGCTCCAGGGACAGGGGCATCTTTCTTGGGAGCGGGCGGCTCTGGGATCTGGCTTGCATTGGCCGGCCGTTTGTGGAAAGTGGGGATCCGGGAGACGGGTTTCCCACCTTTGCGGTTCATGTCTTCTTTCTCCTCGAGCTCTCTTCTTGCAGCCTTGTCGTCAACCCGCAGGCGGTCCAGCACAACGCTGCAATACTTCAGCTCCTGAGGAAGACAGCACTTTATGAGACAGAAACAAACAAACATGCATCTTGTGTGTAGCTTATTTGAAAATCTATCTAAGTTTTAACCCAGTGGCTCTATGACGACACCTTTAGCTGCACATAACACCTGAAATGTTTTTTTTTAAAGCCAGCAGTTAAAAAGACTTTTGCAAACTCAAATTGTAGTCTTTTTTCCCTCGTCTTGACACTGTGTAACAACAATACAGTAACACTGAATATTACCTGGAGATGCTTCCGTGGCACTGCAATAGCTAGAGTAGCGACGCCTATTCAAATAAGCTCTGTCTGTCTGGTACACGTCAGCATGGCCAGCACACACTGTTCAACATGTTGTCCTACTTGTTTATGAACACAACATGAGTGTTACCATGGCTATTCTTTACCTTTACTTTCTGATAGCAGTTAGCGCTGAACACCCAACTCGCTTTGCTTCAAGCTTCATTTTCAATAAACATACACCGGAATCTCATGGCAGCCGTCTTTCATTGTTCCAAAGAAGAAAGCCGGGATAGCCCACAAAGGCGTGGCCGGTCTACTGGTCATATTTCTGCGGCTGCTGCATTCATTTTACAAGATGTATTGTAGTCCTCCCGTTAACAATGACATGTAACTTTCCAAACAGTGTTTGATTTACATTGATGCTACTAATAACTGATTATTTTCCTCCAATGTTTTTTAATTTGTACTTGTCTTATTGTCCAGCGACAGTTTTTACTTGTCACAGTAGGACAACCCCTGGTGTAAATAATTCATGGTGGACTCCATCGAGCTGCTTCAGTTTCAGGGCCCTGCTATTGAGCATAGTGGCTCACCGTCACGGTTAACTGGGGGGGGGGGGGCAAGGCCCTCATTAATGTTATCAGTAACACCTGTGCTGGTGTTACAGGCCTACACCCTGGCTCACTGTCACAACCTGTCACATCTGAATCATGAGCAGAGCCCTCGTTAATGTTATCAGTACCACCTGTGCTTGTCCCACAATGACAAGACACAATGTCTGCTGTGAAAAAAACAACTATCCAGTCCAGCTAAAGAATTACACCTATGATATATTCCGAACAGGACATTTTGCAGTTAGACTAAAAAACATTGTCATTTAAACATTGTTTTTAAGTGACTTGAAACATATTTGGGAATTCACTGTAACATTTTAAACCACAATTTATAGTTAATGATCTGCCAGCCCGTACACTGATACCAATATATCTCTGGCTATATATAAATACGTTAACTTAAAGCCTGACTGACATTAATTAACATTTCATTTAACTTGTAGATATGCAAAAGGTAAAGTCTCGTTCACATGATGCTAAATATAGAGCTGCACTGCTCTACAACCATAGACTGTATAGGCTAAATGAGATTAGGACACTTCCGCACTAGTCTGCGAATATTTCCTGATGGCGATAACATGCTGCAGCACAGACACAGAGCTTCATTTCTCTCACCACGTGGCTGCATAAATAACAGTTATCCAGTCTAGGTGGATACGCTTCTCCGGCCTGTACGAAGCACCGAACAGCATGAGGTGTGTTTGTTCGGGTTTTTGGGTGCGAGGTGAATTATAGACTACCGTTACACCAGCCTCCTCAGCAGTTTCCTCCTCCAGGTCAGCAGGGACACTTGGATGCGTCTCCATCACTTGGCCCCGGACAGACTCAGAGTCGGACTCGTCAGACTCCTGACGAGACAAGATCGGTAACGTTCAGTTAAAGAGACACCGCAACAAAGCATCGGTTATATTCCACAGTGTAAAGTTGAAAGACGTGTATTTTAATCTACAAAAGGCCAATGACAAAAGTAAAGACGTCGTGTCATCTTCTTCACATAGTGAACACCGTCAGCGTGAAAAAACAACAACTTACCATGATGCAGTAACTTGCTAGGTAAGTTCTGGCTGGGCGCAGGGGTTTGACACTCACGATGCAGTTATTAGCTATTAACGGTTATGCTAACCGGAAAAACAACTATGACAGACGTAAAGTGGTAATAGCAGTATATATACGACAGTTTAAGGCAGGCTGGTTCCTATATAAGCCCTCCTGGAGTGTTTCTCTCGGGTTGGCGAGCTAACGTCGCCGCCGTTGACGTTAGCGAGCAAGCTACGTGGCCGACTGTGAAGTTTTCCGCAGCGGAGGGAGGAAGAGGAGGCGGAGAAGCTGAGTAATAAAAATACCCACCTCGTACGTAGTTGTCCCGAGCGGGCGGGTCGACCTTCTCAGAGTTACCGGCGGCGTCGCGTCCAGCAACTCCACCTCAATCGCCTCACTGGGGTGGAGGGATTTTCTGGATCGCAGCACCATCGGCATGTTGGACCACGTAAACAATGCAGCAGCTCCTTCGTGATGCACGAGATTAACGGACGGAACGCAAACAGCAGGCACGTTTGACTTGCTGATGAGACTCCACTCTGGCTAAAGTCGAGTAGGAAAAGGGTCACATTGAACAGCTGCCAGGGTTATTAAAACACCTTTCTCAGTGACATAAAAACCACCCTTAACGTTTAACCCGATATGAACGCGCCGTGCTTCTTGAGACAAGTAAACAACAACTTGAAGAAACCGCGATTTCCCGTCACCGCTGATTGGCGGTTGGATTCAAAGCAGTGGCTCCGCCCACCAGACATACGTAGAGCACACAACACGGAAACGAGGGATCACCGTCGTCTGCTGTTTATCCAGGAGCTCGGTGTTCACTTCAAATAAGGTCTGTTATTATTGTTACATGATGACTGACAGCTCTTACATTTGGTGTTCTACTGCGAGAAAGCAAAAGCGTAACAGAGCGACGGAAGAGTTGACATTCACTCTAGTGAACAAAGTTAGTTTCAGTTAGCTGAGTCGTTGTTGAGCTGCCTGAACGGAACTTGAACCGACCTGGTTGTTTATGTTCCAAAGAGCAGAGTAGAGACATGTAGCTAGCTAGCTGGGTTACTGAGTGTCAAAGGTCACCGAACAAAACCCAGGGCACGTGAACAACGTGTACAATGTGATGCCCCATGAGCATTGCATTTCTGTCAGGTTTCTGCTTCAATTTGTTCTGAAATGCTAAAGAAAAGCACCTGAAAATGAAAGTTCCAGTTTAGACTTCACCTCACCATCGAGGCCAGTGATAACAGCATAAAATAACAGCATTTGGACAATATTTTGTGATCTATTGGTCATTGCAGAATATTATAAGACTAAAACAATGTATAATAGTGGTGGGCAATGGGGATAAAAGATTGTAATAGGTTTATATAATTACATTTCCTGAAATAGCACAAATTTTCCGCTTCATGCTTCAAATAAAAAATAGGAATGTCTGATATTTGGCTAAATCAAGCAAATTAAACAGCGGGCTAATTAAGATGCATTATCATAGTGATGTAAATATTTGATGAAAAACAAAAGTATTGGCCACAAACTCGTATGGTCTCATGGTGTATATGAAATATTAGTGCCCATCTCTTGCTCAGTGTTCTGCCCGTGACGTGCTGACCTCTGGTGATTTTGTTTCAGGTCTCCCATATGAACTGTTCGGGCTGAGAGGGGGAAGGTTTAGCAGCGTATTTTGTGTGATGATGGACAGTTAGTCCGTCCCGTCAGTACTCAGCAATGGAAGCTCCGGTCACAGCCGCCCCTCCTCCCAACTCCTCCCTGCCTGTCCCGGTCCCCCTGGGTCCGGCCATCGCCCCGTCGGTCCAGCTGGGCTTCACCATCCTCTACACCACCCTGTACGGCGCTCTGTTCCTGGTGGTATACGCGCAGCTCTGGCTCCTCTACCTCTACAGGCACAAGCGCTGGAGCTACCAGAGCGTCTTCCTGTTCCTCTGCCTGCTCTGGGCTGCCATCCGCACCACTCTGTTCTCCTTCTACTTCTGCAACGCTCTGCAGGCCAACCACCTGCCCGTCGCGGTCTACTGGATGCTCTACTGCTTCCCCGTCTGTCTGCAGTTCTTCACTCTCAGCCTCATCAACCTGTATTTCACTCAGGTATGACCGGGGAGAACAGGACAGGGGTTGTTTTCTTGAAGCTAGGACACACCTGCTGCAATGCAGAGGGGAGTACTGATAAAAAAAGATGTCATGCCATAGGTAAATAAGTGAAAGTAAAAACAAGTTTCATGGTCTTTGAGCAGGGAGAATTCCTTTCACAAGCCATCTGTATAACCGCTTTTAAGTGAAACCTTGTAAGGCTATCGAGAGACTGGCTAATAAACAAGTCGTTCGCTTTCAGTTTCCTTCTTATTGTCACGTTTGTGTTTACTCTGTTGCGTATTTCTCTCTTGTACCGCAGGTACTACTCAAAGTGAGAGAGACGTATAGCTCAGACGTGGACAGAGGAATGTAAGTTTCACTCCACCGTCAGAATAATACAGTATCAAGCCTTTGTTCTGCACTCTGATCTCGATTAAACCTCGATGAGAACTAATCCATCCGCCACTCTGGCTTCCCCGTCCTCCTCAGGTGGCTGGCACGGTGCATGTACGGCGCCCTGAGCACCGTCTTCCTCTGTGTCAACGTGGTCTGCGCGGCCCTCGGGGACAGAGACGGCGGGTCGGGGGAGTGGACCTGGAACCTGGTCCTGGTCCGAGTCCTGGTCAACGACTTGCTCTTCACCCTGGACGCGGTGCTGCTGGCCGCCTTGCTGCTGCTGCTGACCAGACACTCGCGCTCCACCAGCCCCTACCTGATCAGCAAGGTGTGCTCGGCATCGGGCTTTGAAGTGACGCGGCGTTGACTTTATTTTGAGCAAAATGTGGAAATTAACTTATAAATGAAAGGGGCGCGTCAAGATTAGTTGACCCCTCATGATTGGTCCTACTCTTAGTCTTATGTCGCCTCTGGCTCTGGAGGAGTTTTGTCAAGTCTGAGAAGGCGACCCTGATGACATCACTATGACATCATCAGGGTTATCTCAGCTTGGGCTCAGAGAATGCACATTTATAAACTTACAAACTGGAATTGGGGCTGTTTACCAATCTGGGTGGGTCTGCTGAAAGGGAATATCGAGTTGGATTATGGGAATTGTAGTATCCCATACTAGGGGCATACTTTAGGGAAGTGCAATACAAGTCACTGCAGCGCCCCCTAAAATATAAGCCACTTCTCTGTGGTTCTGGTTGTGTTCCAGGCTGACCGTGTCTTGTTTCTTTCTACCTGACCAGGGGACCACAGTGTGCCGCACAGCGACACTGGGAGCAGCAGTGATCTTGTTGTTTGCCAGCCGAGCCTGCTACAACCTGACGGTGCTCGTTCTGTCCCAGAGCCAGCGCGTGGAGTCGTTCAACTTTGACTGGTACAACGTCTCCGACCAGGTGAGTGTTTGAGTGTGAAAGCACAGCGCATTGTTCCAGTTGGCAGTAATGGTTGTCAAAATGTTCATAGCTCAAAAAAGTCACGATAAGGCACGGCCAGTAAAGATGCCAACACACCACGAGATAACTGTGTGTGTGTGTGTGTGTGTGTGTGTGTGTGTGTGTGTGTGTGTGTGTGTGTGTGTGTGTGTGTGTGTGTGTGTGTGTGTGTGTGTGTGTGTGTGTGTGTGTGTGTGTGTGTGTGTGCAGGCTGACTTGCAAAGTGAACTGGGCGACCGAGGCTACCTGGCCTTTGGCGCCATCCTCTTCATATGGGAGCTGCTCCCGACCAGTCTGCTCATCCTCATCTTCAGAGTTCGCCGGCCGGCTCAAGAGGTAGTCGGCACAATCGGATTAAAAAAACAAATGAAAACAAGAAATGAAGCAGTGAAAGTCTTTTAAAGCTGTGTGGTTTTTTTTCTTCACAGACCAGCAGCATGGCCGTCAACAACAGGGTCCTACCTCGTCCCTATTTCTTTGATGACCCTCAAGGCAGCGACGAAGATGCACCTGTTCCATGGGCACGCGGGTCACATCCACACTCGAGGTACTGTCATCACACAGGTGCTGGAACCGTTATCAGTCAGTCAGTTCGTCAGTCAACAGAAAGCTACTCATCCACTTCTCTATTTGTTTAATGATTAAAGTTGGTTATCAAGAAAAGAAAATACAAACGTTCCCTCTGCCCCAGCTTCTCCAATGTGATCTGTTGCTGTTTATTTCATGTAGGGCTGCAGATACACAATCATTTCAGTCATTGATTAACCTGCAGATCACTTTCACACTTAATCGATTACTCGTTATTTGAAAAAAAATGTCTAACATTCTATAGACCAAACAAGTAACAGACTTATAGAGAAAATAGTTGGTAGATTAATCACTGATTTATAAAAAAAAAAAAAAAAAAAAAAAAAGGTCCTCCAGGGTGTCTGTCAAGTCCTGCAAGGTTTAAAAATGCATATCATGAGCATAGAGCCTTAATAAATCTAGAACAGACTAACAAAGTGTTTTTTAGATGAGGCATTGTGTCCTCATGTGTGCTTCTTCTCACCGTTTCAGCTGGTACGGAGCAGAGACCGCTCCTCTCCTGTTTGCCAGCAACCCCCCAGACCAGAGCCACCAGCACCACTCGTTCTACTCCACCCCCCAGAACTGACCTCCACTTCCCACCGCTATCGGGGGCGCCGCGTCCCCGAAGACGTTCATCTCAAGGGCAGACCGCACACAGCTGCCCGGCCAGTAGTACCTCCCTCTGTGGACAGTTTTTGCACTGAAGACCTCAGGAATTCATCAACAAACAGTGAATATGCACCTTGTAGTTTTGGAACAGAGAATATATATATATTTTTTTTTTTTTTTTCTTGACTCAAAGGGAACGAACTTGGCTGGAGAAGCCCCGACAGACGGAACATTGTGATCCTATTGTTGATTAATAAGATGAAGTCGCTCTTACCATTCCCTAACAATTGCACATTTAGCTTCGTAAGCATTCCTCATTAAAGTAGTAGGTGCACTCAGGAGAGTGCAGATCTCCGCCAGGTGGGTCTGAACCGACCGCTGTCAACATCAAGTTCAGTTAGCTGTTAGCCATACACACCTTCTCAAACAATAATGTGTGCAAACTGTAATCCCCTCACTTTTGATTGTGGGCGCAGAGTAGCGACTGGGGCTCGCCAACGCACTCAGCTAAGAGTTGAGAGCAGTGAGTGAGGAGTCAGCATGAGACGGGAAAACAAAATGTCTTTTGAGAACGTGTGAGTCGCCGCAACCACGAGAGGTCCTTGAGCTTGCAGCCATTACTGGCCACCCAAAATATTATGCATTATCCTGCAGCAGAATTACTCAGTCACAGACACACTCGACCAATAGCACGATCCTCCTGGCGGAGGTAATTAATGCACATAATGTAGTTCATAAGCTTGCAGCATGTGATAAGCTTTGGAAACAACAACTGACCGTACCAATATGCAGTTTTGAGAAGAAGGTAACGTCCCTCTTATACTGTGCGAAGTCACTAAAATATATATTTTCAACGGGTCACTTTTGGTGTTCTGTTTCTTTAAGACCAGTCATGTCTTCTGACACTTTTGACAAATAGTTCCACATCAGCAGGTTGTCTCTCTTCTAACCTCATCACTGCAGGTATTCACCTCGCCGAGTTGTTACCTTTAGGGCCGCTGTCTAACATTTTGGTTTCTATGTCACTTTTGCGAAGTTTAATCATTTTTATTTTTAAAAGTTGCTTTTGATTTATTCCCTTCCTGTGTAATTGTATTTTGATGTACGTTTAACTTATTTTATAACAGCTGTTCTACTCTTTAATTGTAGCGAAACATCAAATGTGAGTTTCCTTTATGTCTTTACTGGAATGAGGTTTCCTCATAGCAAGTCACTTATATTTTTACCACATTGATATTTACTATGTAAACAGCAAACCAATAAAAACATCTAAATGAGCTTGTTTGGCCTGTTTGTAAGCAGAAAACATGGTCAGGTCCATAAGCATTTGGACTGTGACACTTTTCTAATTTTGCTTATTTACACAACCCCAATGGATTTGAAACTAATCAGTCAATATGTGGTTGAACTGTAGACTTTCAGTTTTAATTCAATGTCTAAAACAAAAGAATCTCAATGACCGTTTAGGAATTACAGCCACTTCTACACAGCCACCCACATTTTCAGGCTCAGAAGTAATTGGATAATTGTCTGAAACGGTTTCATGGCCAGATGTGTTCTATTCTGTCACTATTTCATGACAAATGATGCCAACAATAGGATTCAAAATGTTATATTTGCAGTTGGTAGTTGGTCCTTGGAGCTCTCAGCATGCGGATCAAAAAGGTGTCAATGCAAGTGAAGGAGGCCATTATTAGGTTAAAGGTCTCCACACTTAAACCTACCTCCCTTGTACCCATTGTAGGAAACCACGTACTCGGAAATTTCTTTGCCTTACTGCCCACCAAAAAGCGCCATGAAATCTTGGTGCCCGAGTCCGTCGGACACTACATGTTGAGACAGCCTGAGAGCCAACTCAGCTCCTCCGCATACACCAGCCTTCGCCACAGACGTTTCCAACCTCTTGTTCCCAGAGGGGTGGTGTTTGAGTCTCCTGAAAGGGGATCCAAGAAGCCATGCGAAGAAGCCTGGGAGGCAGAGTGCCTGGAGCAGGATGCTTCTGAGGAAGAGATGGACACAGAAAGTGGTGAAAAGGACTCCGACTGCATCCTTGTTGACCTGAGCAAGGACCTCACCCCGAGCAAAAACACAAGAGGGACTGGAGATTTGTGGAGCCTCAATATCGTCCAAACAGTGTCTGAAGATATGGTGATGGCTGAGTCGGTGCCTCTCAGTCAACTCAGTCAGAGCAACTTTGCTCCAGTGGAGATCTGGACCAACACCAAGGCCTGCTTGAAGTCTGTCAGGAAGACAAGAGGGCCTTTTGAAACCAATGCCAAAATAATCAACGACACAGTTTCAAGTGAAAATTACAGCAGCCAGCGTAGCAGACATGGTAGTGTTCACAACAACCACACATTGTCAGTGAGTGATAGTGTGAGTCAGCACAGTGGACATGGAATTGATCAGGACAGTGACATAATGTCAAATGACCAACTGAACAACATCGTGACAACATTGCAGAGCAGCCTCGATAACGACTCCTATAACGATGTGACCCGGCATTCAAGGTTTTGCCTCGCTTCAGAGGTGTGTGTGTGTGTGTGTGTGTGTGTGTGTGTGTTAAAAAACAGCACTTTAAAGCCAACAAACTATTTTGTAATGGGTAACTTCCTTATTTATATCATTTTGTATGTGTGGCCTTTGGACCTGACCTGTGAAGAGACTAACCTCTGCCCACACCTTTCATCACGGTAGCCATGGCCTCAGTATGCCAAGGCAGCTTTCTTTGGTTAAAAAAAAAAATCGAATTAAAAAACAAATTCATTCAGTTGTCACTAACCACTGACTTTTATTGACCGGTATATGTGGTCGGGGCTGATGCACAGCTTACAGTAGTCTGTAATGGATGTTTGTAAAGTCACATTTCCACAATGATAGACAAGTAAGCTAGTTACTCTTGTTTAGTTTTTTTGCCTTGAGAACCATCTGTTTGGTAACAGCACTTGCTTTTCCGTTCTTTGTTTTGAGCAGTTGAAAATTCTTATGTTAGATCTGCCTTTTTCACCTTCATTTGTATATTTCCACTGCAAATCTTTGTTTTTTGTTATTGAGAATCAAGGTGTTAAAGATGAATGGTGATTTTGGTATCATCTGTGCTTTTTACTAGTACTTCATAATGAAAAATGTTTGAGAAGATACTGTTCAAAATAAAGTGTGTGTTCCTGTATATCCTTAAGCAGCTGTGGCAGTGTTCTTTCTTTGTTAGTCAACTACTGCAGCTGGATCAGTGTGAAAACATGTTTTATGTTACTGCTCATATTGATTAACAATCCAAGTGTAATTGTCAAGGGGCCAAAATCACTTCTCTTAAAAACATGCATGTGTATTGAAAAGCATGACTGCTTCTGATTGTATTATTCTTACAACAGGTTAATGTGCATTTCATAGTTGTTTTTGTCCCCATGACCACCTTTTCAAAGTAGCTGCTCTTATCCTTTTTACATGTTTTGAGTAGACATGACATAAAGCAGCTGTGTGCAGCTCGGCTGCCCTCTGTGGGTATTTAACAAGTCTCTGTGATAGTTCTAATCCCAAATCTTACCTGTTGGACTACAGTGCTTTAGAACTCTTTGCATTCAAATGATTTGACACGGTTTATATTTGTCAGTTGTCAGAACATGGGGCTTTTCCAACATGGCAAGTGATGTCTGCCAGTCATCCTCTCTGTGCCTCATACACCCTTCTGAACATGTTATCTTGGACACGACCTTCCTCAACATGTTTGATTTACTTAGATAACAGATACAATGTGCAACAAGGGGATCTATCAATTAACACATTTTCGTTTTCTTTCCAGGAGTGTTGGTTAGTCTCCAGCTCTGCGACAACAAGCTGCAGAAGGTAATCTGGACTAATCATTGTAATCACGACTGAGTCTCTCTGTGAATCAGTGAATCTCTCTGTTAATCGCTATAACATGAGGCACACTGTTGCACAGGGTGACATGTTCCTACGTTAAGTTTATGTTGAGCTGATCCAACACGCACTGTCCTGCTTACATAAATCTACTCACTACAGCAATATGCATCATCAGATTATATATTTCATCAAGAACATGTTGCATATAAGGTCACGAAGAAATGCAACTACCACATTAACCAATTTTGAGAAGAATTTTAGAAATCAACCCAGAAAGTATTTGACTATTCAATAAAACATATTTTGGTAGATGCTGAAGGAGAGTTATCTTTTTTTCAAAGACTGATAGCGCCATCTTGTGGCTTAATTAATCCAGGCAGTTAAAAAAAGTAGATTACTTGATTTCCATAGTAATTATTGTTCTGGGTGTTGGCTCAAGTGAAGTCATAGTTAGATCTTCATAAAGGAACTTTTCATAAAGAAAAGATAGAACCACACAGACCTTAAATATAAAGAACAATGCAATTTATTTGATGACACTTTATGGTAAACAAAAATCATAACTATTTAAACATGCAGAACAAATGTCATTAATTTGATGACATACACAAGACACAAGAGGAATTTAAAAACTATCAACATTTTGGTAATATCCGATACCAGTGACTGTAATTGAGCGTGCACATCTTAAGCAATAACATTCATGTGCATCACAGCTCTGTCACTCAGGACAGGCTGAGGGCCATTGTCTCACATATGTAGTGTCGCTCACCGGCACAGATAATATCGTCCCAGGAGTTCAGCCAATCCTCCGCTCCGATTTGTGCCGGTGGGACGATGCCCACACAGTCCTGCCCTGGCCCGTCGATGTCCCAGGAGGGGATGAGATTATTCCCCGTGCACCCAATAACTGACATCCCTGTCCACTGTGTGTCCACTCACCCAAAGGTAGAGGCCCTCCTTCACCAAGTCGTGCAACCCTCTCCATACAGAATTGGGGCCCTACGGGTGCTGCTGTGCAAATTGATACGTCATGTGTGTTAAAAATGACTGATCGTCTGCATTCCAGACGGTGGCCAGGTCACCCCCCATGTCCATGCAGTGCCGTCGTGCAGATACCCACTTCTCTGCTTCCTTTGACAGGAGGAAGCAGCGGGATGAGTGTTCAATCCAGCCTGGCATGCAGCGGGAGCACTGCAGGGACTCGTTGTTGCAGAAAGTCCACAGGAACGACAGTCTGCTGGAGAACAGGATCGAGCGCTGGTGTCGATTCTCTGCCTCCAGCTGAGCGGATGTTTGCTGCTCGTTGTTTAACTGCAGCTGCAACTGTTGGATTTCTGCAGACGCCAGGGTGATGATCTGCATGGTGCAAGGCCGAGATCCTCCTTGTGGCACTGGCACCGCAGTGGCTAGTCTGTGGCAAGCGCCAGTCAGGCGTCAGGACTGTGGCACCTCAGTGACTAGTCAGTGGCACTTCAGCGGCAAGCGTCAGTCAGGCGTCAGTCAGGCGCCACAACTGTGGCAAGCGAGCGACACTCGTTCGGCACCCGTCAATAAGCTGCCGAGCTGAGCCACATTTCCTGAGAGCACCCATTGTTGTTACGATAGGTCAGCTGCCATATATCAGTTTTATCATCATAGTAGATTCTAATTAACTGGAGAAAAAACGTGTTTTCTAACACGTAGATCATAAACCCCTGAATATAAACAGCACCCATTGAAATCGGATGGGAAATGTAACTCAGTAACGGTCCGAATAAGTCAATCTATGTAGCTGGCTTATAACGGTATGCCTGTGAGCAACCAGGTTCAACTTTTACTTTATTTAAATACTTCCGCCATCAACGTCATGATTTAGACCGTTTTGAAATAAAAATACAATCTTTACTATCTTTATTATTAGGCCTTAATAGTCAAAGATTACCAGCTGCAATAATCAATAACTAATACGTTTTTCACTCTTTTTGTTTGTTTTTCACTTTTTCGTGACATCCAAGCATCTACAAAGTGCCAAATGACCCTGACAAGTGGTTATGCCTAAATTTTCGAATCATTAAAAAAAAAAAAAAGTAATATTTTCACTCTTCCTCTGCTTATATGTAGGTGTCATTATGTGCCACAAGCTGCCAGTGCCAACAGTTGTCACAGGAGTGTCGCCAGTAGTCAGAGCAGTGCCACTAGGCGTCAGAGGATTGTTGCCCCTCTGGTCCGTGTACGTTTTGATTGTCTGTTTTATGGATTATTTGTTTTTTTCTTTTGAAGAGCGACGCAAAGTAAGACAGGTAGTCCGGAAGTAAACAAATGTCAAAATAAAAGTGAAGGCAATAAAATGACCGTATGCAAGTCAACTGTTAGTCTATGATGCAAGCACACACCAAGGTAACATTAGAAGAAAAAATAAATAAATATAAATAAATAAACTGGGCCGATGGGAGTATGCTAGCAACAATAGTTGACTATGCGATTTAATATTAATTTATCCATTAATTATTATCCAATAATAATCTTCTACTACTTTTCGATTAATCTGTTTATTGTTTGATGCAATACAGTTCGTAATATAGTTTAATCAAAATCCTATCGTGACAACAATGAGAGTTGTCAGGAAATGTGGCTCCACCCGCTCAGCTCGGCAGCTTATTAACGAGCGCCGAACGAACGAGCGCCGAACGAACGAACGAGCGCCGAACGAACGACTGCCGAACGAACGAGCGCCGAACGAACGAGCGCCGAACGAACGAGCGCCGAACGACTGCCACAGTTGTGGCACCTGACTGACGCTTGCCGCTGAAGTGCCACTGAGGTGCCAGTGCCACAAGGAGGATCTCGCTGTCTCTCTCTGCATGGATCGATTCTGCAGCAGGTTCAGGTTTCTGTTCTCCTCCTCCACGAATTCACAGCTTTCAAGGGTTGCATTCAGAAAGGCGTTCAGCTCGTCGTTCGTCACCTGTAACTGTGCCTTCTCTTGCAACGTGTCCTCCAACAGCAAGCTCAGCTGTGTAGTTTCAGCAGACAACAAGGTAAAGTTGTTCACGAGCAACTCCAGTTGGCCAGCGAGAATTGTTGCTTGTCTCTCACCAGGACTTTCACCATAAACACTAAGAGCAAAAAACAAAAGGGATCAAGAGATGTCACTAAAAACAAGATGCTCTAAAATCACACACTCATGTAACCACATACCAATTACCGCTACGTAAATAAAGACAGATTGGTCTTTATGCATGATTTCCTTTACTGTACTTTTACTCCAGCTCCTAGTTCAATATTATCACCCAATATTCGCACCAAGACTACCTTGTCCTGTCATTCAAATAAAAAACACATTAATTATACCGATATAAAAAAACCCAACTTAAAACAGACCTAAACAAGTGTTATAACTGATTTAATTACCTCGGGTTCAATTGAATATTCTCCGGATCAGCCATGTCTTCTCTGTTTAAGCAGTCTTTCTTCTGAATTAGCTGTTTTTAATCCACCAACAATCGCAGCAGCTCCAGCCAAGAAATCAACAAACGAATGGAAATCAAAACATTATTTTTCAGATTGTATTTTCGACCCCCAGATGCCATAACAACTTTAGATGCGCTGGAACACCGGAGCGAGATCACGTTGTTAATGTTATGTTATCGCGAGATGTAGGTATTATCCAAGGTGCGTTTAATGAATTGACTTCACGCGACACACAAATACAAATATGGGTTCGAATGTTTAATGGATGTGTATCCCAAACCGGACAGTTTTAGCTAACGTTCCAATAACAATTCACTTAAAATATTGATAAAAATGATCGTGTAATGTTTTCAGATGATTTAATGTTGTTAAACTAAAGTTTAACTTCGTAGCTTTCGAACTAAATATTGTTGTAATTATTAAAGTTAGCTTTGCCTTTACCAGAGTCGTTAAAAGGACGCTAACGCAGGTGAATTAGCCAAAATTACCAACATTACCATCAATGCTGTCAACACCTCCGGGAACGTAGTTCTGTCCTTCACAATAAGATTTCACGCTTCAACAACTCCAAATTGTGCAATAAAAGCTCCTTAATTCCCGTTTGAGTGTATACCACCACCTGCTGGTTGTTTTGTTAAACTCTTCTCATGTCAATCACTGGCAAAACACCAGCTGATGCATGGAATTTAACAATTATGCACACATAACAATTACTATCATAACACACAGTGCAGAGTAAGAGTTTGATTACAACAAAAACACAAGTATTCATGATTGAAAAGCCACATTGTTTAAGTGAAAGACAAATAACTTGTGCAAATGATTGAAAAGGTGATGCGAATATTTATTTAAAAAATTGTGAGCACATGTTTCAGCCTTTTTACTGCAGCTCCCATGTACTATTATTATTACAGTACTTTTAAGGCTGAATTACACATTAGCTCAACAATTGGGGAACTGTCAGTAGCTGTTAGTAGTGGAGCTCCTCACTGGTAACCGAGAGCCCCATTGTCCGCTCCGCTGTGATTCACAGTACACTACTTTCTGTTTATGGAAAGATGGAAAAACTATGAACAATCTACAGCAACAACCGTTACGTGATAACTGTTGAAAATAGAAGGCTGCTAAACTATTAAACCTATATTCAAACAAAACGTATAAAAGCCTAGATTACACTGAAGAGTTTGATCCTCAAACTGAACTGAAGACAGTCAGAAGCCGAACATCATGACATCAAGTGTCAAAAGAAAAAGCAAGACAAAGCCTGCCAAAGTAGTCAAACTGGGTGGTGCAATTACAGGCTGCAAACAAACCTGCTGTCCTTTCACAGCAAAGCAGTCCAGAGCTTAAGTGGCACAATGTTAGACACACAGCCATCCATTGAATCACTAGTTGTAGCTACTGCCCTTAGGGTAGAGGTACAGACTCCCCGTGAAAAGAAACAAACAAAACTATAAAAAGATTGTATACCTGTTAACATAAAATATCTTAATTAGTTAGGTAAGCCAGCACATCATATCGATTACCTGGTGCTTTTTCTATGCAGCATATATTGTGTTTTGTGTTAATGTATTTAATGTGTCCTGTCTGGGTGTTATAAGTTGTGCTGACGTATCATTTTGTAGAGTTGATTTTATACATGCAAACCAAAATCCTGCCTTTTGCATGCAAAAAGTAGATGATGCAGTATTTTCTACCCTGGCCTGTCAAGTTCAAACATACACCAACCAACAGCTTTTTAAAAAAAAGTAATCAAAACTCTGGACACAAATGGCATTTAAAATAATCGTCTTCATCATCCAGCTCCTCGTCCCAGCCCACACACATGGTGTGATACCATGTGTGGCAGCTGTCACACTGGACCCACGACACCAATCCCTCCGAGCTCTCAGGGGGGTCAGGTTCTCGACACCGGCCACACTCCCAAACTGTCTGCTCCATCTCTTCAGGAGTGTGACCTATTAATAGAATGTAACTTGTTTTAACTTTGAATTAAAGACAACTATCATTTCATGGGTTGGCATACAATGAAAGTTTACATTAAGTACACTACCGGTGGATGTCGTGGGTCCAGCAGACAAGGAGCTGGATGATGGTCTGGTCTGTGCAGGTTGGGAGGCTGTATAAATAACAGAAAAAGCATAACCATGTTTTGTTTACTCTTCATCGTGGCTAATGTCACCATCATGTTATAATATTGCTTGTTTCTATTTTCAGATTATTTAGAGTATTTACAGGCAGGCTCGGTGGTGATGTGGTGATGTGGTCCTGCTGGCAGGCAGCCGGGGACCGTGGGAGGCACAAGAGGGGGCAGAGCAGGATGAGGGACCGTGTTGAAAACATAGGTATCAAATATGATACAGCAGGTTTATAAGGTAATAATTCACCTGTAAATCCTTGTATTGTATTTCATTATGCACTCTGGATTATGCCATATCACAATGCCAAATACAGTGTTTTGGTCATTTAATTAAAGTAATTAAAGGTAGTAAGATAAATTGAATGAAAATGTATGTTTTTTATGTATAAAAAAGAAAATCCTTGGCTATCATAACCTTTTGTTATATTGCTAATGAATTAATTCATTAATTTAAAAAAAGAAATTCAGAGTAAACAATCAGATGCAAGCACTGCACAGGCAATCACTTCTCCCATGTCTACTGTGGGAAATGTAAAGTCCATCTTTGCCTGAACAAGGACAGAAACTGTGCTTTTCCTGCCACAAGGCGAAACAAACGGGTTGTAAAAAGGTTGCTGTTTGGGACAAAAAGAGAACCAAACCAACTGAAATGTTCCAAATGTTCCAAAAGCAATGAAAATCATTAGTTATTGTTTCTAAAATAAACATTGTTGTGATCAATAAATTGACAAATATGCCTGATGTATCAAATGTGATACAAAAAATATCATATATGTAAATACAAAAAAAATATTTTTTTTATTTTTTTTGACTAAAAGTTCAATAAACACTTCAATATAAAAAAAAATCAGAATTTTCTGAATATTATATGATGTGCCAGGCTTTACAGGGTTAAAGACGTAGCAGAACAACCACAATGATACTGAATGTGGAAGAAATGTACTTAAAGCCTGAAGGATGATTTATTACTGACTTCAATTTTGGTTAAAAATAACAAAATGAGCTGAGTGGGATGTTGAATGAACAGACCTCGCTCTCACATTCACTGTTGTTAGTCTTTGTGATTTATTTCTATTTCCTAGATTTGTGCCCTTTACTCTTTTAAAAATATGGTTGACCTGAAGTTCTTTGATTAAATGTTGCTCCGTGGAAACCAATTGAAAATATTTATAGTTGAGTGATTAAGTCTATTATTACATATAGTGCAAATTCAAAAGACCAGCGAAAGAGTTTAAAGTAAAATTGAGTTTGATTGAGATCATGAGGAGAAATTGTATTAGTTTGCTTTTTGATTATGTTGATGGTGACGGCATCAATGGTTGGGTAATGGTGCTGGTTAGTTTCAGACTGGTAAAGTACTCTGAGGTCTAATTTTGTGTTTTTGTACTGAACCCAATACTTTGTTTCAGTATCAAAGTATTTTTTCTGTTAAAAAAAAAAGCTACAAAGATTGAGTGTTTCTTACAAACTGTTATTCCTTCGTTGTTCAAAGAACATTCACTTTTTTTCACAATTTTTCAAAAAGTAGCTGTGAAAGTGAAACCTCCAGATATATGAAGACGTGCAGGGATGACGTATTTATGTAGGCCAACCCAGGAAGTTAGCATCACACTAGTTCCCTCGACAAAAAGCCAATGGGATTTGTCAGTTGAATTTTGGATTCTTGCAGAAAATTGACACTATAAACTAACTACACCACAATCGCATGAGCACGAGTACCCAACAAGTCGGCGTGATGGCGCTTGTAGTCTCATTTGTTAGCAACTGTCTTAAAAAAGACTCTTAAATGCTTCAAAGTTCACGAGAGGGGGATTTACTGACGTATTCAAATGTTAAAATCTCTAAAGCTTGTATTAACCACAGCGGGAATGTGACTTCATTCTCTGCTCAGGAAGACATTACTCCACTATATCTTTACACAGGAAATAGTTATTATTTTTGCTGCCATGTTAATGCTCTGAATTTTGTATTTAACTCCCATAAAGCCACTTGGGGGCAGCAGAGTGAGCTCAAAACAAACTGCTAAAAAACTGTTTCAGAGAATTTGCATTCACATGGAGTCGTGTTTCTGGCACAACTGACGGATCTAAGTCCAATCCGCACTCCTTGTAGTTCTGGTTTGGTCTCCTACTCTTTAGAAAGAAAAATCACCAGCTCACCAACTAACATCAATTGCTATTGTTTCTGTTTGGACTTGGGCAGATAGTGTACAGTTTTGGCTGAAAGCAGCAACCCATTTTGGCTGAAAAGGAGGTCGATAAGAAGAGATGTTGTGGACCGGAAAACCAAAAGTATTTGCTAAAAGAAGCTAAAAAGCTTTGCAGAGCTGAGGGGAACTGCAAAGTTAAGTGATTTTTTTTGTGGGTTTGTCACAACAAGCAACGCCTTTTAAAATGACACATTGTCATTTGATCCATTGTTAATGTAAAAATATTGTTTAGTGCAGTTTTAAATAGTACTCTTTTGCCCTTTTACCACCTTGCCTCTCTGTTTATTTTCCTCACAGTCCATCCCATTTGACAGGCCCTGTCCTTCGTCTCATCCTGGCTGGAAAGGTCCTCCGCCTCTGTATTGATTCTATGCAGTTCAGAGTCCATTCCTCTTTGAGATAAACAAAGTTTGAGTCCCTCCCAGTTCCAGCCGACAACAGTGGAGACTGCTTTAGATTCATTAATATTTATAGGTTAACACAGGATTTTACAGGCCGACCTGTCACCACTGTTGTAACTGCTGCCGTAAAACTGCATCTCAGATGCCGAAGCAGTCCCTTCACAGCTGACTCTTGGCACAGCTGAAGCAGTTGGGCCCTTAACAAACACACACACACACACACACACACACACACACACACACACACTGCGAGTTGTGGTGATTTAAGTTTTTAAAAAGCTGCTCTTGAAGGGGAAAGGGTGATTTTACCACAACATGAGAACTCTGAATAGGTTATCATTCAGAGCAGAGAACACTGTGTGTGTGTGTGTGTGTGTGTGTGTGTGTGTGTGTGTGTTCTTACCTATTAGGATTGGAATTACTTTCCTCTTCAGTTGCAACATCTGCCAGTTTTGTGACCATGACAGGTAAATTGTCTGTGTTATGGAGGTGAGCAGGGCTCTCCTTGTGCCCTGAAGAAAGGCAGAGGCTGTTAACAACTTCTGCTTCATCAAATTTGCCGGACAATTGAATTCAGTAGTAAGATTAAAATGCGTGCCTGTGACTGCTCCTACTGTGAGTTAACTGAAGCCATTTTCTGAGCTGGCCTGGTCCGGGTTTATTTGTATAGCTCTTAATCACAGTTACAGTCTCAAAAGGCTTCACAACGCCCACATTATGGAACAACAAATGTGAAGATTGGTTTGAATCTGCTGATCAGCAACGTGTGGACATTATACAATACTGTAACAGCAGGCTGGAGTAGGAGCTGTGTTTTTTTTTCGTGCTGAAGCCTGGTGTGCCTGGGTCAAAAGACGGGTCCAGTCCGTCTCCCTGTTGCTGTTTGATAGTGTTGACATCCTCAGGGCTGCCAATGGAGCGACCCACTGCCAGCAAGCAGGACCGCCAATCAATCAACCACTCAGCAGATCATCAACACATCGTTCACAGCACATTATCTTAACTGCAAACCTATGCAAATTAGCAATGACCTAATTAGAGTCCCGCGCTCACACACACTTACTGGCAGCTGTACTGGTACAGTCAATGAGGTAGCTCATTGTGATAAATGAATGGGCGAGGGCTTTCCCTGGTGTTGTTCTCTCACCTGCGCCCGTCAAACGTTTGGTTCATTAAGTCAAAAAGTCGTGCTTGTCCTCTGAAAGTTTTCACATCCGGACTAAATGAATTGGAAACAAATCAAATCCAACAAGCTGCAACAATTCGGTCACACCATGCGATCATTTTACATACCCTTGAGCTTTTCTCAGGTGGTTGCTTGCCTTCTGAGGCTTCTCATTTTGGAAACTCATTTTGTAATTTTTCTACTGTTTTCAGCCAGCTTGGGTTTATGACACGTCTTTGACACTGGCCATCCACAGAGGAATGCAGCTGACATTCCTCTGTGGATGGCCAGTCTTTCAGTCGGTCCACCACATTTGTCCAGACTGAATGATCTCTACAGGATGGATTGCCATACATTTTTTTGTATGGACATTCGTGGTCCCCAGAGGATGATTACTAACGACTTTGCTTTCTGTCCCTGTTGGCTTGAAATGTCTAAATAAACTATCAAAACTTTTAGATTCCAATGCTTTGGTTAATGACCAAATACCTGCAAAACTAATGACTCACAGAACAATCTCTTGCGTTTAGTGTTAATAGGCAAAAATGTTGCAATCTAACAAGCTAAATTAACTTTGTGCGTAACTTAGCTCTTTGAGTCAGCACGTTTTAGTTTCTATGTACTTTTAGCATTTTAACGTTTCATTCATTTATTAAAACCTACATGTTGCATTAAGATGTGTCTGACCATGGTATGCTTACACCTGCTGATGTTAGCATTTAACTCAAAGCACCGCTGGTTACTGCTTCTTATCGTCTCACTTTAACTTTACCTGAGCCAGTCTGATCTGCGTGCTCGTCTAGCCAGCATGAAGTCAATCAAAACATGAACTTAAGAACAACATAAACATGGACTTCATACTCACAGGCTGCCTTTAGCCCACTTCTGTTACACATTACTGCATCGACTTTGGATGACTCACAGGGTATGTCCTTCTACATTTGCTTCGGGATTTAAGAGATTTATTTATAATCTACCCTGTAACACCTCTGCTCTTTTCTAAATTTCTCTCTGATTGTCTGTGGCACGTGCCCCACGAACGCCAAGGTCATTTGGGCACTCGACGACAAAAACCGCCCGCAGTTATATCCCCACCTACACAAATGGTAATTCAATCTGTGCTAAATAAAACGTGAGATGTATAGTTTTCTCCTACGTTCAATAAAACGCCCGGTGTGTTTTCTGTGAGGATGGCTGAGAGGAGGAGATGTAGAGGAAGCCAGTCAGCTGCCATCTGGCCCGGGCTTTATGTTTCAGCACCACGGACAGCGCGCAGAGCAGCGCTGCTCTATTATTAATGCTTTTGTTTCTGATTTCCAGACAGATCCACCTGACAAACAACAATCCACGAGACCATTAGGCAAGGATGACGTCGATACATCACGGCATGTATGTCGCATATAATGACAATTGGAACGAGATTTTAAAAAAGAAGAGGAAAAAAGAAGAACAAAACTCAGCATATCCACCTTGTTTTTGTTGTTGCAGGAATACAGTTTAGCACCTCCTAATTAAGTTCATTGACTCACAGCTACTGCTACCAAACCGATTTTACGACAAGGCTTGGGGCTTTAACGGGGTTGTGAGGAAATTAATGTTGCTGAAAGCCAATGATTTCTGTTCCTGCTGGTGTTTGTTTTCTCGCTCACCGACCAAAAGTCGTTTACCCACCTTTTCATTTAACACCAGTCCCGCTATATAAAGTCACCACGGGGCACCTTAGACGCACTGTGGGAGTGTTGAGGTGATTTGAGGGCCTGTGGGTCATCGGTCATTGGTCCACGGGACCCTCAAGCATCTCCGGCTCAAGCAGCCGCCTCCTTCTCTGCCACAGAAACGCCACACACACACCATTCATTCTGACGACTTGGACTGCGGATGAGACTCTCTCTTCAGGAGGAGGAGGAGGGGAAAAAGGAAAAACTTTTGGTCAGGAGAGTGCCTCGAGAGTCTGATGGGCGGTTAGGTTATCTGGGGTAAAGTGATCACTGCCTGCGTATGGATTACCGATAAGTGCAAAAAGGAGCGCGGTCGCGGCATTAGTTATTTATATATTCCCGTAAAGCGGCGGGGATGAGAGAGAGACGCCACAGTGGCGAGGATCGCCCGCTTTGAACCGGAGGAGTCACCGGCAGATGATGTCCCAACGTGAGAGTGCTTCCAGAGGAGACGAAGGAGGATGAAGAAGGGGGGAGAGGGCTCGAGAGCGGCAGAGGTGGAATATAATGAAGTTGAGTGGGAAAGGACTGTGCGCCGTCTTCTCCAGCACCCTCCTCTTCGTGTGCGCCCTGAGCGAAGTTGTCGTTGGATTAAGATGCGTCTCGTTGGGATCTACGGTGAGAGCGCATTTCCACCTCGGAGCCGCGGCCGGGGCTTTCTACTCGGGGCTACTTCTGGGAATCGGGCAGGCGCTGCTGGGCTCCGCGCTGCTCTTTTGCGTGGAGAAGCCCGGCTGCAGGAATTTCTTTCTCCTCGGTGTTGTGGTGTTCTTGTTGGGAGTCCTCACTGCCTTCTCCGGCGCAGTGGTGGACGGGGACACGGCTTCCCTGGTGGAGAGGAAATACACCCATTACTGCTTCCACCCGGTGGTTGCGAACCCTGCCTGCGAGCAGCTGAGGGAGTACCAGCGGAGTCTGGTCGTCTCCACTGTTCTCAGCACCTTGGAGTGCCTCCTCGGGCTCATCAACCTGGTGGTCATCAAAAGGTACAAAACAGCGCAGTTTTCTAGGAACCGAGAGTCCCAGAGGCAGCGCGCCGGTGCGATCATCTTCAGCGAGGAGCGGGACTGCTCGGGGGATTTCCAGCCGGTGTCTTACATCAACCTGGGTGTTTTTAATGTGTTTGACGAGACAGGTGCAGAAGTGCAGTGCGGGGGACACCCGTCCATCGAGCTGCCGGGATACTCGCCCACGGACCCGGAGCTCAATCATTGCTTCCCTTTCTCCTACCCGCTCCCCAGCGAGCTGCCCCCCGCATACGAAGACATTTTCCCCGCCGAGGCATGCAACACATAGCCGCTCTGGAGCAGCCCCAGCAGCGTTTCTCCTCCGCTGTGACAATCAATGACTCTGTGCTTAAACAATTCCCCTCTTCTTCTCCTCTTCTTCTTCCAACAACAGCAGTAAGTTACACAGTAGGGCAGCAGCAGTGGATTTGAATTCACCTGATTTCCTTCTCATTCTGATATTTTCTTACATCTGTCTGGTAGTGTGTAGGCTACATCACCAGTCACACTGACTAATGAACAGATAAGTCATCTGGCCCAGACAGTGCAGGCAAATCAAGGCCCATAAACGCAACAGCTTGCTAGTATAACAAAAGCAGAGTTTATGTTTTGAATGTTTGCTGTTGACATTTCTACTTGTGAATAAAAAGTGTATTTAACCTCATCTGACGTCATGAAGCTGCTGCAATAGCTTTCAGAAATCCATTCGATGAAACTTAATTTTCAGGGTTTCAACTGACTTCCTCTGATTGTTATGGGGCTGTGTAGTTAATTAATTTAACCTTTCTATTTGATAATCATCAGGAGCCATGTAGTCTACAATATAATCAATTGTTTTCTAATCATCGTCATCTGGGAAAATACCTGGAACACATCTTTCAAGTTGTAACATCAAGAGAAAAGAAAGACTACAACTTTAAAGGCCACTTTAAAGGAACACTGCAGTGGTTCATTATTTTGTTTTCATAACGTTGGGGAACTTAAAAAAAAAGCATTCAAAACTGAATTAGCAGAAACCAAAAGACTATTTTAGTGTTAGGCCCATGTGTGGGTAAAGCATACATTTCCCACAATGCAACAGGTTAACATGTTTCACAAAACTATCCTTGTCTGGCAGGGAGACGCACCCTCAGTTTGTAACACGTGCTTTCTGTTATAAGTTTAAAGCTAAAACTTAGATAACCCTAATGACATCACTATGACATCATCATTTTTGAAATACTTTGCAGCGCTCCTTCCAGAGCGTCGGAGGACATGATAGGCCTAACTGTTTCCCCAGGGTGAGTAGGCTATTAGCCCTTCGCATTTAAAAAGTGTAACATTGCTGAAGTGTGACTTAAAGGTAATTATTTAACAGACCAAAGAGGCACATATAGAGGAATAAAGTAGGAGCAGATCGGACATTCCCATTGAAATCAACGTAGCTGGATGGTCAGAGCGGCGGCTATTTGTATGCGTCTTTGCCATTGCGACCGTATAAACTAAACCGACTCACAGCAGCAGGAGGAAAGGGCACACTCACCGAGATGAGGTTTTGAAGGAACCACTAATCTGAGCAGTGGAGTAGTAACTTTACGAAGCATAGAGAGCAAGAGTACATGATTAAAAACTAACAACTTAGTGCTTCACACACACGCTCCTGACATAGCATGGGAAAGCACACTGCTATCGCCAGATAAGTGACAGCTTTGTCCATTCTATTGTCTGTAGCCGGTGTAGCATTAAAGCATGGTGGAACGGACAAGCTAACTAGCGGACAGCTGGTTTAACGCTACACTGACTACAGAGTCAAACATCGGGCTGGTGGCAGCGCTCCGCCTCACTCCTCACCGCTCGAGGAAGGAGACGCTACCTAACGAGCCCGTCATCTGTTTCTGGAGCTGCATCTGCGCTCTTCCCCGGTGAGAAACAATTACTCTTTAAGGCACTGACGTCACCATCACAACTAACAACAATCTCTATTGTCTTTTGTGCAAATCAAATGACCATGGAAAACTGTTCAATGTCCGTTCTACTCCTATGCTGTTTCTCTGTGCTATAACTGGTAAGGTTGATAAGACCGCTATCAATGATAATGACTATATGGGAGGAAGCAGAGGGACAGGGTGAGCCTGAATGCACCACAGCTAATTTGTTTTAAAGTATCAGAAGGAGTAATTATAGACAACAACTTATTTGGGGGGTCTTTTAATGCACCCTCAGATGTAGCAGGCTGTCCAGATATGATACGGACTGAAGGTGGTCCTGCATCGTTTCCAATTTAAAAATGTAAACTGCGCACCACTGCCTCCCATATTGTTCCATTTGATGACTTGAAATCATTTATTAAATCCACCGCACACAAATAACCACATCAGCTCACGGCAAGGATCCTTCAAAACATTCTCAACCTCACTGTTTCTAATTTCACTTAACAGCTAGAACAGTGACAGGAAGAAAGGTAGATGTGGCTGTCATGATTATGTGCCTGACTGACAACACCGCTCAGTGGTAAATCAAATTGAAATGGTCCATTTTCAGTCAAATTAAAGCTCTCAAATGAGGATCCATGGCCAAATGTCTGTTCAGGGGCACTTTGAGAGAGACACTTAAAGAAGTACGGTACTGGCTCAGTGTAATAATCCTCCTCTTATCCTTTTCAAACCGCGAGATGATGCTTTCCTCTCTCTCATGCTACTTAAGTTGGGCTTTGAGTGCCAGAGATGAAAAAAAATAACCTGCTCTTCTCTTTCATCTAAAATTTCATGCAAGTAAAAAATACAGCTATAACCTACGATTAAGCCAGCGACCGACAAGAGAACAAAAGAGGTCTTCTTCAGGGAGCTGGTGTCCTAAAAGTTTCAAGGAGGGGGTTGTCCAAAGAAAGATGCATACAAGAGCTCTGTCCACCGACAGAAAACCAGAACAGAAAATAAGAGTTCAAGTTCAGACCCTTTCAAACAAATAAGGCGCGTGCCTCTGCCAGCGGCAGCGCTTCAACCTGCAGCACAGTCGCCCAGGTCAGCAGTATCCCAGCGAGCTTAATGAGTTAGCTGGGATGGATATGTTGCTTTTTAATCTGCTTGAAAAACTACATTTGTCAGCGGGGAGAGACACATTCGCCTTAACCTTTAGAGAAAGTATCTGAGAATGTTTTCTGCCTTCTTTCTTAACTCTTAACACCTTGAAATAAAGTAAAATGTCAGGTTTTGTAAAGATCACCCTCCAGGGAGCCGGTGCAATGAAGCAATTCTGCTTCCGTTACATATTCATTTCAACCATGCATGGTGCTTGTTACTCACCAGTATTGGGCTGACATTTAATAACTAAAGTCAAAAAAGGATTGCGAACAGTTATGGTGTATAGGCATCATTTGGTTTTACTTTTTGCCTATGAAGGATATCTTTAGGTGACTTAATGTGGCATAAATAAACCTATAATTGACAGAGTGGTATAAACTGTATGGAACTTCAGTCTGAATGGTACTGTGATCCCCTATGTCGAATCACTGGAACTTTAGTACCGGCTTTGTTTGCATTGGGAGTTATTGGACTGTCTGACATTTTCCATTTCCATTTTCCAGTTGGTTGTCTGGTTAAGCTATGCAGAGCAAGAGATTTCATATCTTCTTTAGGATGCATAAGGTCTGTTTACATATGGAATAATTGGAAAGATATATATAGAAGACAAACTGTGCACAAACATCTATAGCATTGACAACATGGGGAGGTTGTTTGTAAGATTTTACTCCACAGTAACTGAATGATTTAATGAAGACGAGCAGTGTTCATGCTCCTATTACAGCACTGTAACATTTCATTTCACAGCACTGTATCGTTTAATTATGCCAATTATGGCACTTTTAACATCAGACTGTAGTTACTGCCATCACAACAGACTGGGTCACATAGTTTGGAATAGTCTTGAACGATGGTTCGATTTCAACAAACAATAATTATCTTTATTTCATCTCATTTCAGGAGAATCGATAATGATTGCCTAATTTGTAAGTCACACTGGATAAGTACATTTACTTAAGTACTTAACTTGAGAATGTCCATTTCATGCCACATAATACTTCTATTCTACTACGATTCAGAAGGAAACATTTTTTATTTCACTACATTTATTTTAGTTATTTGACAAATTTAGATTTACATATAGCTTTCAAAGCATATACAATATGATGCACTGTGTGTACATTAAACTACTCAATTGTACATAAAATACTTATTTAGCTTCACCTTGACAAACTATTACAATAAAATGATATTTCTATAAGACCGCTCCAGTAATAATAATCCAATGATAAAATAGAGCAGCACTCACAGGATCATTTTTCTGGTGCTTTTCAAATTGATACTTTAAATTAGTTTTACGAATAATACTTATGTATTTATTTTGTATTTTACATGGTGGCATTGCTATTTTACTTGAATTAAAGGTCCACTGGTAATGTTAATAGGCCTATAGCTACACTAGCCTGTAAGTCAGCTAGCTATTGTAACATTGGACTCAACTTAGGGCTTTACACTTTTTGTTGGCCACTACTGCTACGAAACAACAACAAAAAAATCAGTTTTCATAAATAATCACAATGCCATGGCTGGGTAATGTGAGCAATGTTCCTGTTAGCCAACTAGCTTAGTTAGCTAACTTGCTGTGTATTTAGCAGGGAGCTATCTATCTACACTGTAGATAGATAGCTCCCTGCTAGATTCTACAGTATGTCCCCATGTTTCTATGTTAGTCAGCTCAATAACCTCTTATTAATATAACACATTAAGGAAACCTTTCTAATGGTTTTATGTTCTCAGCAGTGCTTTTCCCCCCCTAGGTCAAATGTTAAAAGTATTTTTCAGTTATGTTGCGATCACACACTACAGCTTTTAAATTACTGATTGTATACTCCTTGAAACATACACACTAACACTGGTGGCCAGCCAGTTTTATTGATTTTAGACACTAAAATCTCCACAACTGAACTGATTTTTACCATTCAAACTGCATTTGAAGAGTCCATCTGCCTTCATTCTTAAACAATGTGAACTGTGAAAATAGACCTTATTAATCTCTTACAATGAGGACCCTGGGAACATAGGGATGAGCCCTTACGGGGACGTGGGACACCATAAGCTAAGGTTGCAAGCTAATAAAGTACAAATTCTATTAAAAACTGAGTTTTATAAATGTCCATACACTAGGTTTGTAACCCAAATTGTTTAAAACAAACAAACAATTGTGTAGCTGCAGTGTTTGTCTCAGTCCTTCCCTACTTCCCTAGAAAACCAACAATCCCAACAGCTGATTGAGGAAAAAAAAACAAAAAACAAATCACCTACTCTTTTTATTCATTGTTTGAAATTATGGCACATTAAACTGTTCTTCACATCATGGAAATTCCTGAACAAAATATAATTTCTGTGCTTTTTTTAGTGGTCAAAATGTCCCAATGTTCACTCAGTACTGAGGCACAAATCTAATTTTCACCTCACACCAAAACCCTGAGAATATATCTAACTGAAGAACTCTCATGTTCACGTTTCACTGTGTTGCTGTTTAAGTATCAGCTCCATCAGACGTAATTATGAAATGACAAAGTGCATTCAGTCTTACAAGAAAAAAGGAGAGAGATTAACTTTCTAAAAGTCACCGCCGTGGGAGCAGTTTACAGCCTGCTGTCTGTCATGACGAATGCATCTCTGCTCTCTGGTCGTTAACAAACGTCACCTGCCTGTTCACTGGAAAGAAAACCTGAGGCTACGCAATAAATCTCATTTATCCGGGGGAGTTGACTGAGACAGCACAGACAGCGTCTTCTTCTGATGGCCATCGTGATGCTACATAAGGAGGAGATATCGGGGTTAAGTGCATTGCTTAGTGGCACCTTTTCATGGGAATCAACCTGGCGACCTTACGGGTCACATGCCTGATTCTACTCTTCTCAAAACCGATGTACGCCTATGTGATTACCTCCACTAGTGTATGAACTGTGCCTTTAACGACGGCTCACGACATGCTTTCTATATACAAAAAAATCCTGCTCCTTCAGAGGTATACTGATCAGTAATTGCACGTTTAAAAAAAAAAGCAAATACATGTGATGTTGTTGTGTCGGACAGTCTATTATCTTAAGAGCTGTGTGTCTGCGGTTCTGGAGTGTTTCTTTTTCCTGGTGGCTGATCCTTTGTTGGATAGCAGTGCTGCATTAGTGTAATGACAGCCTCCAGCTCTGGTCACAAAAAGTAAAAGAAAAATGCTGACTTGCATCTTTAAGATCCTCACTCTGAGGAATATAATGGAGGGATTCTGCACAAGTGATTACACTGCAGATATCTGGATGAATGATGTACGTGGACAGGAGCGTACAGCCGGGGATGAGCTGACGGAGCCCCGAGGCGAGGAAGGGAGTTCAAAAATGTCTTTGAGATGTGAGACAATTGGCGCATTAACAAGTATAATAACTTTTTAAATGCTGTAGCTCTGGCTTTGCAGCCGCTCCCACAGAGAAATATAGTTGTGCTGTAGAGAGAAACACAGACACACATCTCGTATTACATTGTTTTCCCCCATCTGCATACTTATCTGAATGTATGTCAAGGACAAAATTGCCGGGCCGAACTTATAGAGGAATACAAAATCAATACCCCCTAAAAGCCTTTCATTAGACACATTTCCATTTGTCGGTGTGCAGCTGCCAGGGAAAGTTGTGTCTGGAAAAGCTCCAGTGGCTTTTAAAAGCCAACACTGGGCCTTTCCGGACAAAAATGTGGTTCATTACCTATGTGTGAGCTTCCAAGCCATTAGACTCGCTTGTGCCAATTTCTGAAAAGCTTGATTCTCTCCTTTGTACCATCTTTGAAGAGTTTTAAAGTTTCTGATTTTCATTTCCTCTAACAGCGTTAGAGCTCTCGTTATGACTGAATGCACAATGAGCAACTATAAAAAGGCACCATTGCAGAGGCTTCAAGTCTGTTTTGCAGCAGAACTATGTGCTATTGTGTTTTCACATTATTTGCAGATAATTATGAATTTTTAGCTTGTAGCTTGATGTGCTGGAAACCCAATCAAAAGCCATTGATCACACTGGTACTGTAGCCCAGTGTGCACTATGTGGTGGCTGTCATACAGCTCAGTGTGAACTTGCAAAGTGCACACGCACGCACGCACGCGCGCGCACACACACACACACACACACACACACACACACACACACACACACACACACACACACACACACACACACACACACACACACACACACACACACACACACACACACACACACACACACACACACACAGATGTTGACAAAAACAAACATGCATCTCAGTAGTTGTTTTGATTTATAAGGCTTCAACTAACTTTTTTTTTTTAAATAATAATGGATAGATCGAAGGATTACTTTCACAATGAATCAATGAATGATTTTGTCTATAAAATGTTAGAAAACATTGAAAAATACAGATCACAATTTCTTAAAGCCAAAGGTGACTTCTTCAAATGTTTTTCCGATCAAAAGTTCCAAAGACAGTGAATTTGCAAAGATATAAAACATAGAAAAGCATCATCACACTGGAGAAGCCTAAACCAGACAATGTTTGGCCTTTTAGGATTAAAAGATGGATTTAAACAATTAATCGATTTTCCCAGTCCTAACTCCAAGTCCACTTACCTGCTTCCTCTGGAACTCTAAACCGGAGCACATGTACCTCATCCACTGATGAGACTGTGTGAGAGGATTAACGACATAGAGGTCCGAAAAGTTCCATCTCCATGACAACTGAGAATACTCCATCCCGGATGAAGACCATAGTTTGGCCAAACTACTATTTCGTCAAAAAGGACATTTAAAGATAGTTCACTAGATCTGGACTAATAAGATAACAGTTTTTCAACTCGAGTGCACAAGTTGATACTGCAGGAGGTCGATCAGCAGTCATTTGATTATAGCCAGATGCTGAAATCTGGTGACGTAGTTTATATTGGAAAAGAACCCTACCAGAAATATCCTGTATTGAAAATATGCCTTCATGGTTTGTATCTGTTCTAAAGGATGAAATACTTTGTGTAGAAGGAGAAAAAGTTCTATTGACTTCCTGCTGGGTCACGGATGAACTAACAGTGCTTTAATGACCGACCGACTCCACCATGACCGACCTCCAAATGGATTTGTGGATTACAATCGACTCATCTCACATGGCAACCTGCCGAAATAATAACTGATGAATGCTTTGCCTTGATATTTAATTATCTGTTATACTCAGTATGAACCAAACTCTCTGCAGCAGACGTCTGTAAGTCTGCCAGCAAATCAGCATGGAAAGGTATTTTCTATAACTTCTGGCAAGTTTGTTCATCCACTTCTTAAAGTAGCAGTGTGTAACATTTTCTGGCATATAGCGGTGAGGTTGCACTTTACAACCAACTAAATACTCCTCCCTAAAATATAAATGTTAATGCAATTGCCGAGTGTCACATTTCTCACCTAAAACTCCTCAGAGAGACACACTGCTATATTATTCTGAGCAGGGAGTCATTATGTGAAAAGTAAAAGTGTTCCCAACACATCTTGACATTTAAAGTGGAGTAAAAAAATCCTCAGGTCAGAGCTGTAACTCGAACACACAATCTAATGTATTTACCAATAAAAGTGTAAAATGTAGTTCACGACGGGTTAACAAGCAGCTTTACTGCTGTGTAAGTCAAGCCAGTAGTAATTTTATGCAAACAGCAAGTGTTCCCCTCCAGGCTTCTTAACTGAGCAGAGTTTTAGTGAGCTGGATTCCTCTCAGTAGCTTGGAACAGAAAGTGTGGTCGAGATGCAGTGAGGGGGAGAAGGGGAACCCTGGCAGCGTCTGCAGCCACAGAGTGAGCCGTGTGTCAATCAATAGCTCCTGCAGTGGCTGTGTTTTCAGAGGGAGCCAGCTCTAAACTTGCAATAACCTCTTTGGCTCGCTGCCATCTGCCACTTAGCAGACAACTCATGGAGCATCAAAAGAGTGGAGCGGTGCAGCTGAGGTAAGGTCGCTTACACAGGGAAAGCTCCAACTCTGAGGCACATACTTAGTTCTCCAGCTGCTCCATTCCTGTAATTAGTTCTGTTTTCTGCTGGACGGCCAGACATAGTTAGTCCTTACTTCACATGAAAGAGAAATGAGGAGCACATAGAAATCAACATGCTTCGGATATGTATTATATATGATATGCACAGAAAGTTGTCCAGCATGTACTAGCACTGCATCTTGTTTTCTCCACTAGAAGAAGGCACCCTAGAGGCCCTTTATCATGTTTTCTCTTCTGTAAGGGCATCCAAGAAAAACAGTGGAAATATGTTTAAGAATTGGGGGGGAACTAAAAGGGCATGGCATCATGTTTTAGTTACAGTGGGGGTATTAGAGAAGGCATTCTCTAATGGGGGGGGGGGGGGGGGGGGGGGTGCAAAACAGTGGAGCTTTGAAAAAGATTTGCAATTCAGTTGGGGCGACTGGATTTAATGGATGACTTGAAGAAAGCTCTGTTATTAAACCAACCAAAACATCAGCAAGAATGTATGTCTCACATCAGCTCTTCTGGGATGTCAAATAAAAAGGATTGTTCAAAAAACAAAGAGGGCAAAAATGATTATTTAAAGAAATTCCAACAAAGGGAAACTATTTGCCTGATATCAGACAGAATCGTTCCCCTCCTGACATCGTCTCTACTCTAGTCGATTTCCATTGGGGGCTTCAGCTTTTTTTTCACAAACCAATCACCAACAACCAACTTATCCGCCTGAATCTAATGTAATTTTAAGTTGACATGTGATGCGTTGTCATGACAAAATACTTTGTGCTGCCGATATTTAGACATTTCTGTAAAATGTATTTGTTAATCAAGGGGGTCATATCAAATTCAAAACTATTATTTAGAAGCCCAAACGCGGAAGAGAGGCTCTTGAGTGAACACTTCAGAGATGTCGGGGTCATTTTCCCATATCCATCCTTTTTACTCCTTGGTTCCGCTTGACAACGGAGTTACTCCCGCCGATGGCGCTAATTGACTAATTGTTAGTTTGCCCGCTACGCTTATTCACAGAATACTTTTTAATCGAGAAACTGCAATTGCATGTCACGATGCCAGACTAGCCAGATGTGGGGATTCTCATGAGCCCCTGGCTGTTGGAATTCATCCAGAAAACTAAGTCATCAAAATGTGACTGCAGGTCTCAGAGAGTGCTCTGACTGGTCTGTGCCTTCATGTAAACACCCCCTAAAGGCCAATTCATACTCTCTGCGTCCATGTGTCCGTGAGTCTCTGCTTTGGTCTGCCTGACGTAGAAAACCATCACAGCGTTCTGCCCGAGGACTTCACACTCTGTTGGGGGACTTAAGTGGTCACTTGGGCAACAAGCCTGAGATCTAGGACTAGGTGAAAGACCTGTTTTATCTGATCCATAGCACTTAATCCTCAGTGTTAGCCACGGAGTGTGCTTATAACGACCACCATGTTTGAGCATAAACTGATTTACAGGTGTACCTGATAGCAGAGAACCTACAGCAAGGCCAAAAAGAGTCCGAGAGGGTCGTGTTTAAAGCCTCCATTGCTGAGGCAGCTACTCGGTGCGTTGGCCAAAAGGTCATCTGTGCCAGTTGTGATGGAAACCCAAAAACCCCTGTGGTGGAGGGGCCTTTTGGACTCAGTTATCCCAATAAACTCTTGGATCTGCTGAGTAGTATTGGCAAGCAGTTGCGGCAAACCGTTAGACCCCTCAGGAAGAAGCATTTCACCCGGACTTGTCTGTGGAGAGTGAAGTGTGTCCTGTTTGGTGACATGTGGCTGTACCTTAGCAGTGACGAGCGCCAGTGGTTTGGCCACCAGAAAAGGATGTTATGTATGGAAAATGTAAACAGTGCAACATTTAGTTTTTTGGGGCAATAATAGATCTTAAGCGCATCATCACTTTGGAGGTTTTAAGAGGGACTCTCACTCAGAAGTGAGCACAGCATGAAATGTGCGGTCCCTTTAACGACGGCATTGAAGTCCAGCTCCTGAAGGCATGAGATTATTATTTAGTGGGTGGATAGCAGATAGAAGGATGATGCTAAATTATCCTCCTCCTCCTCCTCCTACTACTACTACTACACCGCACGCTAAGCTACCCTATAGCGCACTTTCACAGATGGTTCGGTGTCCAGTTTTACTAAGTCAGTGGGAAACTTTGACAGCAGAAACTCCAGTGAAAAGTGCCTCATATGTCATTCGTCCTCCAGAGCAGACAGATGGCCTCCATCAAGGCTGCATGGAGCAGAAAGACTATCTGACTAATGGACAGATAATCACGTAGATATCAGGACTGTGTTCACAATCAAATGTCTGCTTAAAGAATGCGAATGTTCAACCTGAATCAGGCTCTGACAGTCGTTCACTCTTGTAGTTGTTGCAGCTGACTAAATCACACGGAAACTAAAACAGTAGTGTTGCAAATCATTTAATTAATTCTTAAGGACATACATAATGGAAGAACAAGTCTTTATAAAAAATGAACACTCATCTGTCACTTTTCATAACTTATATTTGTTGCACAACTCTGCAACAAACAAAAGAAGCTAAAAAAGGTCAGTTAGGAGATATAGAAATCAGAAGAAGGTAAAAAAAGGGACAGAACTCAGCTTAAGAGGAGACAGACAGAGTGGTAGAAATAAACACACACATGCAGTACGAACAGGATGGATTTCACAGTTCTCATGAACTACATTAAAACAGTTGGAAAAGAATCCCGTGAAACACAAAAACTGCTGTGAACTGAACTCATTCCTACAAAGATGGACTTTCAAAAAAACAACACACAAAAAAATCCCCACAGCATTGCTAGCTCATGTTAAGATGCTTCCAACCATGTGGACACTTTCATTATTCTGATCCATTTCACGGGCCGGTAGCTATTTGGATACAGAGGAATGATTTCATGCGGAAAGTGTCGTCCCATCAGATTTGAGTGAAGCTGCTTTGAGGCTTCTTCTTGCACTGGTGCAGCCATGTTCTACACACAGGTCCACGAGGAGGCAGAAATAAACCAATTCAAACACACACTGGGGTTATTATCAGGATTACATTTTGTCTGAGTTGAGCGTCTTCGTTGGAGCTTGTCACAGTGACTTTGACCCAGACACCACTCCCTGTCCAGCCATATCCGACTTCATGTTTTTAAGTGATATTCTGTGACTTGTTTAAATAAAAACAACTTTTTTTTTTTTTTTTTTAATACTGCTAATAGCCATTCCATGAAAGGTTGTGTGGGAAGGTATTTTAAGAAGTTGCTGGTCCGTTTAAAATGAATATACGACAACTATGAATGGACAAAGAAAAAAACAAAAAACTTCCCCTATAGACACGTACTTCATCAGCAGAAAGCCCCCCCCCCAAAAAAAATTACATCTCTGGCTGCTGTCGGCAAGTCTGCTGCCAACCCCGCGACGAATGATCCCTGTAATGGTATTATCAATTCAGAGTCCCAAAGTACTTCAGGTGTTTCTCAAACTCCACAGAACCAAAGTGGTGTCACAGGTTTTCATTTTAGTGCAAGGTAGCTGATGAGATGCTGAGGGATGCGGCTCTGTCAAACACTTCATCTTCAGCACTATAAAAAAAACACACACGGAGTACTCCATAACACCGACATCATTCATTTCTACCTCTCAGAAGGGAAAATATATCTCCATCTGAGAGGATGTGTGCGCTACATTGTAGCTCGCCTTTAAACATTACTATTATAGATGATAGTCACACAATAACGTACCTTATAACGTGCGTTTTGTGTCGTACGTCATCACAGCCACACAGTGGGCTTCCATGATGCCATTTTGTTGGTTAAGGATTTGCAAAGACATGATGTGAAGCATTGTAAACACAGACAGATTACATTACCTGAAACTATTTCCATCACACTTTGTTTAAAGTCTGTGTATCCTTACTCAACTGAAGAGAGGAGAAGGCACTTGACAACGCCATGCTGTCAATTTAGAAAAGGGTCAGGTTCATCTTCAAAGCTCAAAGTGCCCTGCTTCTGATGCAAACCAGCTAACCTGCAAGTGATCCTTATGCAGCGTGCGTCTGTCAGTGACCCTGCGGATTCAAATGGAAATCCTTCAATGACGTTCGGGACATTTAAATTATGTTTCCTGTAGGTATATCCAGCGCTGAGGCTGTCCCTGTCGAGGCGAGTCGCAGCAAAACAAAGCGTGAAGCTCGTCTTGCGTCAGACAAAATCTATTCAGAAACACACTGAACACCAGCATTGCTTATTCTTTTTTTTTTATTTTAACTTTTTCCTTCCTTGGTTTGGCATCTGCTTCCCCGACGCCCGTGGCCCCTTGGGGGCATGTCAGTGATCTTAGCCCCGAGTGAGATGCTGTTTCAAGGTAGACAGCTCATCAAGGTGAGTGACAAGTGTTGGGGCGAGATCTTACAATTCCCTTTTCCTTTTTGCCTTGAGGTGAAAAGTTGCACACTGTGGTTTTAACACTCACTAAATCTTTTTGTTTTTCCAAGGGCAATGATGTAAGAATGGCCACGTTATAATCAGGAGGCAGCTCTGAAGCAGTCACAGCTGTTCATCGACATCACAGCCACCCATAACTCAGCAAAACAACTGCCGGAATGGAGGTCTTTGCTTTTATTTTGTAATGCACCACTGCAATAAAACACTGTGGTACAAATAACATGAACAAACACAATGTCACAGAAGCTGTTGGGTTTATGACGTACGGGGAGACTTAGATTCACAGGAACTGCTGCTTATATCCAGGTTCTTATTTGACTTTCAACATGGAGGCCAAGCGACACTGCACAGTGATACAGCGTGCTCCATAAGTACCAGAGCAGCAACACACCGCTCGCTCTCTTTGCCTCCATACTCTTGGTTTGGACGACAGCCAGGTTGCAAGCTTTACTTTGGTGATAGAAGTTTATAAATCTGCAGCGCGCTGCCAGACTCTAGAGAATTATATGAACTGTACATCCAAATTGTAATGCATAATCAGAAAGATGCAGCTGGATATGAGGGCAAGTAAAAGAGGGAATTAAGCTCCTGCATAACTTTAAGATCGTATAACTACAAAGACTCAAGCATGTTGTCCTATAATGTCAAACTGTCTTTTCCATTGAGCAATGTGGGGGGAAAAAGAGAAAACAAAGTGTGCTGAATCTTCTTTAAACTTTAGTAGATGACTGAACATATATTTAAGGCGGTGATTTAACACTGGCTAGTTTCATGGCATTCAATGGTGTACAGGTGTTTCCTACATGCAACCTTACACTGATTTCTAACATAACGACAGCTGAATTATTATTGAGGTATACCGAGATAAAAAGAGCCGTATGTCTGGTGTTCCTGATGGGCTGCAGATCTCTAGACGACATTACGCTGCATTAGAAATGCTCGCAGAGACACTGAAATTGCTACTGAATAAATAAAATCTCAGTTGGAGCTGGAGAAAATGAACCAGAGAACTAGGGGCCATCATGCGATGGGATCGCGATGCCAAACCCACTTGAAACTCGACCTTCACTTTCATTTGACCTCAACTACACACCTGTGAAGTTTTGAGACTATCTTGCACGTTAGCGATGCTATCATGTCTACTGGCAGACAGACAGACAAACAGCTGGAAAATGACTCCAAACCTCTTTTGCCGTATTTTCCGTCTACAGTCGGCGTCTCCAGGACCGCATTTAACCATGATGACACACACGCAGAAAACACCTAATGGTAAAAAACACTAAGGAAAAAGTAAAACGAATAAAAAAAGACAACATACTTAAATTAAAATAATCTGAAGAGAAACAAAACCTCCCGTATCAAACCCCCGTCCACCTCGATGTTACACCCATACTAGTGCTTTCACTCGTGTGGCCTGATTAGACCGTGGGCAGGGACACTCTCTGCTTGACTGGGATCTGTTAGTTTTGTTGTACTTGGACAACTTTGTAATTAGTCCACAGGTCTAATGTCACAGCAGACATTTTTGCACAGTATGAGTGTTACAAATAACATTAACGATGAGTCGCAGTAAATCAGGACGGAGTGGCACAATGCTGGGACTGAGCCATGATTTATCATTATTAACATCTGTTATTATTAACATCTGTGACAAACGCTGCCTTCAAATGGAGTCGTGTTTACCGTGTTCATGAGACGAGTCCATATGAACCCTGTGGTATTTACAACCTCGGAGGGGATAATTGGACGTTCATTTTGCAGTGGATTAAGTTAATATATCGAAATTTTTGTTTTTCTTCATAATTGTATAATATGTCTGAGGAAAAGAGCCTCATCCTTTTCCTCTCTCTTTATGGATTTGCATCTCCTGCATTAGGTTACCTGCTCACTAGCTTTTTAAATTGTTAACCTCTGCGGCTTCTGACATGCCGTTGCCCAGTGGCGGTGTTCTCACTACTTAACCATCTCGTACACGACTTCCCAATGTCACCTGGGAGGATGCAGATCTTAACTAAGCCGTTAACAAGCACACATGTTTACACTCAACGTGAACACATGACGGTCTCCCACGTATTTAATTATACATGTAGCCAAAACATCTGCACAGCAGTCCCTGAGGTAATACGCTGCATGTATATGTAAAATAAAGGGTTTTCTCTTTCAAAAAGCTTCTTTATGTCTTTTCACTTTTATTCATCCAAAAACATTTTTCTTCCTTGGAAAGAATGAAATATTTAAATAGACGGCTGAAAAAATGCATTGTAAGTGCATTCTCAAAGTATTTTCTGCCAACCTACAGAGGGCAAAGGAGGGGAGCCTTTGTGAAGCAGCACATCGGCACACTACGGAGCGAGGGGAAGTCTTAGAGTCTTACACACAGTACTAAGAGACCAGGCCGGACCCTTTGACTCCCCTCAGGGAAGACCTGCGTCTCCGTGGCCCCCTAAGACTTACTGGAGCTGTGGCTTTGCTCCATGGTGTTGAAGAAGAGACAGACTCCCGCGGTCAGCAGCAGGTGCATGGACTCATACAGCAACTTGGGCGAAAAGACGCTCCATATGAAGAGATGGTACCTCAGAGCCGTCACCAGCACAACGTAGGCGGCGGCTGGCACCGACCGCAGCAGGGCCAGACAGTAGCAGCCGTGGCCGACTGCAACCGGGCTCCTGAAGAGAAGGGAAAGGGTTCATTAGAGGGGGAGGAGAGCGCTGGGAGGGCAGCAAAGCAGGCGAGTAACTTCCTGTCGAGCGGCACGGGAAAAAAAAGTTTCAACGTGAGCCGAGGTCATCCTGAGCGTTACACTTTCTAAACGGCGATCAGTGAAGCTGCAGATCGCTTGATGACTCACACCAGCGAAAGGCCACATTTCGTGAGCTTTTACCTTACGCATGTACCCAGGAGAAGAGTCTGATCCAATTATCTTCTCACAATAATACGGATTGCTGGCAAGTTCTGATAAAGAAGTTAATGACTTTAAAAAACCTGCATGATGGGAGGAAAGGAGGGGGGCGGTGAGGAGATTAGGAGATGATGGTGATGTAAAAGCAAACACACGGATACACAAAGGCTTCTTTTCTGACGCGCTGAAACACAAGCAGAAATGAGCTCAGGGATCTGGTTCAGTCAAAAAGCAGGCAGAGGACCAGCTGAGGGGGAGGAACTTCAAGCCGCTTCCCAAGACAAGAGAAGTAGGAGACAAGGGAAGATGTCCAGTTTGGACAGTTTAAAACACACACACACGACAAACACTGACCAGTAATCGATAATGAGCTTTCAGAATGCAACAATTTAATACACACACGAACGAGAGCCTCATTCTGGGAGGCAAATATAACTTTTGATCACTAACTTGCTAAACTACATCTGTGTGCTAAGAGTCTCTCTCAAAGGAAACTTCCACTTTATGAATGGTCTTGTTTTTGTAGCGTTGGATATCATCATCTTTTAGTAGGGATCACATTTTAGACATCATTTGCAAATCATCAGACAGATTTAAAGGGACACGCAGTGATTACATCATTTGTTGGGGGATTAATTAGGGACATTAAAACAAGTTTTTTTTTTTAAATATCCAAACACAAGGCAGAGGACTTGTCTGATGCCTTGTGTTGCCCTAATGCTCCTGTTTGTAAATGTGTGACCAGCAAAGTCCCTGTGTGCTCAGATGAAGAGAGATGAGGTTGGTGAGTATTAAATGGTTTGAGTTAAATAATGAAAACAACCAGTTAGTAATCCCACCACCTCCAACCATGAATCAGCGGTTAAGCTCTTCAACTAGTGGCGAGCTCCACAGGACGGCTGTTTAGAAGACAGCTCCAGTTTATTTCTGTGTCGTACCTCAAAGAGCTGCTGAAACATTCACAAGCAATCTCTGAGGAGATAATGCACTCAGAGGAGGAGACGAGTGACGTCTTTGACATCTCTAACTCACGGTTATATAAATGAAGGAGGAGATAAAGACGCTCATCAAGCTCAACTTCAGCCTCACGTCATTTATCCACGGTGTGGTTAGAAAAGAGAAGGTCCTGTAACTAAATGACCAAGAAGAAAGAAGAAGAATAAAGGCCTGCGCAGAACTCAAAGAAAAAATGTTTTGGTCTGAATAAATCCTCTTTTTCTGCCGTCATAAATGACCACAAGAACACGGTGTAAAAGGAGCAAAATGAAAGATAAATGAAGCACTGATGGAGGAAGAAAACCCTCCACACAGAAACACAGAAGTACCAGTTTGATGGAAAGCTCCGTCGCCCTTCACCACATAGTATTTCATTTATTTATGTCAGCATATCTCTTTCAGAAACAGCTTTAATGATATTAATTAAGTTAAGTGGTGTTGATTGGCCAGTTTTGAAGATTTAAAGTTATTCACTGCACCGAAAACAATGAAAACATTCTCCTGGCCTTAATTAGAGTTCGACTGTGTCGAGGGAGGCCCGCTGAAAAGCTATTGATCAAAGTCCATTCTCCGGGACTCGCCTCGCGGTCGGGCCGCTGATGGTGCAGAGTGAATTCTTAATGAGCGACTGTACACGAGACTATTGTGGAGTTTCATTTGTCGCAACGTCTCTGAGTGCATATTACAGGTGGGGCATCTGTGGAAAGCACCACGCTATGAATAACAACAGCAGAGGAAGTAGAGGATGTGGTGTTTACGAGCGGAGACGCTGGCTGGAGCAGCCTCGGCTCCTGCTGCGGCCTCTAGAGGCTGCAGTGTGGGGCGGTACAGACAACATACTAACATCTCGGGCAGCAGTTTCAACTTGTATACATCAAAGCTCCACACATCTCAGCTGTTTTGTTGGTGACCGTATCGTGATTTTGCTGCTGTATGCAGCTCCTGCTTCAAGTGGAAGGCGAATGCCACAGCTTTGCAGTGCAGTTGCTTCAATCTCAGCTTACTTTTAATTGGTAACCCTTCCACTCTTAGGGTGGTGCTGCTGGGAAGACGATGGGAGTCATTATGTTCAGCTCGGAAGCGCGAGCGCCGAGGTTTTTGACAACGTCTCATCATGGATCCAACCGTTTGGTCACAGGGACATTTTTTTTTACCTCATCGTAGCGCTAAATGAAAGGTTGAGAGGTCACCATCACAGAGCCGCTCTCTGAAGACATTTAATGTCCGCTGCTCATCTGACGTCGAGCCGGACAGGAGCTGTTCTGCTCCAGAGCGTTCGGTGGTCAAATCAAAATCATCTTTGTCGTCTTTAGTGTTTGCTGATGATTTTAAGATGAATAGAGTTTTTTTAATCAGAGACTGGCTGAACTACTGAAATGTTAAACACTTCATATTCAAATGTGTGATCAAAGATTATTAAGAATACAAATCATGCATGGTTATACACACCCTCTGTGGTCTCATTTCTCTTTTGAGCTAACAAAGCTCTCTTTTGCATAAAGTAGAGACTTTTATTTTTTAATCACAAGGCTGCAGCTTCAGATATATCCATGCATTTATGTCACTTCAAATTAAAACAACACACCTTTTATACAAATACCATCTTTTTGTCCAAATGGAGCGTTTCACTTTTGGCTCCATCAGCAGGGCAGCTGCTGCCCGGACACAGACCTCATCATTCAGCTCAGTGCTGGGGCCTCATGCCGAGGGGAAGCTGCAGTTGTTGGCTGCATGCGCTACATACAGCGACCCGGCTACTGGCCTCTCTCCAGATCAGGTCTTATGCGGGTTAAGCTGTTTACATGCATCTTTGGATACCCTAGCAAGCGGGGTCTCCCTGTTGCCACGAGTAAACCAATTAACGGAATATTTCTATGCACCTACGACGTCCCAGCCACAGAGAGGATTCAGAGGGAAAAGTATGAAAAAAAAAAAAAAAAAAGAAGAGACGGACAACACTTTCGTAGGAATAGTGATTCTGCAGATGGCAGAAAGTCAAAGAGGAGCATGTTTAAACGAGATCACAGTGGAACAGTGGTTCCCAACATTTGGGCTCCCGGTCAGATGAACTCATGTGCTCAAATGCTAGAAAAACAGTGGATCTTGAAAAACTACATTTGAGTGAGTTTGACTTTCAATCTTTGTTTCATTAGAACATGTTTGTAATTCCAAATACAGAGATTGTATAAAGGTAATAAAGTATGTCCATAAATAGCTGTGAGTTTATAATTGATTACAATTCTCGGCATTAAGGAGCTCACACGCGCAGCCATGTTTGGTCTCGTTGACTTCTTGTTTGTTCACTTACATTATAATCACCGAGTTACAATTTGGCCACAATCTCGCACATTGACCAATTACATACCAGGTTTCAACCTCGTCTTATTTCATCAAATAAAACATGTTTTTACTTGTTGTTATGTTAATGAGTTGACAAACACTCCTGGATGGATATCATCCACAGAGTGACTTTTTAACGGGCACTCACCGGGCTCTCTCTGAGCTGAGGTAGCAGACGAGGTGACACGCCCAGAGCAGGGGACCCGCATAAGTGCTGAGGGCCGTTAAGAAGACGGCAGGTGCCTCCACGTAACTCTCCAGTCCGACGAAGCCGACGGAAATGTCGACGGTGGCGATGTTGTTGGAATTGCCCTGCAGGAGCACAAAATAAATCTTATTTTAGCATCGCAGAGGGCACAGGAATAACGTACTCTGTACACAGACAGAAAAACGAGAACACAAAAAGATGTGTGGGCGAAGCTTTGTAAGCGTTTCGGAGGTCTGAAGAACCAGCCCTTTGCTTTATCATCATTACTCAGAGCTTTCTGGCGACTTCCCAGCGGCCCAGTTGTTGTTTGTGTTTTCCAGTCCCTGAAGAAGAGCAGCACACACAGCGAACCGTCTGCAGGTGGACTCTTGTCAGAGACACTCTGTGCCAGCTCCAACACTTGGATTTCTCCCAGATTATTTAACTTTTGAACCAGTTTCCAGTATGTAACGAGTCAAACATTAAGCCTTTCTAACCTCGTTTTATTTTGTATTTTTATTCTTCATCTCCAGCTTTAGAAGACGTTTTCACTGCAATACAGTCAGGATTGATAGCTACAATATAAAGGCCATTTCTTTAGTTCTGTGAAAATATGCCTTTGTTCAAATACAGTAATATAGCGCAACTCTAAAAAGATGTGAAGAAACATTTCATTGCCTTAAAATGTATTTTAAGGATTTTCTTATGAGCTTGTTTCATCACAAGCTCCACCGGCCTCTGAGAGAATCATTACAGCTTTTTTAAAATGAAAGAATTTCAAAATACATAAAGTTATCCATCTTCAGCCAGTGCAGAATATATACTAATAAGTAAGCAGGTTATGATCAGATTATTTGAGGGGCTCTTTAACTCCGGTGAGTCTTAGTGCGGTCAGGGGAGGCAGGTGAGGCAGAGCCTATGTGTGTGTAAAGAATGCTGATATGAAATATGAAAAACAACCAGTAGTCAATGTGCAAGCTGCCAATTGAATGGTGATTTAAGCTTCTCTATTGGGTTCATATATTAGTAAATCTGACATATGTAGTGTCAGTGCCTCACCAGACACCAACCTCACCGCACGACACTGCTTAACACATAACTGAACCCAAGTATGATTGTTCCCTGGACAATTCTTTTGTCACAGTCAAAGTAATCCATGCTTACATTTGTGCTACTCAGGTGCTTTTGCAAAAACAAAATGTGATTTTGGGTTGGCACATTGGTGTTATTGAAATCACCTCCTGTGAGTCCCGTTCACGCCGCCGAGCCTTCAGAGGAAACAATCGACCCAAGGTGTTGATCAGCACCTCTGAGAAACACCGTCGTGTTTGCTCACATCTTTTCCTACAAAATCTAAATGGGCTCATTTACAGTTTCGCGTTTTATAATTAGCAAATTCCACGGGCGTAACAAGTGATAATTAAATTTAACATTCACTGTGATGAGGTCTGCTGTGGCCTGCTCCACCCTTAACATGCACACACACACACACACACACACACACACACACACACACACACACACACACACACACACACACACACACACACACACAAGGAGGAGAAAAACATCAGGGAGATGAGCAGAGATCAAGGATGTCTTTCCCGTTTCATTTTAAAAGTAACGATGAGCCACGAGCAGCAACACATCAAGCCACGGTTTATTTCCCGTCTGTGCACACATCTCTGATCACAGAGGGAGAGAACATTAACAGCTGCCTCCGTTTTAAACAAACACGCAGTGAATATCAGTGAGCAGGTTGGAGGCTGCATATGGGTATTTTAGACTCGCTGTGATCTTTCAAATGTGCGGAGCGTCGGTCTGCACCACCGATGAGTTGTGAAAAAAACAGAAGCGCCGCAAATGTTTTATAATTAAAGTTCAGACTAAACTGTCTGTCTCACCAAACAACTATCTATTGTAACTTTGTGTTCGCTGTAAGATCGGGTCACTTCTGAGCTGTAAAAACACCCTCGTGATGATTCATATTTTCATACAGACGGTCGCATCTGAATTCACACCAGCGGGGTGACTCGTCCCTACTCATGCGGCCGCACAAACTGGCTCATTTGTGAAGCATGAACACCTCCTTTCTGCTTCTTACCGACCGTCTGGTTTTGGGACGGCGATAAATCCACAGAAAGCAGAGTCTGACTCGTCCATCGCTTCGAATGATCAAGACGGCGAAACTCAGACTGCCAAGACCGCGAGACAGTTAATTCTTCACGTGATGCGGTTTATGTGATGCTAGCAATGTCTGCGTCTGAGGATACCTGAAAGATTTCCCATAATCCTCTTGTGTTTTTGTGTGTTTATCGGATGCCAAACGACAAGGACACTTTGAAAACAACAGCTTTCTGCCAATATCTACAGTAAAGCCTCTGAAAAGAGTAAGAGTCTCACATCTCTGATCGATTTGCAGCCCGGAGCTCACTGATCAGCTGTAGCAGCTCCCGCTGATTAGATTCTAATTCAACATAGTTGTGATTATTGTGCATGACACCAGTTTTTTGTTTCGGAGCAAGCAAATTGAAATCACAAGTCTCCGCTTTACGGATCCATCATGGCTACAGCTTCGTCGAGAACGTTATTACTCAAAGGTCTGTAATTACATGCCTGGGCGCCGAGGCTGAAAATTGTCTGGTGGTGGTCTAATCCCGAGCCCATCACGCTATTAATGACCCAAGGGGTGAAGAGGCTTATTAAATTGTTAGCGATGCAGAAGTTCGGTGCTGACAGAAGTAAACCTCTGCTAACCAAATATCTGTCCTGGGTGGAGGTTCAATCAAAAGGCAGGCATCACATCTGCCTTTGAGGAGCATTCAGAGCTCGTAACGCATTCATCCACATGAAGCAACTAGTCCAGCTGGCCTTCATGCCAGGAAGTAATATCATTTACACGCAAACACTCCCTCTGCCCAGAACTGCTCCTATAACAGTAGCAAACACTTTATCAGTGGTGATAGCTTTCCTAAATGTTGCTACACTCGGTGTCAGGGCGTTAAATTAGATGTCTCTTCCAATCAGACGAGGAAAACTTGCTTACCGATTTATTGTTCCCTGAACTTCCTCCTTTTCGTAGATATGGGAGGATGCGGTTTTGACTCTTCACACCTCTGTTCTTTTGGCATCAGCACCAACAGATTTGTGAAATGGTTGTAATTTGTACACTGGTTTGATAATTGTTTTTTAACGGCAAGACTTATTTCTGGATTTGCTCCAGGGTGGATTCAATCGGTAAAGGTGATTTGGAGAGGTTGGTAGGGGGCTCAAACAAGCCGTCGGAATTTAACAACTAACATTTAGCGGCCCCATTTACTGTTACTACTCTCAAGTTAAAACAGTTGGTAATATATATAAACAACACTGTAGAGAAAATGTAACTTTGACATGTTGGTGTCTGGCCACTCAAATATCAAGAACCTTGTCAAGAAAATTATGATTTTGCAAATTTATCAATCAAAGGGGTCACTAATAGGCGGACCGTGGTCCCGGACGTATAACTGATGTATAATTGAGAATTATACATTTTGGTGGAGAGAAGTGGACCGCAAAAACAGAGCTTTTAACAAAGAATGGACGGACTCTTATTTGTTCATTCTTCCTGCTGGCGCTACAAAACCACTCTGTCTCATACGTTCGGATAAAGTGGCCATTATTAAAAGCACCAATGTGAAACGCCACTACGAGACCAAACATACATCTTTAGACCAAACATACCCACTCCAATCTGAACTGAGGGCAAGATGTTGAGATGTGTAGAGATTGTTTTATTATAAAGTTGATTGAGACCGTTATGATGTGAAATGGAGTTAACAAAAGAAGAAAAAAGTGAACTCCAGCCACATACAAGTTTTTCAAAAGTTATTTTTTTGTTTATTTGATTTTTAGATGGAGCCCTTATTTTATTGGAAATGAAAGAACATTTATTTATGTATTTCTATGTATTATTTATAATCCATCCAGTTAAATTTGAAAACTGAGAATAATAAATATAGTTGTGTACTTTCTTTATTTGATCTTAGTTGTTGACTACACGTTATTAGACGTTGTTACGAATACTAGGCTTCTTGAATATATATATATATATATGGCAGCAAATAGCGCAAGTTAGATATTATTGTAATGTTCTGGACCTTTGCACGAGGAGATTTTCTCAATCTGGAACTTTTGGAATTTTTATTGAACCCTGTTCTATCATTTCAAATACAGATTCTACATTACTTCTAACACCTTTTACTGCGCAACTGGCAGTAACACTCAACAAAAAGAAGCTGCAGTTACACCTCGTTGACATCATTACGGTTGCTTACCTGAAAGTAAAAGAAAGCCTGACCAAACCAGTAGTGCATGATGGTGGTTTGAGCTGCGTCGTAGTGGAGCTTCTTCCAGATGAACTGAGCCATGAGCGTCTGGATCAACAGGCAGCAGCACAGGACCGGCAGGTTGTGAGCGCGAAACAGCAGCGAAACCAGCAAGACCAAGCCGCTGTAAATCTCCCACAAGCCCCTGCTCTTCAGCTTGGCATCGGCTGTGACGATCTGGGATCGCAACAGGTCTTTGGTGCCGGTGAAGAAGATGCCCAAGATGAAGACGTAGACAAAGCGCGCCTCCACTGTTCCCCTAAAGGAGAAAGATTACAGGCTGGGTCATTTTCTTTTTCTTGCATTCGCAAGTAAGCAAGCATTGATTTTCCTCCACAAAACTCCTCGTCCAATATTCAAGTAATTGTGGTAAGTGACTCTGGGATGTGGATTCTGGCAGTCCTGCTGTACCTGTCCATGCATTCATCAATTAAATATCCACAGGCTGTGGTTTTGAGGTGTGAGGAAAATAATTTAATTCAGACTTTATATACTGAATGATAAAAGAAAAATGCTTCTTATCAATTGAAGGTGACAACAAAAGCTGTTGGACAAGAAAAACTAATTAACAGAATCAAAAGAACAATCTTAGTAAATCAAATGCCCGAAAGCATAAAGCTGCAACAAACGCTTTGAAAAGAGGACAGAAAGTCTCCACATAGTGTCTCTGTGAAGGTGATACAGTCATGTCCTTGTGGAAGGGGAAATGCTTAGGATAAACAGATCAGCATCGGTAACAGCAGATATGGGAAATGGAGTGTAAAAGCTCAAAACAATACGTTTCCTTTGTTAACCTTAACTTGTAGAAAAAAAGTTCGGTCCTTTTAACATTTTCTTATATGACAACAATCTAACATAGGGCATACCTGCATATTTCAGACAGACCCTTTGTTGTAATACATTTTCAAAGTTCACTAATCCAATTCATTTCCTAACGCTGTCTCTTGTTAGACAGGTTTCCTTATATTTCTGTAACTCATAACCCGTCTTTCATTCAGTATGCAGCGTGTCAATGTAACATTAATAATTAAAGGTGTGAGACTGGAAGACAGAACGAATCGCCTGAGGAAAACAGACTTTCACGCCCATCACTCTGTCGGTTGTACTTTCTGCATCACTATAATTTGAGGAACCTGTTAACAAATTCCTAGTGCATTTTAGGGACTTTTTATATATATATATATATATATATATATATATATATATATATATATATATATATATATATACACACATATATGTATATATATATATATACATACACATATATGTATATATATACACATATATGTATATATATATATATGTATATATATATATACACATATATGTGTGTGTATATATATATATATATATATATATATATACACATATATGTGTGTATATATATATATATATATATATATATATACATATATATATATATATGTGTATATATATATATATACACATATGTGTATATATATATACATATATGTGTATATATATATATATATATATATGTATATATATATATATGTATATATATACACATATATATATGTATATATATATGTATATATATATACATACATATATACATATATATATATATATATATATACACATACATACATACATACTCGAACATATATAATCAAACATATATAATCAAACCAGTAGCTGGTTCCCTCCGAGGTTTCCTTCAGGATAGCTAATGCTCAGTTTTTTCCCCACTGCATTCACGTGAATATGGTGTATAGAAAGTGTTGAATCATTACATGGTTGAGGACGGTCCTCAGCCTTCTTTGTTATGCTGTCACTCATGATGACACGCCCCTCTCAGTTGATGCCACGCCCCCCACGCCAGATCAGCGTCAAAAGTTTGAACTGAAAAAAAAAACGATCTGAAAGTGAAAAAAAGATTTGAAACCAAAAAAAAAAAGATTTGAATCTGAAAATATAAAATCTGAAACTGAAAAATATAAGAACTCAATATCAAAATATATATGAAAGTGAAAAACTAAGAAAAAAAAATGTATTCAAAAAAAATTCCAGAACTGAATAAAAATTCTATTCAACCCTAAAAAAAATTTCATTCACTTATTTTTATTTTGAATACATTGCTGTATTTTTCAATGTTCAAGACCACAACTTGAACTTTCAGGTTAAGTAAGATGTACATTATTACTGCACGGATAGTGCAATCTGAAAATCTCTGAAAACCTGAGTCTGTGTCACAGTGATATCCGGTCTGTCCAAAGACGAAGATTGTAACCAAATTGATGTAGAGATACAATGGAGACTGGGTCCGCCCACTTACTGTCAAAAAGAAAAACTGCGAGCGAACGAGCAGCTAAAATCGTGCGAGCAGGTTAAATTTGCGCGAGAGTGAATTTCGCTCGCGGAGTGATGTAAAAGCGCTCGTCAAAGTAAAATACGCGTGTAGCTGTTTGATTTGTGAGCGCGCGTGAATCTCATTTGTGCTCTCGGATTTTGACAGTGATTTGCCGTCATAGAGGACAGCGATGGATCTGAGCTGCTGGGCTTACTTGTTAACTCGCGCGTTGGGTGGAAAAATTTAGAGTATAACAAACTAATCTTTGTCATGTTTGTGCTTAACAAAAAGTATTGTGCCACGCTCTTAATGCACATGAGATTTACATGTGAAACGTTAAAAGGTGCCTCCTGTTGTGAAACCTGTATATTTAACTCAGACTGCAGTGCTAAGACACATCAATCTGAGGCAATAAGCACCGAGGCAAGGCTGAAAGGAATCTGGTTTGCTTTGACATTTTCGATGCAAAAAAAGCACAAGCCCTCCTCCTTGTTTGAACCATAAAGCGATAAAGATTTGTGGTTCATGTCATTTCCACAATAGCAGCCCCCCCCACCCCCCCGCTAAGTGTCTGCAGTCACTTCAAGTGTCTCCTGATTACAGTACATCACACAGCACAGCTTTGCACCAATCAGATTCCTCAACTTTTCCAGCATTTACTTAATCATTTAGCTAACGGGGAGATTACGCAATCTGTTTCCATCAAACTCTACAGACAAACAGCAGGGACTGCAACAACACAAAACAAGACTCCTGCAACACCCGCATATCATCCTGTCCCCTTGAAGGACAGATTGACAATAAAGCCATGGTTTTACGATAGGGAGATGTAAGCAAGCTAATAGCAGCAGTTAGAGGAGCAGCATGTAACGGTGGATTAATAATGCTGCGTTCTGATTTGTGTGTGCTTGGTGGCAATATGCAAAGCATCTTGGAACTTCGGTCCAAAGGGAGGTTTTGTTCCAGACTACAGAGAGTTTATTTGTTGAGTCATTAGTATTGAACAACAATCCCAGCAGCCCTCCTCGGATTCGTTGTCATTTTGTATCGAGGAGTTTGTAAAAGTCCTCAAACTGCCCTTTAGCGTGCTGTTGTTCAGACCACCGAACACACACACAAGGTCACGGCAGGCTCTCGTTCCAGAACAACAACAAAGAAGAGGCCATACTTGTTGTGAGAATGGTGTTCAGCTGTGTCTTCCAGCAGAGCACATTTATCATAAGGAACAATGCTAAGAGTGCTCTTTTCTTCGTTTTTTCTTTGTGGATTTGAGAACTAGAGCTCTGAAACATTAAAGTATTTCTAGAGAGTGCTACTATCAGATTAATAAGACAAGGCATGTCATTAAACATTCATTAAAGCAGACGCAGTAATACCATATCCCCAATGTATTAATCAATGGATCAAAGTGTATCTAGTCAGGTACAGGGAAAATGACTGCTAAAAATATGTCCAACACAGCATTACTCACACACTGATTCTCTCTGGTATTGCTTTCATACTAAACATATTATCCTAATGATTAGGGTAGCAAAGGGTCAGGCAAGTTCTGGAAAATTTCCAAGGGAATTTATTGAATTTCCAAGGGTTAAGGACATTTTGCACAATCAAAAATTCACTATTAAAAAGTACTTTTAATAGTGAATTTTTTAATAGTTCCTTATTCAACTTATATTTAGGTGTCCCATGAGCCGCCCACATTATTGCCAACACTACGGCACTACTGAGTGACTATATTTTATATTCTTTTATTATATTTAACCAGCAGAAAGTAACTTAAAACAGTTTATAACTTGTCAACACCTTCTGCTAGTTCTTGCTAGCTAGCTGTTACCACATGGGATGTAGCGTGATTGAGCACTAATTGCGGAATTAGTTTGAATTCATCCGTTACTGTCAAACACTTCTCTTAAAAACTGGTTGTCCACTTTTAAACCCTAAGTTTGCACACTGCCCATATTGTTGGCTCATACACTGCTCAAAAAAATTAAAGGAACACTTTGAAAACACATCAGAGCTCAATGTGAAAAAAAATGAGGTTGGATATCTATACTGATATGGACGGTTTAATGTCTTAGGAACGAAAGGATGCCACATCTTTTGATGGAAATAAAAGTTTCAGCCTACAGAGGGCTTCATTTTATAGACACCCCGAAAATCAAAGTGAAAAAATTATGTGGCAGGGTAGTCCAGTTTGCCAAAATTTAATTTCTGCAACTCAAAATGCTTCTCAATATCTTGTGTGGCCCCCACATGCTTGTATGCATGTTTGACAACGTCGCGGCATGTTCCTAATGAGATGACGGATGGTGTCTTGTGGGATGTCCATCAGTGAGCTCCTGTAAAGTCTGAGGAGCAACCTGGTGGCGTCTGATGGACTGAAAACATAATGTCCCAGAGGTGTTCTATCGGGTTTAGGTCAGGTGATCGTGAGGGCCATCGTGAGGGCCATTCAGCCTGCATACTCTTGCCACATGAGGCCGGGCATTGTCGTGCATCAGGAGGAACCCGGGACCTACTGCACCAGCGTAGGGTCTGACCATGGGTTCAAGGATTTCATCCCGATACCTAATGGCAGTCAGACTGCCGTTCTCTAGCCTGTAGAGGTCTGTGCGTCTCTCCATGGATATGCCTCCCCAGACCATCACTGACCCACCACCAAACCGGTCATGCTGAACGATGTTGCAGGCAGCATAGCGTTCTCCTTGGCTTCTCCAGACCCTTTCACGTCTATCACAGGTGCTCAGGGTGAACCTGCTCTCATCTGTGAAAAGCACAGGGCGCCAGTGGTGGACATGCCAATTCTGGTGTTCTATAGCAAATGTCAATCGAGCTCCACGGTGCTGGGCAGTGAGCACAGGGAACACTACAGGACGTCGCGCCCTGAGGCCACCCTCATGAAGTCTGTTTCTGATTGTTTGGGCAGAGACATTCACACCAGTGGCCTGCTGGAGGTCATTCTGAAGGACTCGGGCAGTGCTCAACCTGTTCCTCCTTGCACAAAGCAGCAGATATCGGTCCTGCTGATGGGTTGAGGACCTGCTACGGCCCTGTCCAGCTCTCCTAGAGTAACTGCCTGTCTCCTGGAATCTCCTCCATGTTCTGGAGATTGTGCTGAGAGACACGTCACATCTCCTTGCAACGGCACATGTGGATGTGCCATCCTGGAGGAGTTGGACAATCTGTGCAACTTCTGTAGGGTTAAGAAATCGCCTCATGCTCCCAGTAGTGATAATGACTTTAGCTAAAACCAACACTAGTGGAAAACCAGTCAAAGAGATCAAGAGGGAGAAACTTGAATTGGCCTCTACATGCAAAACCAGTCCCGTTTTGGGGTCGTCTCATTGTTGCCCCTCTAGTGCGCCTGTTGTTAATTCCATCAATACCAATGTAGCTGAAACTAATTAACAACCCCCTCTGCTACTTACCTGACCACATCATTATCAGAGAAGTGCAATTGAATTCATGCCATACCCTGATAAAAGATTGTTCCTTTAATTTTTTTGAGCAGTGTATTATCACAGTACTTTTCCCAATTAGTTAACTTGCTAGCTAGCTAACTCACCACTTGGCATATTTCACATTGCATGTATTTGACAAATTCATTCTGTCTGTTTACTGTATGAGAAGGTAAAACATTTGTTTCTATCTGAAAATGACTTGTAAATATGTGTATATGTAAATACAGCCTGAGCAAATCACCACTATATTTCCATTTTATTCCTGTTATTTCCCACCATGGAAATTGTCCATCTTGACTATTCCCAAAATTTTGAACAGTTTTGGTGATTCCACATCTGTCTGCATCTTCTCACTAGTTTGAAGTGGGCGGAGCTCAGTTGTGAAAAAGGTGATGTCATGTTCCTGATCTGATCAAACCACAGAATCCCATGGAATCCTCCATTGGCTGGTAAGAAAACTTGACCGGTCGAATCAATCGGATCTACTTTGCTTCATTTTGTAGTTTTAATAGCAGCAGTAGACAGAAAACTGTTGCTTGACAAGCTGTGGTACAGAGGAGCTGCCTGGATTTCATGTTACCTTGGAAACAAGCGCTGGTGTTCCAGCAAGTGAATAAGAAAAGGTAAGACAGTGTCCAATCCCCTCAACATGTTTGGTATATCCCCTTCATCAATCACCTGCATCGGGCTAACACTTACAGTAAATCAGCCAAAACAGGTAATATACTGCCAGAGGAAAGCGAGGAGGGCCTGCCCACTTTGTCTGAGACGCGGTCCTTCTGTGGGTTACATCTGAGCACGTCGAAGTCGCAACCATTGAAATGCCACTGGGACAAAGTAGCAGACTTTGAAACAATGGTCACAGACAAAACATCGAATTACACTACAAACCACTAGATCAATGTAGAACCTGGCAGACTAAGTCAAAATGAAGGTGCAATCTAACAAAAGCAGTTTTTTTATTTCACATTTACATATGTATCAATTGAGTCAAACTTCTGATTAAAATTCAATAATGAAATTAGCATTTTCATTTGCACTACTAGCATGGGCATTCTCTGACTATATATATATATATATTTTTTTTTTTTTTTTTTTTTTTTAATTTTTATTTTATTATACCATATTTATCCCATTAAGGGGGAAATTTGTCTCTGCATTTGAGCCATCCCTGTATCAGGGAGCAGTGGGCTGCCCATGACTTCATGGTTGACAACATTCAAAATTAATTCAAATTTGAAAATGAAATTGCAATATAAATATTGAAAACATGTTTAGCATGTTTATATGGAGGATTTAAGTCTCAACTAAAATTAAAATGGAATAATCCATTTACACTTTTCATTTTCATGTAGCTATATGCACCTTCAATGCATTTCAAACACTATTGCATTTTCAATGTAATTTAGTCTACCAAATGCTTCCATAGATCAATACCAGCTTGTTCAGCTTGATGTTGTATATTGAAATCAGCTTTTCTTTTTTTAACACTAACACGATTTAGAAAGATTAAGTACACACAAAAGCCCTTTTATGAACAATTCTTGAAAGTCAATAGAGAATAATGACTTGTTAAATGTTACCACTGATGTGCTGCACCAACACAGAATTGCCTTTGAAACAGGGTTATAAAATGGTTTACCTCTTGGGTAATAAAAGTCAATTCTGTGTGTGAATATTTGTCTGTCTACGCCTGTGTCTGTGTCTGTGTGTGTGTGTGTGTGTGTGTGTGTGTGTGTGTGTGTGTGTGTGTGTGTGTGTGTCTGGCAGGGGTTTCACAGGTGTTTTGAGACGAGTTTGAATATATTTCCATTTTTAAGCGAGATCGGTATGCATGAATATTTTTAAATTTGGAAACAGCCCCTTTCAAGATAAAGCAGTACGTGATAAAATGGGTCATGTTTTGTGCAGGTGTGAAGCCCGCACACACGCACGCACGCACGCACGCACGCACGCACGCACGCACGCACGCACGCACGCACGCACGCACACACACACACACACACACACACACACACACACACACACACACACACACACACACACACACACACACACACACACACACACACACAAAAACAAACAGTGTAAATGCTTGTTGTAGCGTCATGTTTGGTAGAAAATGTGCCATAAATGCAAAGAGTAGGACGGAGACTGAAAGAAAGTTTGGCTATGATGAATAGAGGCTTAGACAGGCTTGGCCCTCAGCCGGCTGCTTTGATGTTTAGCTACTTCCTATTAGAACATTCAAAATATGATTTGCTTCATCATAACCTTCACTTCACCTTTCTTTATAGATAACTTTTTATTGTTGTGCTCAGGTCCTAATCAGTCAATCTCCATATATAAGTAACATAAAAAAATAATGCGGAGTACATTTGCCCTGTCAGTTGTCTATTTTTAGGTTCATGTCTGATTATGCCAGAAGGAAGGGTGTGTGTGTGTGTGTGTGTGTGTGTGTGTGTGTGTGTGTGTGTGTGTGTGTGTGTGTGTGTGAGGGAGGGAGAAACAGAACGAGAGAGACCAAATGTATCCACAGTGACATCAATCCAAGTAACTCTTTAAACTCTGAACCGTTTAAAGCGAGTAGCGTTGGTGGTTCTCAACCCCATTAGCCATTTTGAAAGATGCAACAGTGCAATTAGTCAGTTGGCACAAAGGGAGGGCGAGGAGGGAACCGGGGATAAAACACACAGAAAGAGTCACCCAGGAGGACCAGACTTAAAGAAGGGTCACTGCACAAGGCCGTCCCTTTTTACATTTAACTTTACGGTGTGTAGGGAAAAAATACAGCATTGAAAAATTAAAAAACATTTTTTGGCCTTTTCATTCCACAGAAAAATAAATGTCTAAAACAACCATAAGTTCTACAATATGGTTGTTTGAAAATAACAAACCAAAAGAAACAGACCCGTGGGAAATTTCCAACATTGATTCCAACAACTCAGCAGATGGAAAAAATTCTACTATAATTACACAAATATAACTTCTCCTTGCCAAGCAATCAAAATACAGCACCTGAGATCTCACAAGAGCAGACTACAGCTCGTCTTAGCTACATATAAAGAAGTTTGGCCAGCGATTCCCACTGTGGACTCGGTCTAAAATACATTCTTGAGGCGGAGCGCCGTAATGATCAACATGTTGAGGTCTGAAGAGAAAAAGCTGAAGGACTGGGTCAACGTCAACCTTGTCAATCACGCAGTTCATCAAAAGGAGCCGGGGTCCCTGCACGGCTTTAGTCAGGTGTCTTTGTGTGGGTGAGGGTGAGAGGTGGAGTTTTTAATTAGGCGAGCAAGTAGGAGAGACTGCCAAGGAGAACAGGAAAGGTTAGGGAAGGCCAGGTACTGTTGGTAGATGAAGGGAGGTCAGGAAAACTAGACAGGAGAACTGTGTGCAAGCCTGCACACTCATTATTTTCTGACGGGGGTTAGTAGGAGATAACTCTGTGCCAAGCTACAGTCTGCAGAATGAAAAATTACCACACTTAGCAGCTGCAAGATGGTCGATCGCCTCTCTTTCTGGACAATGCTAACAACAGCTATTACATATAGATTGTGCTAAATGATTCAGTGTAAAGAGGCATCAATTTTCAAAGATAATGATGTCTTTTTTTAAGGCATACATTAAACATGGTTTTTCATTACTTCAGGTTGAGTTCAAGGACACACAGATTGTCTAAGGTGCACTGAACACCACACGTTGTGCATCACATGAACCGTTTTATCATACACTGTGTGAAATGAAGGAGATTATGAAGCTTGGTTAAGGTTCGAGGCACTGGGAGAGGAGATACTTATCCTCAGGTGTATACCACAAGGGATTCAGTGCAGCTGCAGGTTCAACAAATACAAACTCAAGATTTATCTTTCAATGATAGCAGGAGCAAATTCCCCCAAAAAGCTGGGAAAGCACCCTCCTTATCATTAAGCAGTGCAGTAATTAGTAAAACTTCTCAAAGTTGAATATTTTTGCTTTTTACAAATCATCAGTAAAATGTCCGCGGCTAATTCTGGTCTCCAAATCTGTCAAAGAACTGCTTGATTTCATACGATTTTCCTTTTATTACATAAACAAGACCTAGCGTCTCCAGCCATGCTAGTGGCTCTGTGAGGCTGTATTCAGGCAGTGGTGCTAAATCCTAATGTTGGGGTGCATGACAATGGTATATAGCTGATGGGAATGTCATTAGTTTTGCAGATAATTGTACATAAACTTGGGTCTTGGATAAATTAAGATTATAATTAAAAAAAAAAAAAAATCACCAAATTACTATAATTCATCCGGTGTTAAACATGAATGTGTGCACCCATTTCATAGCAATCCATTCAATTATTGTTGAAACAGATAGTCCAAAACCAAATATGAACGTTCTGCTGACTTATAAGCCAAGCGATCACCAACGTCACACAACATTTAGGGATCATAAATGTCAACAGAATTGTGTACCAATCGGTCCAATAAATATTATTTCAGTTAAGTGCAAACTTTGACATGCTGGTTGCACTAAAGGAAAAGTCTGTGGACCAGCAAAGCAATTAGAACCCATCCTCTGGGGATCATGAATATCTGTACAAAATGTTATGTTTTAGCCACGCCGCTGGCTAAAAACACATGGTTTCTAAAAGACCTCCAATAGTCATGTATAAAAGGTGCAGCATGGTTGCTGTTCGGTGCTAACAGGTGCTAAGATCTCTGGTTTACGGCCTGCACTGTATTTTGCACATCTTGAGGCTCCCCGAGGAGCTCCGACATATTTCCAAACCCAGCGATGAGCAGTGCATGGTTTTGTATTTCAGTCATAAAAGCTAAAAAAAACAACTAATTTTCAAGCCAAATGAAAAGCAAAAATATTCTGCATGTTGATATATTGCCTCTTCACTATCCCCTGTTCAATCTGAACTCTGCGTTGGGAGAATGTGACTTTGTTTCTTTGTGACTTTGAGGACAGCAGGTGTGGGTGGGGCTGTGGCTGTGCCAGAGACTTGTGTTGGAGGAGAAAAGAATAGTTGATACTACTGTCAATAAAAATCAACAGTCATAGATTGTGCGACTCACTTCTCAGTGTAATTAAATTAATTTGAGACGCTGTCAGACCTTTTTTTAGGACTTGAGGGTACACTGCGTTGGGGAGATTTAATGCAGGTAGATTTAAAGAAAATACAAAACAACTGTACAGCAGTTCTTCACCACAGAACCAACCATAGACCCATTTTTGTCTTTTTTTTTAGGGGGGGTTAGGGGATCTTTAGGGGGAAATAGCAGGTCAACAGTATGTGCCACACAATTATGTACAACGTATAAATCATCTGAAAGCTGGGAACCTGAAGATAAATTGTGCTGCAGCACAGCACTGCGTGTCAAGTGTTTCCAGTGATAAATCTGTAATAAACATTGTGTTTCGGTCAGGCGCCTGTTGAAACGTTGAAAGTTTGAAGTGTACAAGGGCTTAGAACATTAAGATGGAAACATGATAGCCAATCCCATGCTCACTTATGTCTCATAAATTGTTGCAGCAATTTTTGGGTTGTTCAAATTTGTTACACAGATTGGGTCCAACATTTAACCCCTTATGACTACAATCGGGCTTAATGGATCCACAAGAATCTCAACTTTCCAGTCAAATGCAATTTATGCAATACCGAGACTGTTAAGGTGAAAATGCATTTACACTGCATGCAAAAAAACTGCATGGATGTTGGCCCATACTGCATGGGATTAGCATAAAGTGAGCATGGCAGTAAAGGGGAGACTTGTGGGTTCCCCACAGAACCCATTTTCATTCCGATAACTTACGTTAAAAGGTCAAGGGAACTCTTTGAAAATGGTCATTCCAGTTCTTCCCTCACCAAACTTTGGTTGTTAATCCTCCCTCCTGACATGGTTGGCACCAATGGTTATCTTAGGCTATCTAGTTTCATGTATTACCAATATCTTCACTAGCTTTAAAACCGAACCAGCTCCACCCTCTGAAAGACAATAATGTCCGAGGGGAGTTTAAGAGGTTATGCAGATGTGAGTGTTTGTCCTAAGCCTGCACGCTCAAACAGAGCAACTCAGCACTCCTGCACTGTTAATCAACTGGCTAACAGGGGACAGCAATTAGCCCTACTTCATGGGGAACGAACTTACATCAAAGAGTTCACAGAAACTTACTTGGACGTAGTTCGACCAGAGTGTTGCCAGGGAAACAACACATTGCCGACAGCTGCCCGGTAGCTGTAGACACCCAGAAGTCCGAGGGCGAGGGCGACCTTAGAGACCCATGAACACCGTCTTTGTACCAGGAGGTAGATAAGAAGCAGGCAGAAAGCAGCCAGCAGGGAGAGCACCGTCCTGTGTTCGGAGCTAGAACGCACAGCAGAGACACAAGCGGTGCTGGGGTTAAGAAAACTCAGAGTTTTATGACCGAATTCAATTTAACAACACAATTACAGTACATATCGTATGCATTTCAACATTTTCCTTATTTCGCTATAGAATATAATGAGCAAAAACGAATCTGACCAATCGAAAAAAGAAAGCTCAAACCTCGAAGTAGACTATTTACTGAGCAACAGAGAACATTTGGATGAGATGAAACACCGTCAGTCATATCTGCCAGCAGTAGTTTAAACTTTAAAGAGGCGCAGATCTTCAATTGTTCACTGGATTTAAGGCTATATAGTTTGAAATTACACCGCCGCTGAGCACAGACGAGTAATAAGACCTCGAAGGACACATCAAAGTTGAATAGAAGCCATGTTTTTCAGCCGTTTGCTGGAGCAGACAGCAGTGAGTACTTTTGAGACACGATGAGGCGTAACACTACCTAGATCTCATTATCCAAGCAACGGGCAGCGCAGGTAGCAAGAAAGGGCAACGCCGGACAGGGAAGAGGTCAGAACCCACATCTCTATTCCACAATGTGATGCATGTTAAAGAACAAACCATAATCCCCTGCCCGTGCTGTTGACAGAATATTAATGGCTCAGTTTCACTGAGAAATCGCCATTTTTTTTACAGACTGAGCAATCACAGAACCCATTTTCCCGTCTTGAATCTTTAAGAAAAGAAAAACTAAGTGGAGGGTCCTGTCAGCTTCTCAGCCAGAAAGAATGCTTCAATGTCAGGTGAAAAGACTTGTATAGCTTTCCTTAAATGTCTGTGATGACCAAATCATTCAGGGACTCACTTTGTTATCAAGTGTAATTTCCTTGTATATTTCACTCAACCAGCCTCATCTATGTCCTAGATTCCACATAATGGCCGTCTTGTTTATTCCCCAGAGAACAGGATTGAGCTGCTTACATTGATCTGTTACTCTCACGGGTAGGTGGAGAGACAAATGGAGATTGCGTTCTAGACTACTGAGGCTGTTGTCTTTGGACAATTTGGTATCACTGCCTTTTTTTTTTTTTTTTTTTTTTTACAATGAATCTCTTCCCCGTGTGACTACTGAACATCGGCACTGAAACAGAAAGAAGCCTTTTCACTTTACTGCATTTACCAGACTCTGTATCAAATAAACTTCCAGATAAACTTCAATACGTATATCCACTTTGTATATCCGGCTCTCTTGTGCTGTTAAATAGGGAACGCCCGCAGACTTCAGAGAAGCCAAAGAGAAAGACGGTCCACTCTGTCTCTTTGCTATTCATAGAGTGGTGCGTCTTCTCCCAGAGGAACCTCTTAGGAATCATAATGCTGCCAAGAGTAATTATGCATCAGCCAGGTAGCTGCTGCATGTTAACGCTCTGCTTTGCAAAAATGACAAGTGTCATGACAAGTGAGATGATGAGTCACCTGCGAAAATGCTGGAGAGAAATAGAAAAGCAGTCTTTTGAAAAATAGCATTTTAAAATGAAAATCACCATAATTAAATGTAGGAAATTATATTTTGTTGTTGTTTTTCTCTATTTATTAATGTTGGACTAATGGTAAACCCAACCTGTTAAGCCAGTGTCCCATGTCGGGAAGATGAGCCCACTGCACCCCGGTCTGGTTGAGGGAGCGCAGCAGTCGGCAGCAGAGCAGAGTGAAGGGCGGCGTGGCTAACGCTAGCCACCTCTCGGAGCAAACCTCCGCCCTGGGGTGAGCAGAGGGATGGCAGTCTTTGGAAGGGAGGATGGGCTCCTCCTCATCTCCAGAGCCCCTCTGCTCTCTGAAGTACTTGCGGCACACATCTTGGAAGACGGCGAGGCAGAGGGTGCTGAGCAGGAAGTACCAGGTTTGGTGCTCTTCCTCTACGAAGCTGCTCGCCGCCAAGCTGAGGGTGTGTCCGACCGTGCCGGCCAGAAGCAACACGTCCAGCTCCGACAGGGACCACTGACTGCCGCCGCTCCTCAATGGAGACTATGAAAGAAAACAAAAAGAACATTACAAAAGATCCAAAATGTGTTTCGTGTGGTTTCAGTGGAGTGCAAACAACATTTATATGTTACTTCTGACAAAGAGGTCATTCTTTTCCTCTTGTCTGTTCATCTGTTTCTCAGCTGGGTGTCTCATAAATTTAAAAAACAAAAAGGTGTTGGACCTTGAAACAATAGACACTATTCTGCTAGAGATCCAGATCTGGGATCTCCACAAGGGATTATTATCATGTTTGTAGCCAAAAGTAGAAAAGTAATAGACGCTGACCGACTTCTAAATCTTTAATCTGCCTCAAGAAATCTATCCAACTTAAGACCATTTTAACTTGATACCATTTATGACTTGTGCAAGACATGCATCTACCACAACCACACAAGCCTGGCAACGGTAGCCTGCCATCAGTGTATGAATGGGTGTGAAAGGGTGAATGACATGTAGTGTTTGAGTACAAGTACAAGTCCATTTACCATGTACCACAACTGCTCACTCAACCTATTGTGCCCCCGCCCACATCTGTACTGTGGATCCACTGGCGGTTATAATTGTTCAGCTCAGTGGGATAATCATTGGGACCCAACTACTGCTTGGGTGATTCATACCAACATACTTCAATATTGAAAAACCTCATCTAGTGACACTCATTAAAATGACCCATGTGCTTCATAATAAAACAGTTGAATTTGCAACCACTTACACCTGCGGCTCTATTATCTCGACCCCCATCATTTCAAACTAAAAAATGAGAAAATGTGTCTATTGATGCATATACTGCATACTTTTCACATCCAAGTTTGATCAAAGAAACAATATCCAGACTTCTGTTTCCATTTCCCTTTCTGCTACTACATGCTTCAGTCAGTCATCACACTCTATGGTACGTACAGAGACCGGGTCGGGGCCCACAGGTGGGTTAGAGGAGACTTTATGGGGGTTGCCAAATACAATTGCAGGAGTTATTCCATAGTCGTTCATTTAATGTTTATTACTGCAGTACATCTCTAAGCTTAATGAGGGAGCCAGAATGTTCGTGCTGTTCTAATCATTTTAGCCTGCTTACATAATGACTGTAATATGAAAAGGCTAGCATACATTCTAGTTTTACTGAAGAGGGGAAATGAAAAGAATGAGATAGCCTGTTAACTCCACTTAAATACATTCATTTGGTCTCACTTATAAAGTATTTAACATGTGTCCATGTTAACATTTGTTGATTTATTTAACATGTATATCTTCAGCTGAGATAACATTAGGTGATGGGGAAACTGCAGGAACTGATTTTTTTCCATTTTAAAAAGGGAGCTTCCAGAATAAGAGTTAGAGAAACAGTTATAGAGGACTTTTTTTTTGCCATAGTGCAGCAGACAGAGACCGTGAGCTGTCATTCACAAATTGTGGTCGGTCATCACATTTCTATAATTGGTGTTCGTCCAATCGCATACTTAAATGCAAATAATTTGGTCCAGTGGGGACGGCACATCGCTATGTAAAGCAAGTTCAAATCAAGTTCAGCCTGCCTTCTTAGTTCAGCAGCAACGCCTCAGCCCAACTCACAACCATCAAACACAGACGTGCATCTTAGCCTGGGTTCACCTGAGGCTGAGCTCTCACTATCTGCAGGCTACAGCACCAGTTCACTGCGGGACTGGAGCTTTCACACATATGCTTTCATACATTTGCTTTACACTACATGCTGTGACATTAAATATTTAGTTCTGGTAGTTGTGTTCCACAAAATAAAAAGGAAAACAACATCACTCAACTGTGGCAAATTCAGGATTTACAGCATCTAGGTTGCATACATTTTCATACATTACAAGTATCTAGGTTGTTCTTTCTGAAACTCTTTCCATCACAATTTTTGTTTCCAAGTTTATATTCTTATGGATGTCTCCCAGATTGAATAACCTTTATGTTACTTAATTATCACGAAATATAGCTCTTTATCCTGCATATATTTCAGGGTTGAGTCTTTGGTTAAGCAGGGTCTGCCCATTCATTTTTCAAAACCAGAGCTACCGTTGCATTACTGATAATATGATTAATGTCCTGCGTGCCAACAACTTCTTTGTTTTGTTTTTTTAGATAAAACACGTCACAGCCCAAAGGGAGCTGTAATATGTTTTTCCAGCTCCACTGCTCCCTGTTGGAGTCTCTCTCTCCTCCACTGGTCGGTAAATTGTGAAATCTCAAAAGCAACATTTCCTCATGTTTTCCTACACTGATTAAATCTTGTTGGCACTGTTTTAAAAGAGATGAAAGACAAGCGTAACAGAAGTATTACTGAAAAAGACAGAACTATTATTATCCTATTCTTTTTTATTGATACAATTTCACTAGTTTTCAGCTTGCATGCCATAGCACTATGTCACAAATAGTCGATTCAATTTTCGACGATGTATTCTATATAATATTAGCTCTCACAGCTGCATTTGATAACGTTGATCACACATATTGTTTGATCGGTCTGAGAACTGGGTTGGGCTTTCAAGAACTGGTTAAGATCCAATGAATTGTTTAATCTCCACTGGCAAATTGACATCCAAGCCGGTCAGCATGGCCTGTGGAGTACCACAAGGATCACTACGTGGCCCCCTCTGTTCCATCTATCAACGCAGCAGACTTTTCAGAACAATAACATTTATTACCACACTTATGTTCACAATACTCAATAAATAAAGGTAAATAACTAAGTGTTGTGAGTCAAGAATTGTTTTGGATTTTGATCTTAAATCATCAGTCATATTAAATTAGTTAGATTTCAAAAAGTTAATCCATTTCAAGCTGGTTAGACTATTTAAAAAAAACTTCTCTCCAGTCTACTCTAAAAAGTTCTTAGGCACCAGAGTTCTAACCACGTGAACATATTAATCAAATCAGAGAATTGATGTCAAAACTTTGCTGCAGGTGTACAATCACTGACTGGGCCAGCACCTAATTATATTAATGACATACTTCTTTGTACAAACCTTCAAGAACACTTAAGGTTTGTGCCTCATGCTTAGCTTTTGTGACTGTTCCAACCAGCTGCTCCAGGAAGTTACTGGTCCCAACCAAGAAATAGTCCAGCACATAACCACTCGGATACACTTTGGTTTTGTTATGGATTAAACAAACTAGACATAGTGTGCAAATTGGGGAACGTTATAGGTCCTGGTAGGTGGATTAGCTGTTTCCCACTTGTTTCCTGTCTTTGTGCTAAGCTAAACTAACCTTCGTCTGGCTGTAGTCTTACACTTAATGAACAGACATGAGTGGTATCGACCTCCTCATCTTGCTCTTCGCTAGAAAGTGAATAAATGTGGAACAGTGCGTTTAATTATTTAAAAAAAATACAGTTATACAATTGAAACAATGAAGGAGAGACAGGACATGCTCTTCTGTTGATTTAAAGAGCACAATAGGGAGACATATTTTCCGAGCAGCCTCTGGGCCAACATCTACAGTAGAACATCCATCAATCAAAACCGGAACTGAAGCCTAGTGTATAAATAAAGGATATTACTCCTCTGCCCTTTCACTAGCTTTCTCTGCATCACATCAAAGCACAGTGAAACGACAGGATGATGACCTTTTTGTCGAAAATTTTATATTTTGCCTTAAAATTATTGTAGGGCCCCTAGTAACATGTTTGCATGCATGCCAGTCAATATTATATTTCTATGATTTTAGGCAAAAAAGCCCTTTTTTACAGACTACTTTTTTAAATGAGGTACACTCACCTTTCGGTTTTTAAAATTCATTCAACTGGAATTCTAATCACATTTTTAAAGGGGCGGTGGGTTAGTGAGTGTGCTTAATCTTCCAGTTCCAGAGAAACTAATCAGGATGCATCTAATAAAAGGTTTGGATGCCGCCCATAACGCCGTCATTTGTCAAGTCAAAGCAGGCACCTCTTTGCACTTTGATCCACACTGATTCAAGTGATTGTATACCTTGGATCATTTCTAACCCTTTCCGTTTGTTGCACAATATCATCCTTCCTGAATAGTAACTCAAGCGGCGTTTCTAAAGTATTTAAGTAAATTGAAAGGTTGCTGAATAGTGTCCAAAGAGATGCAAAAATGGCTCAAGCAGATTTAATACCATCTGAGAATGTTTCAGAGGACTTCCAGCAGAATTTATCACCAATACTAATACAGTGTGACACTAAAACAGCTTTTTTTTGGTCTAATCTCAATATCAAAATGAGTTTGTCAGTCATGCCTTAGAGGACAAAGAGTCTACTAATTATATTTCCTCACACAGGTTATTACAGAGATAACGATCTTGGCCATAAAGATGGGCCACGATTGTAAATGTTTAATCACCGTTATTGGAACAAGATATATTGGCAATACATGGAACTGATCCATATACTGCTTTCAAAGTCATCAATAATATTTTAAAATGGATTCCAACATTACCTGCAAGTCATTGTAAGCAAGCTGTTGTAGTTAAAAACATGTCTGCAGTAGCATTCAGAACTAATAATAGTTTATTATCCATAAATATTTACGGTTATGAGCTCTTATAGCCTGTATCATTGCTGGAACGGTCTGCCAGTCAGAATCCAGCACTGTAGGCGTTTCTTTTTCAAATGCATTAAAGATATATATTATGTGTGAATTGCATTATTTTCTTTACATAAATCATAAACACCACTATTTTGTGTGCAATGCATTATTAACAAGTCACAAACATTCTGTTTCCAGGTTAAATGAGTATTCATTTTTTTCAAGTTGTGGACTTTTTTTTTTTTTTTTTTTTTTAGCTTTTTCTGACATTTTGCAGTTAGTCAATTAATCAAAACATATGATCACAGGATACAAATTAAAGACATGACTTGTAGGTTGCAGCCAAACAGTAAAATCATTTGTTCCCTTTTAATGTTGTGGTCATCGTCTCATTCACAGAGACTTAAGGGTGTAGTGGAACTCTTTCTAAAAAGTTGGAGTTAATAGGACATGTTTGACGTATTCACTGGTTGAGTTAGTTTCTGTCCGACTGTCTCACCTCTCTAGAAAACGTCTGCAGCTGCATGAGGAAGCACTCTTCTCTTTAGTAGCCACTCATTACCTGCCAGCTGAGCTATGTGCACTTTTTTTTTTTTTTTAACTCAAAGACAATATTCCACAGTCTTCTTCAAGTAAACCGGAGTCACAGAAAAATCCACAGTATATCTCCTCCTTGTGCTCCAGCGGAAAGATTTGGGAGTTTATTTCTTCACCCGACCCAAACTGCCCGAGTAGATTCCTCCTGACTTTTTTTTTGCCCTCTCAGCACTTTCGCAAAGTTCCCAGAAGGGAAATGAGATGTAACCTTTACAGATAAATCATAATGAGCAAAGAGGTGCGGCAGTAAAGTGGACTCATCTTTTAGGCCAATTCAAACAAACACTAAAGACTGAAAGCTTTCACCTTCTGAATAACTAGTCCCACTATATCTGATTGATTGCCCCTTTAGAAGGAGCGGTCCAAACGTCGCTGCCAATTACTTGAATTTGTACAAGTACATTTCAACGTAGCCGTTACAGGAGGGAAGGCAAAAATCACATAAACAATGTATGAAAGAAATTTGGACTACCAAAAACCATCAGAACCACTGCTGCACCAGTGTGTCATTAGAGATGATGTGGCCTCTTTTCTCTCGGTTAATCTTCTAATTAGTTTGACAACTTCTGTGTAAACTGTCTCATTGGCAGCTGACACATGCTGAAAACTGGCACTCATCAGAATGTGTTTGTAACCCACACAGTTAAAGAATAAATCTCATGAAAATATATCAATCAATATGTCTATATATATAGATCTATATATATATAAACATATATATCTATATATATATATATATATATATATATATATATTTAAACCATGAAGTCTCTTTTATTTAGAGAGTTCAGAAAGTCCCGCTGTATTCTAAAGAGTCTTGATGGTTTTTGATGAAGTGGTCATAATTGCATCATTACAAAAAGAAACAGCTGTAAACTTCAACATGACTTTTTATTATCAAGATCCAACAAAAGCCTCGAAGAGTTGCATCAGGAAGAAGTCATTGACATGCAATTCATGTACGCGGGGAGCCAGCAGGAGGTCGGCCGGCTCAGAGCTACACTCTACTCCACCACTTTATTAGGCACACCTCGCTCAAACTAATGCAGTCTAATGCAACAGCCCTGCAACAAACCTCCCCTCATGAAGGCTCCAATGATCATTTTGGAGGATGAAGTTTGAGGTGCTGTTGAACTGTTCAGAGGTGTTTCTGTTATTCAACCTACACTCACTGATATAAATGCTAAGGGGTGGACAAAATAGTAACACCTGCAGGACTGTTGTATTAGACTGCATTAGTTTTAGCTAGGCGTACCTGAACTTATAGTGAGCATACTGTAAGTGTCAGCAGGAGCATGAGGAAGCCTAAAAACTACTTTGGTTTGTGAACATCTTTCGCTGGAATGAAGTGGACTCGCTCTTGAGACATGGCAGCCAGTTCTCTTAAAATATCCATGGTCTGACATAACGCTTCATGTCTATTGCAGTTTTTTCTTACTTAATAATGCAGAAAATAGTCAAGCTTTTTAAGACTTTTCATCCCTTCCCATCATGCTTCACTGGTGTAACGTCGCTTCGACAACAAAAAGGCAAAAAAAAAAAAAAAAACTTTCTATGATGCAGCGTGGAGGGCATCAACTAGCTGAAGACACGCAATGATCCCAACAGATTCAATTCTGCTACACTGGAACATTTTTGATATGGACGGATTATGTTTATCAATGCGGCAGCGTGTTTCAGAACTGTGAGGTGGATTTGGAAAACAATGTGAGCCTGTGACTTCTGGGACACGGAGTGAACCTGCAGCAGAGCAGACTGTGGCAGCATCTGTGATAAATTCACGGTCCCTTTGTTGTGCTGTTGGCATTAACAGTTCAACTCAGGGGTTGTAGAAATGCTGAGTCAGAGTTCCTTCTCTATAACGCTCCAAGTCACTGCATTGAATGACAAAAACATTCTCATACTTTTTTTACGTGTCAACAAAAAACAATATATTTTTCAATATATCAAAGGTTTTTACTACTTATTACTTTAACATCTTCCTGTGCATACGGTCAAGCACTTGTTTATTTATATAAATGGCACCCGAAGTCTCAAATCCACAAAGAAAGAATCGCTGAAGCACTTCTTTACGGATGTAATTTTGGTGCAGTGATTTTTCAATTGTAACAGACCAAAGAAGATCTACTAAAACTTTTTCTCAGCCCTTTGTTTCACAATACCTTCAAGTGATTTAAGTCTGCATTAGTAAAGACTTTGCAAACTTAGCTATATCACAAAGTGGGGGTACAATAGACAAGAGCGTGCCAGCCCCCTGAGCCTCAGTGGATTTGGTAGATTTTCTATCAAATACATTTTGGTATTCTAAAAAGGTAATACTTCTCCACCCGCAGGACGTGAGAAATGAAATAATAAGAGGAAAAGGTGCAACGTGTAAGATCTGGCCAACGTTTTTGTTTAAAACAATCACAAAGATGAACCAACACTTACAACAGAATGTGAAGAGGTTACAGTGTTGACGTCAGGTCAGAGGTGTCTTTGTATTGTGTTGCAGAGATATCTACTGAAGTGAGCATGCTAACCAGCTAGCCCCGGCCCGTCCTGTCCTGTAATACCACTTGTACCTGGAGAGGCGATAGTGAGCAACGGCAGAGTCCAGTCTGTCCTCAGTCCAACACGAGAGGACGAAGAAGCAGAGCTGCCCCGAGGGCTCATCAATCACATGGAAGGATCGCGGTTCGTGTACGTTTTCAAAGTTTGCTTATTTGATTAAATCCAAAAGCGGCAGAAATGAGAACATTTTCATTGTGTCCTCCCCGCTACCAGGAGACCACTTTGCCTGGAGGAGAGCATGGAGCAAAGTTTCTGCCATTTCAGATTTAATACAATGAACCGCACACAGACCATACAGCCAGCGGTTAATGGCACAGTAAACACAAAGATGGCTAGTAGAAACTGAAGGCGGATGCCACTCATGAATATTATAAGATAGCAGAGTTATTTAGACTGCTTCTCAAAATATATATATCTATAGCTGATGATTGTAAATCAAGATTGTATGGACCCAGCAGGAGAGGTGTAATGCTGCCCACATCTGTTTGGAGCATGTGGCCATGTATTACACATCCCCGTTAAACAGCAGCAGGTTAGTGAATGCAGCCGTCTCTGGGTGAAAAACTAACTTTAGATGACTCACTTGTCCCTTTAATCTTCTGTGTTATAAAACAATCACAGAGCAGCTGGACCTTTTCAAAGGTTACTTTCCGTATTGAGGTTTTACATGCCGATAAAGCACACGTGTGCGTACACCTATCTGCTGCTATCTGCGTGGGTGGTATATTTAGGTGCACGGCCTCACCTTCCCGTGAATCTTTGGTCCCAGGGGGAGTCGCCGCATCACCATGGAGACCAGAATACAAAACATCGCCGAGGAGAAGGCGACGGCGGCGAACACCAGACCCCAGGAGAGGCTGCAGAAGTAACAGGAGCTCTCGGCAGAGGTGCACACCAAGACGTGCACCGAGGCGAGCAGCAGGCACAAGAGGTAGAAAGGCAGGGAGAGGAGGGCCGAGAGGACGGGGAGGTCCACGGCCGCCTCGCCACTGAGGGCTTCAGGCATCGCCAGCAGTAAGACCAGCAGGAGCTGAAGGGCCGGGAGGAGAAGGAGAACTTTGTTGTTCAACTGATACAACCACAGAAACACTGTTCAGTATACGTGAACAGTGTTTGAGCAGTTAAGAGCATCTGAAACATATAATGCATAGAGAGCGGGCCATCAGCACACGTGTTTAGAGTTTTGTAGTATTGAAAGTTACGGACGTTCCATCTTATTAAAGCTTTTTTTTCTTCTCAGTCTTTTTATGGCAAACACACTGTTGGAAACTTTCCTGCACAGAAAAAGAAAGCTTTCACATGTGGACAGGTTTCTTTACCAGAGATTCATTTTGTGTCTTCACACCTGTGAACCTTTCATTCACTAACAAAACACTGACCGACCGGCTACGCCCATCTATCAGTCTCTACAGTCCTCAGGTTGAATGAATCCCCCTGCACTCACCTGGAACACAAACACCGTGCCTGCGACCATGGAGTACATGTCGTACTTGCCCAGCTGCTTGCTTAGGGCCGAGCTCATGGCGGCCAGGGCCTCCAGGTATTGCTTCAGGACCTTTTTGCCCATGTTGTTGAGGACCTCGGAGGTGTTGCCCTCCAGGAAGAGCTTCATCCAGCTCCCATGAGCCTTCTCTGCCACGCGGAACTGCTCAAAGCCTGCTTCTGGAACGGGATGAAGATGTGTGGGGGAGGGTATCAACAGCTGGCATGTTTACAAAGTGTGGCTTTGGTGTGAGCATGAATCAGGGATTACTTTGACATTGATGTTCGCTGTCAGGTACTAAAATACTTGGCATTACTTTGATATGCAGCAGAAAACTTCTTGTTGGAACTTCAGCAGCTATTGCATTAATATAGGTTTGTCAAAATGAGGACATTTGCAGCATCTCATTAATAACCTCTGTGGGTTTCCTGATGCGGCGTCATATTCAATTTGTTTATTTATCACCAAATACCATCTGATGCATCAGGACAATTCAACTTATCTCCCCCAAAAAAAACAATCTCTGATTTTCTATTATGTAACATCACCCTCTTTTTGCAGACTGCCTCCCAACTGAATGCAATAGTTTCAGTATTATTAGGGGAGCACTGTTGTCAGTGGGTGGCATTATTCACATCAACAATCTGCCAACATATTGTAACACATTAGCAACGTTACAACCACTGCTGGATGCTCAGCTACAACTGGATGGAGATGGAACCACTGGCAGAAATGCTGATATTTTACTATCAGTTTATTAAAAAACAAATTTAATCATGAAAACAGTGAAGAAAAGTGAAGGCAGTCTGGAGCGCTTTGTCTCACTTCAGAAAATGCCTCTTCAGACGGCTGCCTATCCTGCCGTTTCTCATCATAAACACAATACAAACATTTTTCTCACCATTTCTTTCCTCATGAATGAGAGTTCAGTAATCCTATTCATGACTTCATCAATCATTCTGATGCACGTTGGATGTTTTTTTAATGGGAAATCTATTAAATTACAGCCTGTGCTTGTTCTGTTTCCTGTGTCGATAACATTCCTAAAATTGAAAAGATAATAAGATGCCTGTGGTTAAAAAAAAACATTTAGTCCTAAAAAAGACAATTTATAATTTGTCAGGACTCTAACGATGACGAGCAATGACTCACTCACACGTTTGCTCAAAGCAGACGAAGCGACGCCTGCTTTCATTTCACTTCAGTGCTTTAGGAACATGTTCAAGGACAAAGCAATGCGGAGGTTTGATGTGTGGTATACATCAGACACACACACACACACACACACACACACACACACACACACACACACACACACCTAAAAACAATATTTTGCAGTATAACACCTATCTCAGCGGCATAGGCATAGGGGTGATAAATAGTGACTGTGGCTTTGCCAGACAGAGGGGCTGGTAGAAATATTAGAACCTTAAGCCACAGGCATGAATCACACGGTATCCATGGCCCTGGCCATGTTTCATCTGTCTAAAAGTACACGGATTGGTTAATGGCCCTCCAAGATGCCTGAGGTTAGGAGCACAGGAAAAACACAATATGAAGATTGAAACAAAGCGGACAGTGATGGATTTACAAACGGGTTTTAGAAGGACAGTTAAAATGTGCTTGTACCTTTGCTATGTGAGGTTTTCTTTAATTGGGCTTTTGGTAATAGAGAAATACTTGGGAAATATTAAATATGATATCGTCTGAGGACCAAAATCAATCAAAAATATGTAGGTGGGACTCGCTTTAATAATAACAACCGGGGGAATTTACATCATTAAAACAAACATTTTACCAAGACTCGTATTTTATTTAAAAACTAAAAACCAATCTTTAGTACATTTGCAACCAAAGTGCTTGGGGAATTTGGCTCCTCCAAATGTAATCAGTTATAACTATGCTGCTTTAATCCAATGAATCACAGTCGGGCTGTGTTAGGGTTCAGGAACAGAGTGGAAAGAAATCAAACAAATGGGGCAGTATTGGAACAGTTAAAGTAACAACTAAGGTTACTAAAAAATAAAACAATACAATAATGGCCTGGGTAAAAGAAAATAGGAAATCAAACAAATTAGAAAATAAATAGGTCTAAATAATACCATAAAAGGAGAGAGACCCACTAACAGACTATCCAATAAGAACATCCTTTAGGGTGGGTAAAATATATATTGGGTGAGATTTCTCAGCTTGTGGAAGAGGAATCTAGGAGTCAAGAGAAAATCCAAAGAGTTACCATTTGGGAGAGTGAGTTCACTTTAATTACTTCTACTTTGGATAGAGTTATTGCAATCTTGATTTCAGTGTGATTACTGGAGCGGATTAAAACCATCAAATAAACAGAATGAAAAAAGAAACAAGGCAGACAGACTCGGCAAAGAGATGTGGAGGCAGATCAAGATGTTTCGAAACTCATACGGAGATGAACTTTGAAAATGTCACTTTCGTCTTTTGCGAGTTATTGTCACTTTAAGACAAAGAAAAGTGATTGCAAAAGATTGCACAATAATGACAGAATGTTAATATGTCCAATTGCGTCACACTCGAGCTGAGAGTTTCTGGGCATTGTAAATCTTTTCTAAATGGGTTTTTTTGGTACTTTTTGTCTCCCTGATGAAACAAATTTGAAAGCTGAAATCAGCCACACTTCTTTCCAGGCGGGAGGCAACTTCTTTCACACCAAGTGAGATTTGACCCCAACAGGTGTCCGACAGCCGGGCTACTTAAAATATCATCCCAGGCGAATTTCCCAGCAGTGACAACTATTACATTTTACTGCATAACAGCTTCATGATTACCCAAGTGGACTGATTAAAAAAAAAAAATAAATAAATAAAAAAAAAAAACACATCCAAATGTAGGTCTGCTGAAATAATTTCCATTTCATCCCATCACTATGGAAACCAGGGACCAAAATAGAGTGGAAATGTGCTGCCAGCGCGGTAACGTTTTTAATGTGAAAAGAAGTAGTTAGTTTTAAATCAAGTTTTGAATAAGCAATATTTGCTGCTTACCACACGATTTGTGGCCGATCAACACACTTTGTTAAGGACAGCATGCAGTACATTTGTCTCACAGTTCAACATAGGATAAGACAACATGTTATACCGAAAATTGGGACATTATACAAATATCTGTAGGCCCAAAGACAATACAAAGATATGCTTAAAAAATTATTTTGAGAGAGCAGGTTGTTTTTTAAAATATGTGATACTGAAATACTTGTGTTTATAAAGGCAAAATAAAACTTGTAAAATGTAGCTACAACCTAATAAGATTCTGAAGCCAAGCTAGCAGCTCTATGAAGCTGTACTGAGGCAGTGGGGCTTCGACCTAAATGCTAATGTCAGCATGCTAACAGGCCAACAAGAGACATACTAACCTATAAGTAAAATGTTTACCATGGTCACCAATTTAATTTTGTGTGTCAGCATGCTAACATTTCCTTATTAGCACTAAACGAAAAGTTGTGCGTTATTTTTGCAGGTGTTTATTAATAAACCAAGGCAGTGCTGCCATTTCAATTTTGGCCTGATGACGGCGCTAGATTAAAAGTCAGAGGCTCACCAGCTTGATGTGAATTTTTGGGCCAAATTTCACTGCAAACCATCCGATGGTTGTTGAGACATTTGTCACCCTCAGTCAGAGGATCAACAAACATAGTTAGGGATTCATCATCTGGGGACCATGACTATCAAAAATATCAAAATTCAATGATGATCCATCTTGAAGTTGTTGAGATGCAGACTCATGCCGCTCGGATGGCTGAAAAAATGAGCATACATTCCTGCTGGAATAACTATTCATCTCCCAACCCACTCATTCATTTACAGGAATATTGACTTGATTTGAAGCTTATCTTACTAGTTATTTAGTTACCAATACACACTAATCTCACAGATCCAGGGTGTTGATTTTAAATCAGTCCTCTAACACTTGTTATTAACATTAGCGGTGTAATTCCTTTTTTCTATGTTCATAAAAGAGTTCTAGCTGTTTTTGTGCCTCTTTCTGATTTGAAAAAATTCTCATTAGGCAGGGAGGCTGCAGGCCAGTAAGCAACCTTGGCACCACATGTAATCTATTTGATCGGCACGTCAAAAGCATTTCACGTTAACTATTGGAGTAATTCAGTAAACTGCTTTTTAGAAGATTATGAATTTTCAAATGAAATGTCCGATTGTTTGCCAAACAAGCCAGTTATCAAAGAGTCTTTCTCTCTGCCTCCTCTCCCTCCGTCTCATTTAAAATGATGAGATAAATTACTTCCGACCGATCAAACGCTAGCGATGGTAACTGCTACCGTTTGATCGTTGGTGTATGAAATGTTTGTGAAAACAAGGGACAGCAACAGAGAGACGGACAGAGGGAGGGAGACGTGGGGGAGAGGCTGCGAGATGGATAACTCTGACAAACAGTGTGACCCTGAGATGAAAGTAGGGAGCAGAACTCCGTGAGGATATGTGCATGCATTTGCACAAAGAGCAGGCGCCATTAATGTTCAAGAACAGACCACAGCATGTTTGTGAGTCTCCCGTGTGGATTTTTTTCCCCCGCAGCTGTAAGGTCATTTATATACAGACTTATAGAAACCAGTAGACAGAGGGTTTGACATGCCAGGAACAGGTCTGTCTGTTTGTCACTCGGATGCTTGGTCTCTGGTGGAGCCGGGTTCACTCTTTCTTCTTCAAAGCCCTGCTCTTGTGTAATATGGTCAGTGTCTATTGCAGCTTTTAGTAACCTACTTCCTGTAAATGCATACTTGATTCATCTGAGACAACGAAGAAAAATCTCAAAAATACCGTAAGATGAAACATTTGGAGGATTTCAATCTGTTAACTGCCAGTAGACACCAGTGGAGATTTCCAAAATGTGTCTTCCTTTCATAAAGGACTCCGGTGTTGATAAGCTTCCGTTTGAACGTGTGAGACGATTCCACCCTCGTCTTAATCACAGTGCTTCAGGTTAAACACTGCTTTGATGTAGCCGACAACATGGAGGGAATAATGAGGAGATGGACTTCTACTTACAGCGAACCGTTTCTGAGTCAACTTAAGTCTGCGCCATCTGTGTGTCTTCAGTGAGAAGACGACAGGCACAAAACTGGGGAGTGGAATGCAAATAAAACAACCGTCCAAATAAGACAGTGATCCGCTTCATCCGAGCTCACATATGTTATCTCAACAACTTCTGTGGAGTGTTCGGATTTTACTAGCTGTAAAAGAGGCCTGTCAGAACATGTGTACGCCTACATTTTATTTCTTTAAAGCAGCACTAATCCTTTTGTGGGCCACGTAACGCCATCATCTCGCAGACTTGTTATAGCTAATGTGTTAGCAAACAGCTTCATATAAAGTACCGTGTGCACATCCAGCACACATGCTGAGCAACATACTGTAATATTCTGTCTACTTTTTGCTCTGTTTTTGGTCCCCACCAACTCCTGAGGGAAACAGGAGTCTGTGGGTTTGTCACTATGAGCTCAGAAGAGGAAGGGGATGACTGGAGGTGTCAATGGGCAGTTTGAAACTGTTGATCAATTGTTATAATGTAAATACATGATGTTCCCTTACCCTGCGCTGAGGGGCTTGATAAGCAAAAGAGACACTGGACTCTTGGCTCATCCTCTGCAGAGTGAACAGCACTCTGTATGACGATGAAGCCTTCTCTGCACAGGGAATACATACTACAAATACTCAATGTTCCTTATTTCAGTATTATAGGATTCACTCTGTACTATTAAATAGTTTTTTCCACCACACCCTCTGTCACACATAAGCCAGATTATTAGGAGTCATGGTGTGAGGGAAAGAGAACATTACGATCGATACCTTTTACTTAATAGTTTGGGAGAAGAGGGATGGGAACTGACCTGATGTGGTTCTACCAGTTTCAATAGAGTAAGGAAAAATATAACTGCATTTTGGAAAGAGTTTTCTTGCTAACGGCAAAAGTCACATTGTTGTATAATTGGGGGAAAATATAGCCACTGAATACTATCCGCAACGTTTGAACTACACAGCATAATGATGAGGCTCCCTGTCAGAAAAGGTCCTGGCTTTCCGAGCTTTAACGAGTCCAGAGGTGGGACTCGGCGAATGCGTAACCCACCTTTCTCGTAGTCGGGCGTGCTGTCTTTGAGCAGGCAGCTGAGCTGGTGGCCATTGAGATGCAGGTAGCGCAGCTGGTCTCGGAGTGAGGTCTCCTCCAAGACACCCGGGATGACGCGGCCCACGCTGTTCTGAGATATGGGCAGGCCGAGTCCCAGGGCCAGCGTTGGAGTCAGGTCAACCTGCTCCACCACGCCGGGCTTCTCCATTCCCACTGACACCACGGGGGGAGAAAAAAAAGCACACACACAAGGAAACCAGTGAGGATCTGCTGGGCCTACAATACATGATGTGAAATAATGACATGTGAGTTTCTTAACCTATTTATATTTTGGTGGTGTCTTTCTCTTGCTGTGTTTTCTAACCTTCTGTTGTAGACCGGCCTGTATAAAATTCAAGGAATTTGTAACAACTAGGTTCTCCCTCTATTCATTCCAAAGGGTCGATTCATGGTAAAATGCACCCTCTGCCTGCCAGTGGATTTTCCCCTTAAAAATCGGACACGGAAAATAGAAACAGCCTTCAATAACTTCAATAAACAGTGAAGCAAAAAGGATTTTCTTAAAGTCACATTTTATCATTTCAGACTAAAGCTATCCTCGGACAGAAACTTTTTACATGAGGGACGGGAGGAAATGGCTAAATTTTCATAACGTCTGCTGTGGAAGATTCCTCCGTTCACACAATAAGAGCTTGTCTGAAAGAATTTCAACACTCAAGAGATAAATTTGAAAAAAAGAAGGTCCTCCTCCTGAAGTCATAAATCTTGCACAAACAAAATCCCATGCCATTGTGTTATTTGGAAGCGATTATGAATATAATATTTTACTGTGTGAATGTGTGTGTGAGGTGGAACAACGAAGCCTTTCTCCACAGCTGACTCTCATGTCATCTATTAAAGTGAAACCCATTAGTGACATCTTTGCCGATTAAAATCATTGCAACATTCAATTTGAATTCTGACACAGAAAACGTGAACCTGAACAGGAAAGCACAACAATCAATCCCCATAATGTGTTAATGCCTGTGGGTATAACCATGCTGAGGGGCTGTCGCAACACGCAAAGCAACCCAAACAAAGACAAAACAGTGACTGGAAGAACAAAATCATTATTGCTTTTCAAAGCTCGTCACCTCTCGGAAGCGAACAGACATTTTCCTGTTGATACTTGGCTTCCTGTTGAAAGCTTTCAAGAATACAAAGAGAGAGTGGGAGTCATTCCCCAAACTGTCTGCGTCTGAGTGAAGTTTTCAGGTTGCAATGATGAACTATACTGGTGTAAATATATCCAACAGTGAACAATGCAGCTCACATGCGTGGGACCAAAGAACGGGACGAACCACAGAGCTGTGAGCTAATTTGGTAATTGGACACAATGCAATAAGCCGGCGAATTATCCGTTTTATTTTAACAGGAGACGGATTTGTAACAAGACAAGGACTCTGCTGTATAGAGCCCATAGCTGTTCAGGACAATGCTGTAAATCTGCAGAGTATACGAGGCTTGTTTTAAATCTGCTACTCAGCAAAGAATGACAACACATGTTGAAGTTATGCTTTTAGCCGCAGTAATTACACTGATGAGCAAAGTTCATGGAGCATTCTTTTTAAAGTGAAATATTTTCAAACCCCCCCCCTTTGGAGATGTTTTATCAAACACTAATCCCATATTAACCATTTGCAAAATCATGCATTCATATTTTGGGATTTGTTCGCCAAGAAGAAGAGATCACCAGATCTCTGACCACACGCTGTAACTGTTACATCCAACCGAATGCCTTTAGAAGGAGCCCCACTCTGCTGTGCTGCTCGGCTTCCACAGAACAGAACGACTCGCATTCTGTTAGAACAGAACGACTCGCATTCTGTTAGAACAGATGTGTCCTAACTCAGCGAAAGGTTACACACAGAATGCTGATTCAGAGATGAGAAAACTGCAGCTGACGAAGAAGCCATATGCACGGAAGTATGTAGCTCGCTAATATTGTCTCTAACATACCACCATAGTCATTCCTGAATTATTAATGTCACTGTACACAGCCACACATTCGCTCCTCTTAGAGATTACTTTGTACCAAAGCTGGCACCATAACTAGGTGTTCTCAACAGATAACAGAGTTAATCTGTCATCTTATTATGATTATAGAAATGTTTTTTCTTTTTTTCCACATTATTTCTTTTTCTGTGTGCATTAAGTCTTTTAATGATAGTGTTTTTGCATACTCGCATGTTTTATGAATGAGTGATCTTGTTATGTATGTGTGTGTGTGTGTGTGTGTGTGTGTGCGCGCGTGTACAAGAGTGTGTGTTTGTGTTATGACTATGTCTCTGATTTTTACTATGTCTAAAATGATTGCTAAATATATATAAATTGCGTATATTACATAGCTGTAATCATTTTCTGCGCCAAGAGATTATGTATTTGGTCGTGTGTGCGTGCGTTAGTGTGCGTATCTCTGAGTCGGTCCGTCTTTCCACGGCTAATCTCACATAATGCTGGACCCATCAGCCAAATTGTTGTGCTCATTTATGACTGTATGCTCAAGAACCTCTCGTGGTTGAAGTGATTCACACTTTTCACTTTCTATTGGCTGTTTAATAGCGACTGCTGACTCCTCACTACTCTTAACCGGCTGTTAGGGGCCACAAGTGATCAACAACTGCTTCAGTTTGGTCTGTTGTTTCTGCTACGTATTAAGAGTTGGTCCTCTCTTGACATGCACACCTAGGTAAGACTATTGTTTGTATAAATGCATGACCATTGCTTAGCAAAGGACAAACTGAACCGAGCGCCGACTGCAACGGAGCGCGCCTTCTCATGCCGGTAGCAGGATAGCTAGTTAGCCAGTAGCAGCGTTAGGAGTCCTGCGGTGTGTTTTGTTAAGGGAGCAAACAGTTAACGGGGCCAATACAGCTAACAGAGCTAAAAGCTAACGGAACTAAACACGCAAAAGGACTAAGTTAAACAGTCAACACGAAGCGTTACACAGTGAACTGCAGTTTAGCTGTATGGAGCCGGTGCAGAGAGATGCATAGATTAAAATGAGGGGGGCAGTTATGGTTTTGTATTAAGTTTAATCAACAATTACAGTAGCGGTCGTTGCAGACACTTCTGGAAGAGATGTGCACTCTACTGAATGCACCTTTCTACTTTCTTCCTGGAACATGCTGCCTGCCACTTTTCAAGCCCCTGGAGGGTTTTTAGGCAATTCTACTTCACATTCCCTTGAAAAGTATGTATTGTATCTTTTTTTAGTTAAAAAAATAAAGAAACAAAGAAACAAGCAAACACAGTTAGCTCAATGTTTGTTATGATGGGGTTTAAATTGATGCTGCTACATTTATGAGATGTGTGTACGGGGTACTATACCTCAGGTCATTAACATTTCTCTCACGTCAGTTGGCTGAAATATTGTCCATCAACGTATCAAAACATTCTTGCATCTGTTACTGATGTGGTTGCACCATTGTTGCTGTTGGTTTTGAGACGGGGACGTTATGAGCTTATCCATTCTATGTTATTGGCTCCTCTTGGTTTTGACAGCAGTGTAGTGCATCACGGCGTCTTGAAGAAAGCAAGAACAGGCAAGGATGCACGGCCGCTGAGGTAAACAATGACTGTGTGGCTTCTTATTTACCCACACTGTCTGATTAAAGTGGCCTCGCCTCACGGGATCCTCCCAGCTCCGTCGACTAAATGCTCTGTCGATCTGCTGCTTTCTCAACGATGCATTCAGATTAAACAGTGAAGCTCAGGTACTGAGCCAGTGATGAACTCTGATCCTCAGCAGCATGTTCTACTGAAAAAACAACAGACAGTTGCGTTTGACTCGCCATTCTCACTGTGTTAAAAATAACCGGTGATCCTGATGAGGCCACTGATTAAACCAACTGATGCATTAAACAGGAAGTATTTCCATGTCAACATATGTACATCTAAGGAGGTATTCATATAAAGTCTGTTCCATGGAGCTTTAAGGCCACAAAAGGACTCAAAGGGCAATAGACTTAAATTATCCTTTCTAATTATTTTATTAGGGGTGTGTGTGTGTGTGTGTGTGTGTGTGTGTGTGTGTGTGTGTGAGAGAGAGAAAGTGTGTGTGTTTGTTTTATGACTATGTCTCTGATTTTTATGTCTTAAATCATTAATAAATCCATATAAATTGTGTACATTACACAAGCTGTTATTATTATCTGAGCAAGGAGATTATGTTTTTGGTCTTGTGTGTGTGTGCGCTATTGTGCGTATCTCTGAGTCTGTCTGTGTGTCCACAGCTATTCTCACATAATGCTGGACCAATCAGCCAAACGTTTGTGTTCATTTATTCTGCTTCAGAATGTCTCCTCTATAGGAAGCTCAAAGAGTGAAGACCACTACGACAACAAAAGTGGACTTCAAGGTCTATAAAAAACGTATTTACTCAACCAGCTTCTTATGTAATCCTACATGAACTCACCTTTTCCTGTTAAAGAAGGAACAGTTTTAGTTTCTTTCACATTAGAGATTTCTGTTTTGTTTTGTTCTTTTCAACTCCAAAGAGGTGCGATGATATAAACTTAACTTATCCAAAAGAAGATATAAACTTAACCTATCCAAAAGAAACTGCGTCAGCCTCTCTTCATTTATATGTCAATGAAACACATAAAGCCACCTCATCAATGACTAAGGGCATTCAGTCTAGATACATTTCACAGAAGAGAACACAGATTTTGGCATTTACATCCCACCCCTTCTGTGATTGGTGGAGTTTGAGGAATCGAAAGCATAACGTTCGACTGGTAGGCAAGTGATTCAAGCTGTCGGCTCAGCAGGAGGCATGGAGTGCGAGCAAAACCTCCAATTCTGTAGCAACAACTCAAGTGAACTGTAAATGATTAATTAACATGAATGGTCTATAAATAAATACAAAAAACAAAAAAAAAGATCCATGTGAGAGAGAGGATCAAAAATAACCTTGGCTGAGAGAGAAGCAATTATCACGATCACACTTTCACACTCAGCCGCAGTCATCACTCCGCAACTAAAGTTCTGCTCAGGAGTCTTCTGTTTGAACTCACGCTGAAATGAATGGGATGTTTTTGGTGAGCATGAAAGAAAACGATTCCCCTAGAAATCCTGTTTACACGTTCAGTTTAATTCAGAATTTGGATCGAAACACATTTTCCTCCAGCAGAGACGCCGCCTGAACGCGACGGTCCAAACTCAAGTCAAGCCTACACACTTGCTCGTGGGTCCACATGTTGACAGGGTGTGGTTAAAATGGGGGATCACTGGCCCCCGCCAAACAGAGTCCATTCGATTTAATGAGAAATCCCAAGCCTTTGGCTTCTCAAAGCAACATTTAGACGGCTCACCTTTTCGTTTGAAGGCCGGACTTATGAGCACCAGAGGCGTATTGACCTCTGGCTCAGAGGAGCCGCCGTGGCTGCCGGTCTCTGACATGCCGTGGTCCCCACACAGCACCAGCAGGTAGGGCAAGGATCCCTCCTCCTCCTGAGAGAAGCAAACACACAAGGTTAATGGACTCCCACTGCATGTGATCTGAGAGAACAGCCTAATGAAAACAGAGCAACAGCATTAAATGACAGCTGCTGGGGTAGTAGATTTCTTCACCAGATCGTTCTGATGTTAATTATGTTGAAGACATTAAATTATTACTTAAGAAGCGGAAGTCATGACAAACACTTCCAGCAAACAAGCACGGGATGACCGACTTTGATCAAGCGTGGTTCCTCCCTCAGCGATTCCCTTTCAACTAGACTCACGAGAACCTTCCACTGACGATGACTTCGCCGAGGACGCCTTATGAGTCACGGCAGTGGGGGCCGCTTTTAAAAAGCACGACAGCAGATGTTAACAAAACAAAAGCCAAATCTTACCACACATTACAAACACTCTCAAAAGACTCATCTGCTCTCGTGTTGTACCACACACAGAGACGAAAAGAAAAAAAAAAAGAAAGACCAGCGACTTCATTTATTATTAAAGATTGGAAATTGCCTCCTTTCAACACTGCATTAATAGACAGCCTGAAAGACAGAAAACGCAATGATTGCTGAAAAGGCCGAGATCAATTCTGCTTTTTTGTGTGTGTTTGGAAGCCAACTTAGATAAAACGTTTGTTTCATTGAGGAGGACTTCATCCAAACAGAAAAGGCCAAAGTCAGCACAAGTGTTTATTTAGCCGCGGCTGTGGTGGTGAATCGATCCTTCTTTTCTTTTTTTGGACACTGTTGGAACGTGATGAACACACTGAGCCAACACTGCAGGTTGGAGGCGAAACTGTGCCATTGTGCTCTCAGCTGACCCGCTGTGTTCGTTACACGCTCAGCTACGAAGGAGCAAAAGACTTCACCCCCTCGGGTGCTTGTTAGAAATGGCTTCGGACACAAAGGATGGCAAAAAAAAAAGAAGAGAGAACACCTCAAGAGTGGTACTAAACACCAGCAAGTCTCCTCTCTGTTTAGGATAGGTCTGAGCTCACTTCTCCAGGATGAAAGCACCAGGAGCTTTTTTTTTCACAGTTCATATGGAACCTTTTTATTTTTTAAACCAATACACAAGGTACCATTCTGAATCAAATAATAGCTTGTGTTCTGTGCGAGCAAGCCAGAAAAGAACAAGTTAAATGGCTTTTCATTTTTACTCTGAAATCATGAAACTCCATCTGGTAAATCAGTGATTACCAACCGCACAGGGTACTTTACCCCACGGGGTACTTGTTGCCACGGGGTACGGGGAAAGTTCAACTAAAAATTACAGCTTGAGATTGGAGTAAAAAAATGACGGCCATATAGTTGTTAGGGAGGAATATACAGTCAAATAGTATTACAAATTGGTGTTAAGATTAGAATAACCAGTTAACTGATACACTGTCAGCTGCAACACACTTGTTGCAAATGAGAATTAGCAAGCGAGCAGAGAAGTTAAATTAGTTAACTAAAAGTAATTAAAAGTAATAATATGTAATATTTGAATGATTTATTGTCATTATGCAACACAGGGTTACATAGTAAACTATAAGCATTAAGTTGTTGACTTAAGAGTAAGTTAGCTAAAGACAATTAAAAGTAATAGAACGGTTAAAAAACATGTAGTTAAAGTAACCAAGTACTAAAAGTATTAAGTAACTGAATTAGTTGGCTAAAGTAATGACTAAATAGTTGAAAATATTTAGCTCAAGTAATGGGAAGAGGTTCAACAGTAAACGGAGTGAATAATCTGAATGGTAGTATTAATGCAAACTTGACTAAAGCACCCTAAATAATGAGAACTCATTTTTATGAAAACATTCATTGAAACAATAAAGCCTTTTATTTATAACTTCTCTGCTCGAGTTTGATATAACCTAGTATAGTGAACGCTAAATCTATTAGCTCCTTATAGACGTATAGCTCAATACCAGGTCTTCTGTCAGGACGGAATATTAGAAGACAGAAAGAGTAAAAAAGAAATTCACACATTTCAACATTTCATTTATCTCTCTCATGAAGAACGTGGCTCAGATTATACGTCGGCTTCAAGAAGTTCTGCACTTCAAAACGGCAGAAAGCAGCAGCCCAGCCTCAAAAATATATACCAGAAAAAAATATCCAGAGGAGAAGATTGAGGCCAGGCGATCTCCATTAACAGAAAGGTCTGATGGGGGTCTTTATGACTGGGAGGTCCTGCTTTGCAATCACGTCTTAATGGAGAGCTTTGTGTGCGTCCACTCTGCAGGTAGAGCATGTCTCTGCCCCTGATGCGAACTCGCTGAAATAGTCTGCTCCACGTCACATTACAGCAGAAACTTTGAGGGCCGCCATTTAAATACCACCCTGCATTTCTCCTTCACTTCCGCTGCAGCGGGAACCGCCATCGCTTTCACATACTGAAGGACGAGCGACGACGTTAAAAGCATGTGCTGATGAGAGACAACTAACTTGTTGTTTTTGCAGAAGCTTCTGAAGGTATCCTGCGGGACCCCACCGGGCTGTGTCTATATTTAGGTCGCTGTGCTGCTGTAGGAGAGAACAGACGCACTGCTTTTAACTAATGCGACTGAAGCCACACTTTCAAACACCTTTCTCTCAAAGAGCTGACTGCGAAGAGGCCGCCGACCCCCCAAAACACACAGATGTGTCCACGAGCCTGCAGAGACGGGATTTGAAGGCAGAATGACCAACTTTTGGGGGACGTGGTGAGACGTTGCATCCAGATGCTGCACACTTCAGGAAGAGGAAGCGTTTGAATGGGGATCTGCATTTGGCCTCTCTCTCGCTCTGACGTTTCGGGGAGACAGGAGGACGAGAGAGGAGAGGGAGATTGCAGGCTCGCGTTGACACGACATGACAATCTAAGTATGAGCTACAAAGCTGAATGACAACGAAACAATGCCCCATTAACCACACGCACGCACGCCCAGCTGTCGGACCGCGCTGGAGAAGAAAAACAAAGCCACGAGACCTGCAAGCTGATGAACGGCAAGATGAAAGATAGCAGAAAAGCTTAACAGTTTATTAAATCTCTGCAGTTGCTGCAACAGGTAATATAATAACAGCTGGAAACGGTACAAATTATCTGCGTAATTAAATGACCATCCAAACTAAAAATGAATCCCCTGATAGCATCACATTTATATCCATTAACTATTGATCATTACTTCATGTTTGCACATTTCTTTTTTTTTTTGCTATACAATGACATTGACTGCTACTATAATAACCCCCAAAACCATTAAAAATGATAACATAACTAATAAAAATTGAAGGGTAGTGTTGAGTTCAATGGGTTTTAATAGAGAGAAACAGATGTTGACAAGCAACAATTAAATTACGCAGCAATCAGTCAAATTAACCTGAATTTAAAAAGGAAGCTAAGCCAGTACCTCCACATACACAGCGAGTAAATAATAGACAGGTCAAAGCTGGAACCCTCAAGACTTTTATGAAAGGAAACCAGCACCAGCCAAGTTGGATGTATTTACATTCTAAAATGATCTATAGAACAGTTTTCATTCTTTAGTGGTAGAGTCCGGCATTCCCCCGGCAGACTCAAACTGCCTTCCTCCAAAGGAAACAATAGTAGTGGCTGTAATATAAACCATGTATTTCTCACACACATTTTGATTTTATTCCATTGAGGACAACTCTGGAAATAATTTTGGTAATTCTCCGTTTTGAAAACATCTGCTGGGTGTATTTTGTATTTCTCATTTCAGCAAATTAAATACATCAGTGATTTTGACAGTAGTGATTTTAAATATGCATTTACCATTTCTTTGTCCACTTGGGGGCAGAACTCCATAACAGGCTGAACGTTACACATGCATTTGACTTATTATGGCCTTAATAAGTTGATGCATAGTGCTGCATCTAAAGGCCTACAGCAGCGTCTGGCAATCCGTCCGAGGTCAATCGTTGTACAGCCTGAGCTACTGGAAGCTATTTCATTGAGTTTCCTTTTAGCAAGTTCAGTGAATTTGATTCTGAAACAGAGTAAAACAGAGATTATATTCGAACTCACCTTTGAAATGAGAGCACTGTGAATCTTCTTCAGGATGTCGTCCATCTCCAGCAACTTGGGCTGGATGAGGGAGCTGTGGGGTCCGCTGATGTGCCCGATGTGGTCCAGGCCCAGATAGTGCAGGATCAAAATGTCCCAGTCGTCCCTCTTGAGGGTGCTATCCAAGTGACGGGTCACATTGTTGTCAACCTACATCGGGGGGACACCGTGCATGAAAAAGACACACATTTACCGATCTGCGGGATTTCAGCTGATAACCAATTAAGGTTGGTGCTATTCAGAGCCGCTCCCCCTTGAGCAAACACAAACTGAGCAGAGAGCAGCTTAACCCAGAGCAGAGATGGAGTCTGATGATTATCTGATCATCGTCAGGCAAACATTACGCGACATTTGTAGCTGTGGCATACGGAGCAAATAGCTTTCTGTGTGATCTCGCCTCCCTGGTCGCTCAGCTGCCTTCATCTCTTTAATGCAGATCACTTTGCCTCTTAAATGAAGCAGTGACGTACACACAATACAGACATAAATCACTGGTTAATTCATCATTAATACATCATGTACGGTCTTTACTGTCTGTATTGGGAGTTTTGAAATACTTTCTTCATACTACGTCATCATTGTGGTTTCCGTTCGTCTTCTTTTTTCCATGTTTCTTAACAACACAGAAACCATTTCTGCCACCAGGTGCTTTATAATCCTCGCCACTCGTGTCTCTGACACAGCAGCTGGACACCGTGCGTACGTACCTCGGTGTAGTCGGACACAAAGAAGGAGGTGGTGCCGTCATGCTCCATGAAGTGTTTGGGGAAGAGGCGCACCCAGGTGTCGTCTCCGTAGAACACCATCCTCTTCCCTGCTGTTTTGGCCTGCCAGACCAGGTTGTCCTCCAGCAGCGCCGGAGAGTTCAGGTTCATCACCACGTCAATGAAGCCCGGGATGCTGCCAGTGGTGAGAGCCTGGGGGGGGGTAATTATCTTTTAATGCTGTTAAACAGAGTCCACATATTTAATCCAGCTGACTCAGATTTGTGCTGCAGTAAAAACATGCTGTTATATATTCATGAATGATCTCTAAAAGCACAATAAATGAAACAATTCCCCTTTAATCTGATCAGTCACTGCTTTGATCGAAACACCAAACTACGTCCCACACCACCACACTGTGCTCTTGCAGCCACAAATGGGAAGTGAAAGCTGAATCAGGATAGATTGATGATACTTATGAAGTACAGTTTCTACCGATTTCATCATGGAATCTGAACTAAAACAACACAATGGCCCCCATTTGACTGACAAGGGAAACACAGCCTGTTCTGGGGGAGTCAGGGGAGAGAGAGAGTGCGGTGCATCGTCGAGGGGGGAGTACAAAGGGCCTCGTCTCCACACACTGAGGGAGACTTGAGGATGCAGATGCTGGCAGGAAACACTGGGATTCACCCCCCCCCCCCCCATGAGGTGCCCGGAGCACAGCCTGACATCGTCCCAGATGCTCGGAAATAAAGGCTCAAATCAGAGGTGACCAGGCTCGGAAAATAAACGCGCTATATATATATATATATATATATATATATATATATATATATATATATATATATATATATATATATATATTACTATATTACTGTGCGAGTGCACTTCCACTGCTCTATAGCCGCTCTGTGGCTTCTTCACACCCCCACAAACCTCAGGAACTATCGCAGGGCCTCAAGCGTTTTTTATATTTCATTTTCAATATACCTACCGAGGGACAATGAAGTTTCATCATGTACGCCCTGATGTATGACAGTAAAGTTCTCCTACTTAGTGACTAACTAATAAACCAGTGAGGTTTATTAGTTAGTTATTGCTCTGATCGGAAAACCAAAGCTGACATTCTGGGCCTCGTCTTCTGAGCTTTGTTCCAGATTTCAATTATTTACCACTTCCTTCATTCCTTCCTTCCTTCCTTGCGATTGTTTTTCTCCTGCCGGTGGAGATACTCGTTTCAAGGAATGGTTCTGCTTCAAAAGCAGTCGTCTCTCTCTCTCTCCAGCCTGTTCAGTCGCACCGAGGTCCCTCGTCTATTAATAGAAATGTTCTGACCAATGAAACCATTGGTCTTTTTTTTTTCCAAGCTGGTAGAACACTTTGGTGTTTGCTATAATAAACTCAGAGGCACACAGAGGGAATACTTCTGTCAAGAAAGCGATCAGCTCAAAGACAAAGAGTTCACAGTTTAAAGAGACTAAATCTAGAAGTGCAGCTCTGAGAAAACATTGAGAAGTCACCCAAACGAACCAGTGGCTCATCAACGCACTAATTACTCTGCTTAAATGTCAAATACAATATCGGCGGGGAATGCAGACATGAACAGGTGTAAAGGGCTGGCAAAAGATTTCTCGGTTTCCTTTTAACTCTGCGTCCTGGTTACTGAATGAAATACTTTCTACCTTTAACTTACAGATCCTCTTCTCAGGCCTTCTTACCAGATAATGCATGAGGACCAGAGGACCAATTCTGAGCCCAGGCAGATACTAGCATTTCAAAACAGCCACATTTCTGCTGCTGCTGCACGTTATGACGAACTGAACTCAGTGTCCAAATCCACCGCCTCAGCAATGTCCACTGAGTGCCGAGCCAGTCTGACCGGCCACATGTGAATACGAGACTTCTTCTTTCTTCCTGTCATGGTTAGAAAAGATCAACAGGAGCCGTTACATTTAGCGGGAAGAGTTTCTGGTAACACAACTGCCTGGCCCTTAAAAACACCACACAGACAAGACACTAGATACTAAATCTGTGCACCTGAATTCAGAATCAGATGAGCCGTATATGATGAGCATGAAGCTTGTAACTTTATTACCCTGTGGAGCAGGGTCGTCCTTCAATCAGAGGATCGGCGGTTCGATCCCCGGCTCCGCTAGTCCATGTCAACACACTTAGCCCCAGTGCTTTATGAATGGGTGTGGATTAGTTAGAGTCCTGATGGGCAGGTGGCACCTTGCATGGTAGCTGCCATCAGTGTGTGAATGGGTGAATGATGACGTGCGGTGTTAAAGCGATTTGAGTGGTCGGAAGACTAGAAAAGGGCTTTACAGTCCATTTACCATTTACAGATGAGTGTGAGGTTCACTGTGTGCATGAATGGATTAGGATTGAGGTTAGTCGGCTGTGTCGTACCAGTTAATTGGGTGCAATGCAGTGATGGTGGCCAGTGGGAGGCAGCTGGCCTGTACTGCCACCTACTGGCGGGTCACCAAATCTGAACGCTGAGCTGGAACAGTTGAACCTCGACACACCTCCGATGTGTGGATGACGTTTGAACAACTTCAGCGTTTAACCATCAGAGGATATCTTGGGATTTCATTACAGCGGGCTCTCGTCTGTTTTTCCTCAAAAATGTATCTCCACTTCAAGAATGACTACGCAATCATCCAGGTTTTTTTTAATATATATATATATATATATATATATATATATATATAGAGAGAGAGAGAGAAATATTAGGTGCAGGTTTATAGATGTACCTGTATGCTCTCAGTGAGCCTGCAAATCAAACTTACATGCTTCTGGACAGCTGATGAAGTACCATTTTCAATGCTCATCCATATATAATATACACTGTACTGTACACCTCTGCTGCCACATAAACCCTTCATGGCTACGCTTCTAAATCACAGAGATTACATTTTGAGCTTCCCTCTCTTCATCGATTTCCCGCTACATGCTCCTTCACCGTCGACAAATCTTTTGAGGGAAGTTCACACCCAGAGCTGTTTTTTACCCAGCTGCCTGAGGGCCCCGCTCCCTCCATCATCACTTCTGTAAACCCTTTAGATTGTGAACATCTGTCTCCCTGCGAGTCCACCTGGATCCCCTCGTCATGACAACTTCCAGCTCCTCCTCGACACACGACTCCATTCTGTTCCATACAGCAGCCCACCATCTTCATCCCTATTACAGACGGTTAACTTGTGTCTTTTGAAATTCAGTGTGCTCACATCTACTGCTAAATATGTGTGCAAACAGTCAACGCTACATTCATTTGAGACACACTTTCACCCAAAACGCCTTGAAACTCCACAAGACCCAGGGCTGCTATCTAATGCTTGTCAAGGTTTTTAGTAAAAACGTTTTTGTAGAAACAACTTAATTAGCTGGTGAACAGAATATGGATTATATTATAGATTAGTCTATTAATCGATCACTCAATCTACAGGCAATTGATAGCAACTACAATGGATTCATAGTTATCGTAGATTTTAAAGTAAAAATCCCACATTCAAGTAAAAATCCCACATATGCACAAGTTACAACACTCAAAATGAGGATGTAATGCTTTTCTTTGTCACATATGATAAACTAAATATCATTGTTTTTTGGACAGTTGGTCATATAAAACAAGCAAATCGAATGCATCACCTTGGACTCATTTCATGGACTAAAGCTGAAACAATGAGTTGAATAGTGGATGAGCAACAAAAATAATCTGCAACTATTTTATAAATGAATTAAGTTTTCATTTTTTCAGCAAAAACACCTTTTGACATTTTATGGACAAAAAAAGATTTGATTAAAAAAATCTAATCTGCCAGATTAATTGAAGGAAGATAGTTGAAGCCTTAGTTGGGCACTTTCTCAAATTCTGGCTTTTATTCATAAAGCATTCATTGAAATGTGCAGCTCTGATGAAGGCATTTGTCATTAGCGTTGCCATTTTTAAATAAAAAATGGATAGTGAAATAATTGTAAGCGGCTCTCCCACACAGCACCAATGCTCTGACGGATTATATTTCTGTGCTCCCGGTTGTTTTATCCTCCAGAGTCTCCAACACTTATCCTGTCCACTGTGTTTGGCTCTTTGCTGACCTGAGAACTGCCGATTCTGCACCCTCACAGTCCTCCCCCTACCTGTCTGACCACATCTCTCAGACCCCACCGAGGAGGCGCTCCGTCCAAATTGTGTATCTGAAGCCACAACTTTTTCCTCCTGGGTTTTTGACTCCAAACTTCTTCTATCTTTAAAACAGCACCCCCCCCCAGCTAAAAACCTGAATGCCCTCTGACACTCAGGCAGTATATTCTGCTTCACCTGACAGCTTCAGTTAGATGCCTTGGTGCTGCCCGGCCCCCACACGGACAACACGACCGAGCTGCTCTTCTTTTTTTTCTCTCCTGGAATATCTGTCCCGTTTGCAAAATCTCTCCGGCACCATTGACACAACACACTGCCTCTCTGTCCCAGTCTGCCCACAATCTCAGAGTGTATCAGCACAACCACCTGTCATGTGGCAAACATGACATAACCCTCCTGGCTCTGCTCCCAAAATACTCTCAATGTGACAACGCATGCCATGTTTTCACCCTTTTTTTTTTTGGTGCTATTTGCAGTTGAAGGCTGGAAACTTAGCGCTCATCTCAAAATGTCCTTTTGCGTGATTATTCTGGGCTCACAGGAATACTGTTGTTTGGCTCCAACACTTGCACCTCAGGTCTCTCTTAGAAAAGATCCTTTAATCAATGACGTGAATTGATTAACGATGATTACTTTTTTTCTTTTCTTTTGATGGGCTGGATGAAATATTGGTGATGAGGGAATTCAATTTATTTTTTGGCTGTCTTTCTCATTACGAGTCCCGTTTTCCCAGAGCCCAAATAGAAAACTTCAAATTGGTTCTTTTGTCCGACCAACAGTCCAAAACCCAAAGATATTAAATTTATAATGGTACAAAACAAAGTAATCCTCATATTTCACAAGATGGAAGCACAAAATGTTAAGCCTTTTTTTGCATAACAAACAACTTTAACGATTCAGGTTTGTTTTTGATTATCTCTTTGTCATGTGATTCACTTGAATAATGGTTTAAGCACTACTTTCACATGCATATAATTGATTAAAAAACATTTGAAAATCCTTTAAAAGTATTGATTTAATCTGAAATTAGGCGATTGAGTCAAGCAACAATGTTAAACTCAACTTATGCCAGGATAACACATTTATTGAAGGGTTAGAAAAACAAATGCGGTTGAGGCAGGACGAGGGCTTAAACGTTCCCTTTTCACTTCCTGTGGGGAGCTTTGTTGCATGATGTCATTCTCCATCTCTCTGTCACTACCTAATCAAGGCATGATATTCTCAATAAGTCATTTATATTTTACAAAATCAAGTTCATTTCAACTTTGCACTATCTTCAAAAATAACATTGATTTTGTCTTGCAGCCAGTGACACAAACTGCAGCCTCCAAAATGATCATTCAGTAGCATCAACACCTCCAACATCACATGAATGTTACTGCAGGGCTGTCAACATTAGACTGTGAGCTTTAGCTTGACGGGCCGCATACACTGGAAACTGAAGTTTACCTGAACTCTGACATGTCACGTGTCATGTCTGTTTAAGTAAATTACTTTTCCTTTTTGAATAACTATATTATAAATATATTATTATACTAATATATTTGAGACCAGTTTTTAAAGATGTACATGGAAGAATCCAGAGATGGACTAATGTTGGCCTTGGTCCTTTTATGGGATGTGTCATGACAAAATTTAAAAAAATATATAGATAACAGCCTTTGAAGAATGTCAGTGTTCTACAGGCTGTGTAAAAGTGGTGTAGCATATTAAATATATTTAGTTTAGAATTAAAGTCACATCAGGACAAAATACACCACGAAATGTATTTGCAGCTCACCGTGACATGCCACACCAAAACAAGGATTTCTAATACAGTCCTGCCATGAGTGAGTCCATCCAGTCCATCCAGGCTCTTGTCATCTCCCGCCTGGACTACTGCAACTCTCTACTCGCCGGAGCCCCGGCGTCGGCCATCAGACCTCTGGAGCTTGTCCAGAAAGCCGCAGCTCGCCTGGTGTTCAATCTCCCCAAGTTCTCCCACACAACTTCCTTTCTCCGTTCTCTACACTGGCTACCTGTAAGAGCTCACATCCAGTTTAAGACTCTGGTGCTAGCCTACAGGGCAGTGAAAGGAACAGCTCCTTCCTATCTCCAGGCCATGGTCAAGCCTTACACCCCCGCCCGACCACTTCGCTCTGCTGCCTCGGGGCGATTGGTCGCCTCGTCGCTCAGAGGTCCTGGCGGCCGATCGACCCGGTCACGGCTGTTTTCTGTCCTGGCCCCACAGTGGTGGAATGAACTTCCCACTGACATCAGGACAGCGGAGTCGCTGCCCATCTTTCGGCGCAGGCTGAAAACCAACCTCTTCAGGAAGTGCTACCCTGAGCCTTCCACTCAGCACTTATTGTATTCATACTAGCTTGTTGCACTTATTGTATTCGTATTACTAATAGCACGAACTGTTTTTCTTGTTTCGGCACTGTACTTTGGCTCTGAGTTATGCTCTGCTTCATGCTCTTAGATGCTTGTTTGGAAAAGGAAATGTACTTATGACTTCTGGTGACTAGTAGTTCTTTTGATTACCAATGTTGATGCACTTATTGTAAGTCGCTTTGGATAAAAGCGTCTGCTAAATGACTGTAATGTAATGTAATGTAATGTAGTGAGATGTTAGTGGACACACTTAAAGGAAAAGTTTGGCTTTGATTTTGGCATCCTGTATATATTGAATATTTTGCACCTTATTGTTATCTCAGACTTCTATATTTTCTCTCAGGTCAGATACAGTCGCATCTCATCTCATTCGAACCTCCTCATCGTGAGTGACACAGCAGCAGCAGCGTACCTTGATCCTGGGCATGGTGACTGTCGGGGGTCTCGCCTTGGCCACGAAGCTGTGCGAGGAGCCTCTCTCCACCACGTGCCTGGTGTAGGGCATGTACCTGCGTCCATTGGGTCCGAACACGAAGTCCTCCCGGAGGGCATCCACTAGCATTATAACCACCCGTTTAAAAAGGGGCTGGGGGAGGCGAGAGGAGTTGGGAGAGCTTCCTGTAATTAAAGGGAGTAGGTTTTATGAGTTTTTGACATGTTACAGTCGGCAGCGCGTGCAGACAGTCGCATACGAAGAGTACAGGTGAGCTCACCTGTCAGCGGCTCCGCTGGCAGATCTGTCAGCTTGTTCTTGGATGAGAAGGAAGACTTAAGAGGGACTGGGAAAAATCCCCGCAGGAAGAGGGCGACGCCAAACACTTCAAATATTAAAATGAACGAGGCAAAAACAGACGAGCGCACTTTCATGTTGCTGGTTGACGGGACACTTTAAAAAGGGACGAGTGTGTGTTTGTGAGATATTTGCTAGCTAGCAACCGACATGGCGCTTGCCACTCAGTTTAACAAAATATAGGAGAAAATAGAAAGCCATAACATCCAATTTCACACGGACGCACTGTCAAACGACGCATTACAAAAGCCACGTTCTCGGCATTAAATTAAACGCGTCTATATTATATATCTGTGGCTCTAATAGCGAATAAAAACACTAATACCAGTTAGCGCTGTAGCCATTCATAGCAGCTTCCGCATTGATAGCATGGAACTACGGGTATTACGTAGAATCAAACAAGACCGATACGCTTTTTCTCCACATGGTATAAGGCTCAGCTGCTGACAGTGTAATAATGGGTCAATACCTGTCATTTGATTACAAGACTATGGTGTAACAGTAAAAGCAAGTCCTAAGCTGCTTGTCACTTATGATATCACACCTGCAGCAGTATTCTATGAAAGACTATTTATGAACAGCCTACAGTTCCAAGGATGACACCTGCGCAGTTTGAGAGACGGGACCTCCATGAGCTGTATCCTATTGTTCTTTTCTTTGGCCATTTGGTACCAATAATATGAATAAAAGCCAGTTGTGGGGCCTGAAACACTGCTTGTAGATTGAATATTACCAAGAGGAGGCTACAAGAAGTTTTGTAGATGAATAAATAGTCTTATTACTGTTATATAGGGATAATAAAAGTGTTGATCAATGCAAAGACCACACAGTAATGGATCATATTAATGTCATACTGTATGTGAAGGAGGCAAGTATGCCTATTTGGATATTTTTATAGATATACTATAACTGCTGAGTAGAAGGTAAGTGGATAATCTCTGATTTTATAAAATATGATTTAAACGTGATGTGTATGACGCTTAAGACTGATAAGGTCTGTTGTAAATGAACTCAGGAGGGAATTAAGTTCCTTTTGACTGTTTTGTGGGTTTGAGCTGATGCTGCCATCTACTGGCTGCACTGCTTCATAGACGGTGTTTAAGACATTACACACACACACACACACACACACACACACACACACACACACACACACACACACACACACACACACACAGCACATCCTGTTTATTGACATTTATTATTCATAGTTTGACTTTAAATTCATCTCTCATGGAGACCAGAGATCAAAAACAAGTTAAGACCAGAGGAGCTTTAAAACCCCTTTTAAACACCAAGACCAACATTTCCCCAAAAAACAGTCATATTCGTCTATGGCATTCTTTTTTTGAATTATCAAATGAATCCACCAATTAGCTTTAGCTGCTTAAGTCTGTCTGTAAAATGTTCAAAGAAACCTGCTTATTTTGTCTGAACAACAGTCCAAAAAGGACCTAAATGATTCTCACACTTATCAATTCATTAGTTGACTGATTAATGAGCCTCCCAGACTGCAGTACAGTATCTATTCTAACTGCACAAAACCTTCAATGATGAACTGTGTTATATTTTTCTGAATTCTTCTATGTAATAACTGCATATTCAGAAAAAAAAGCCAAACGTGTCATCATATCACTGTCAGATGATTAGCTTTATTAACAGTGGTATTAATAAAGCATTAGAATAACATGATATTTAAATACCTGTCCTGACACATGATCTGTTAAAGGTCTGAGAGAGAGGAAGTTATGACGCTTATTGTGGAAATCAGCACAATAACAGCAGATTGCAGCACCAATGAGCACTTTATTCAGAGCAGATCTAGCAGGGCCTTTCTCATAATAAAGACCTGCCACATATGATAATGACATTTCTATAAAATAATATTATTGCAGTCTATTTGTTTTTCCTCTTCAGGACATTAATGAAGGCGTCTTTGGGAACTTCCACGTTGCCGATACGCCGCATCTTCTTTTTGCCCTCGGCCTGTTTCTTCAGCAGCTTCATCTTCCGTGTTATGTCTCCTCCGTACTGCCGAGACAAAAAGACAAACATGTATAGAATTCAGAGTGTTTGTGGTGCAGCGGCACATTCAGCAACTATTGAGAGTCAAGGAAAACCTTTACTCACACATTTAGCGAGGACATTTTTTCTGAATGCCTTAATTCTGAAAGAGGAAAACACTGTCGGGTCACAATTTTAGGGCAAATAAAACCCATTCAGCACATTTGTTTTCACACACAAACACAATTAATAGTGCTTTATACATGCACGTGTTTTGCATGTCTCGCATGCTTCTCACAAAGCGTTGATCTCAGCCCGATGCTGTACTCACGTTTCCCTCGCGATGACCTTACTTCCGATGGCTGCCTGTACAGCGACCTCAAACATCTGCCGTGGTATGGAGTCTTTGAGTCGCTCACACATGGCTTTCCCTTGGCTGTACGCACGGCCCCTGTGAGGAAAACGCACCCGTCAGAAGGTCGCCCGTAAAAAAGGTCAGAGAGCAGCTGATTGTTGGCGAAGCGCAGCGCCCTTCAATTACCAAAGTCTGTGCTGGCTTTGGTGGTTAAGAACGTTAAATGCAGATCTGGTGTGCGTCATCACTTTTGGCCTGCGGAGTTACTCTACCGCCCGTGTCGCAAATGAAACGAAGTCCATGTCCGCTGTGTAAAGTCACTGTAATAGATAATGTCAACACCGGCTGCCAAGAGGGCTTTTTATTAACGTTATCCTGGGTGATGAATACATTTCACGCTCCATAGGCTCAGGAGAATCACTATAATAATGAAGGACAGTATTACATTGAAATTATGTCAACTCATAAAAATCAGCCAGTGAGTGTAATGAAGCCACGGGAGGATGCGGCCCTCCAAGACGAGAAGAAGATCCCCTCAAGCAGCGTCAGAGTTACACCGCCAGACACAAGTTGGGGGACTTCGGAGACAAAATATTTAGTGAGAAATGAAACAAGTTGACAGCATCTGAACCCAGCGGTGACTTCAAACATACCTGTGTACAATGGTGATGAGTTCCTCCACAGGCTGCCCGTTCAGCAGAATGTTCATCTTGATCAAATCAGCCGCCTGGTAGCCTGCGTTCTCATAGTCAAAGCTACGGGAGATAACAAAATGAGAAGGATGGTCTGCTGAATACATGGACTGCTTGGCATGGAGTCAGTCAGAGGTGATGCAGTGTTTCATAAAAGACCAACATCGTTACATGTAAGACCCGAGGGAAAAGGTACGAAAGCCCATTGCCGCCACGCCCGGAAAAATGAAAACAGATCAGTATCATGTTATAACGTGAAAAGTTTATTGTTATAACAAGATATTTTCATGTTATTATGACACACATTATAACAACAAACAGTTTTTGTTATAATAATACACTATGTATCTTGTTATAACATGAAACCTTTCATGTTACAACGGATAACTTCAATTTGAAACTCATTTTTTAATGAGGACGCAGCGTGTGGTTCGGATAAATTGAGGAATATGGCTCATTTACTCATTTGCTAAAGTTCTACTTCCGCCCGAGACCAACTCATCTCTATATAACTTGAAAAAATGTCATTCAAGAATATAAGTTATCACGTTATGACGTGAAACGCTTTATGCCCTAACATGATAAATAGTGTATTGTTTTTTTATGTCGTAACACGTAAAAATATCTTGTTATAATTTGATAAACCTTCTACGTTATAATGGGACACTCATCTGTTCTTCTTTCTTCTTGGCGTACGCTGCCGTACAGAGGAGAGGAAAAACTATGGAGACAGACTTCTTGACTTGTGAGTGGATTAAAAACTGGATTCACTGACATGTTTCCTTGGAATGTAATCTATCCTTTGACAACTGATAACTAAATACATGTTTTGAATTGACGTTACAGCTGTGGATAAATGGAACTTGACTGACTGTGGACTATGTTTAATCTATACGTAGCACTTGTTTAGTTTTACCTGGCATATCCAGAAGACAGAGATTTGAGGAGGTCATAGAAATCCACAACAATCTCATTTAGAGGGAAGAGGTACTTCATCATGACGCGCTGGTCGTCTATGTACACCATGTTCTTCTGGATCCCTCTGCGGTTCTTTAACAACACAATTTACAGTGTCAACAATCCAAGAAGGGCTGCTGCTAATTAATCATGTACTTACGAGATCGAGTCATTTGCCCTTTTTCCTCTCACCAAGCAGAGAGCCATGATCTTGCCGGTGTAACTGTCCGGAGCGAGAATGGTCCCCAGCACCATCGGCTCCAAATACTCCGACACGACCGATCTGTCTGGGAACTGAGCGGGGTTCACGATGGTGATCTCCTCACTGCCGTGCTCCTGCGAGGACAACCAGCGAGATGTGAGCGTCATAATGAAGCTTTTCATGATGCTAAAGCAATAGTAAAAAAATAAAAAATAACACTCAACCCCTGCTGGCATGAAATCGAACTATAAAAAGTTACCTTTACACCTAAAACCTTTATTAGAGTTTATTAGACTAGTCTTACAAGAATGAGAAATAGTGTGAATTGTAATCATTTGTAGTAAAATATCAATCTTAAGTCTTAACTTACACTAAGTTAATGTGTATGGGATGAGAGAATGTTGTTTCTGAGGAAACTTGGACACAACTTGTCTGTGTGTTGATTGTCCTCTCAAGTATCTCCCTTATGTCATTGAACAAGTTCATACTTTGTTTTTGCTGACAGCACAGAACGAGCCCGCCTCTGCTGTAAGACCAGGAAGCATTACCTTGATGAGTTTGGGTGAAGAGAGGACAGCCTTGTAGGGCACGGTAGGCGCCGTCACTATGACGGAGGCGTTGTATTCCTGCTCCAGCCGCTGATTGAACACCTCCATGTGGAGGAGGCCCAGGAAGCCGAGTCTGCCGGAGCACAGGAAGGTTCACGGGTTTACTGCGGTTTAATGATGGATATTCAAGCTTGTAATTACAAAGAGCCTGTTTGGAAAGAGTTCAACGGTGATGAGGGCTCGTCGCAGTTCCAGAGCAGCTTCGTACTTCCGAAAGATCTAAATCACGGCCACTAATGGAGTCAAATTCAACTTCATCATCTGGACTAAAACGACCTGTGATGATAAATAAACTCTCACTTGGCAACATACGGTATGTCCTAAGGAGAATTGTTTATTCCCCAATCAATCAGAGCATATGATGTCCAAGTGGAGAACTTTTCTGGAACAAAATCTAAGCCAAACATTAATCCTCGTTTCTTTTTGGGATTGTTGCTGCTGCTGTTCTTTCTCTTTTGACTTGGTTTGATTTGTCTTCAGTTCGACTTATTCTGTGTCATGTTTTATTAGTTTGTTTTCATGTTGCTCAATGTATTGCACTATGAACAAAAAAAACGTCCAAACGTCATGACTCGGGTCAAAACTTTCTCTCAACGTCCACACTTTTCTTTTCCCTGGCTGTCACATGACATGTAGTGACACCACTCCTCTGTTGGTCCCTTTCGTCATTCTAATTCAAAGGCGTCGGGCTCACCTCCAGCCCGCTCCCAGGGCCAGACTGCTGTCTCTCTGCACCGTGACACTCGAGTCGTTCAGGGTCAGCCTCTCAATGGCGCTGCGGAGGCCCGGGTAATCTGACTGGTCCATCGGATACAAGCCTGAGGGACGGAAAAACAAAAAGACAGAAGAGTGCACATCAGGGGCAAAAAGGACTCATTTACGTGGAAAGCACTGAGTGCACTTACTGTGCTGGCTGGTGAGACACAACGTACGCCGAAGGGGCTTTTACATTTGACTGCATGTCCAATGATACTGGAATATTTAAGGGTAGCGTTCTGTCATGTACTGAGTTATCATGGGAATGGCAACATCACAGAGATTTTGTATGTGACAGCAGGAAGAGGATGAGAGAACGTCTTACCAGCAAAGACCATGGCTTTGGCTGGTTTAAACCCTGGAAGAGCTTCCACCGGCTGCTCCTGGAGGTAGAGGGTGTCCCCGATCTGGGCCTCCTTCACATCCTTCATCCCGGCTATTATGTAGCCCACTTGGCCTGCAAACCTACACAACAGACGAGGAGAGTTACACAAAAGCAACGTAAACAAACAAATGTTTATACGTGTCTATTGCAATAGACATAATTTAGATAAATCTACACTGAAAGATTGTCCTCTTATTTTAAATCATTAACATACTTTACACGGACTAGATCACTGTTGGATCAGTTCATAACTGATCCAACATATCTTTTGTTCCGAAAGACCTCCAGAAGATATATGAAGGAGCATCATTGGATTCCTTTTCTCTACATAGATGATCCAATCGGAGGACCACTGAATCAATTGGTGCATAAAACACCATGAATAAAGCCCAGTAATTAAGTCAGGAAGCGATAGCCTCCGATTTTAGAAGACATCAGGAAATGGTCAGAATGCGGATCACAATTTTCCGAAGCCAAAGGTAATACGTCTATTATTAAATAATACAAAAAAAACAGCATGTTTGGCATTTTTGCTTAACAAATGACCTAAATGACTAAACTCAACTATTAAAACAGTTGCAGGTTGTTTGTCCTGCGCGACTGTAACATCCGCTGTAACGGATCAGACAACCAGTGAGAGGAGGAAGGGAGCTGCGTACAGCTTCTGTGTCGGGTGCTCATCTGGCCGGAGGAGCCCCAGCTCGTTGACCTCGTAGCTTTTGCCGAGATGGGCCGACACAATCCTGTCGCCTTTTCTGACCCGACCTCCGAATACGGCGATGTTGGCCACCACTCCTCTGTAGTGGTCGAAATTGGAGTCAAACACAAGGGCTTTAAACGGGTCATCGATGCTCGCCAGGGGCCTGATAATAACAAGAACGGAGAAAGAAAAAAAAAAAGGCTTCACTTTAATGTGTCAAACACGTTTCATGTGAGAGGAAAAAACACATTAACCTTCTTACGCTGGAACTCTGTTCACAACAGCCTGGAGAACCGCCTCGACATTCGTTCCAAGTTTAGCTGAAATCTGAAAGGGACGAAGAAAATATATTCAGAGACGTTTCTCGGATAAGCAGTACTGGAAACTAAACAGCAGTGTACATGTGCGCCGACTCACCCTAATGCATTCTTCGCGGGGAATATCAAACACCTTTTCAATCTGCAACTCCACCCTCTCTGGATCAGCATTCTTTAAATCAATCTGAGGGAGAAATGTAAAATTCGAGCGCCGTGCTATAGTAGAAAACAAATGTGATTAAACCAAAAAAACAGGTGGGCCTCGGCGTACCTTGTTGATGACAGGGATGATCGCCAGCTGAGCTTCAAAAGCCAGGTAGAAGTTGGCCACCGTCTGCGCTTGAATCCCCTTCACGTGACAGTAAAAATATGCATTCCATGCAGCACCATAACGATTCACAGAGAAAAACGGGAGAGATCTGGTTTCATACCTGATTGGCGTCAACGATCAACAGGACACCTTGGCATGCAGAAATCGATCGAGACACTTCATAACTGAAGTCAACATGACCCTGCAAACGGAAGGCGAAAGACATGTAAAGCTAATTTCCATCTCCTTTTATGGACAAACGATCCATGAAATAATAATACATGGTATCCCACATTTTTTATCTTGAATCCAAAATCCATCTGTTTGTTTTTTTGATTGTGTTTCCAGTTATGGTGGGGAAATGATCCATATATATTATGAGGAAAGGGAGCATTGCTTCTTCCCGACATCCCACCCAGCTGATCACTCACCGGCGTGTCGATGAGGTTCAGGAGGTACTGCTGTCCCTGGTGGCTGTAAATCAACGAGGCCGTCTGGGCCTTCACTGTGATCCCTCTCTCCCGCTCCACCTGAAGCTTGTCCAACACCTGCTTGTTCTTCTCCGTCTTCACTATGGCGCCTGTTTGTCAATGACACCCATTAGTGACACGATGTCTTAACTGGAATCAATTTAAGAGAGAGAGACGCAAGCTCCCACAGTCATCAGCAACCATAGCCACACACACATCACAATGAGGATCGTGCTGATCAATGATGGGAGCACATGATCCAATTATATTTTCACATCATCAGTATGTGTTCAGACCAAAATCCAGATGTTGATTTCATAAAAACTAAAGGGTTCAAAAAATATTGCAATGAAACATACCGGTCATCTCCAACAGCCTGTCAGCCAAAGTGCTCTTTCCATGGTCAATATGAGCAATGATGCAGAAGTTCCTGATTCTGTCCACAGGGAACTTAGACAGGTCAATAGTGTCCTTAAAAGCACAAGGAGAGAAGCCTGCAGATTACCGGGACAGTCACTCAACAACTGCTGAGTGTTACAGTAATTAGTTTTAAAGACATGGCAATATTTCAAACAGATGAATAATTATTTCTACTTCTGAATGGGGTACATGAAGAAGAACCACCAGAGCAGCTTCCTAACTGTGAGTTTCTCAGCATTTCTCAAGCCTTTACTTCAGGTGAACTCTCAGCACAGATGGAAGAAGTATTAAGATCCTTTACTTAAGTAAAAGTAGCAGTATCACTCTGTGAAAATACTCCACTACATGTCCTGCATTTAAAACCTAATATTAGTAATAGTATGTAAGTATTGCCAGCAAATTGTACTTAAGGTATAAACAGTTAAACTCATTCTGCAGAAAACATTTAAACAATTTATACATATTTTTATATCTTATACCTGTTTCACATAAGGGATACATGTCAGATAAATGTAGTGGAGTAAAAAGTACAATGTTTGCCTGGAATAGTAGGAGTATAAAGCTGCATAAAATGGAAACACTCTTAAGTACAAGTACCTCGACCTGTTGTGCTGAGTGTGTAGCTACCTTGCCTGTTTGTGTGCTGGCCATCCTGAAGCCGCTGGAGAACACGGGCAGCCTTTTCATCCAGCGGTGTCTCAGCAGTGTGTAGGTCGTGTTGTTGTCGCTTTGTATTTTCCTTCTATACACTTTAAACTGTAAAACACGTCTCATTAGAGACGTTTCGCACCACCGCTTCACGAGAGAAAACGACATGTTTTCGCTAAGCTAAGTAACCAGCCTGCCAGCATGAAGGATACATAACAGTTAGCTGTCGTTGACTAGCTAGCAGTGGTGTGTTAAATGCTTCTGCATTGTCATTAATAAAATGTAGGCTGTCGCCACGTTGGCGGAGCATTAGTGGACTGTCGCGACGATAAAGCGAACCTATTTTAAAATCAAATAATACTCTAATAACCCCGGTGCATGAGTTGTTAGGGTGCTGACATTTTAGGTGACAGTTCACCTGCAAAGAATTCTGGGAAATGTTGTTTATTTTTTGAACCAGAGATGGTAAAAAGAAACCAGATGAGTTCCTGCTATAACTTCCGCTTTCTTTTATGCCGGACAGAGCGCGCGAGTAAATCGTTTTTCCTTCCAAAATATAGCCTTAATAAACTGTTACCGTTTATCTTAATAAGCTGTTACATCTCTTTTTAAAATGCTAATATGTCTACACATTGCAGCAGCCTGTATCTACGTACAGTGTAGAAGGCTTTTAGGAGTTATTAGCCTCAGGGTCTACTATAATATAATAATTATGACGGAATAGTACACTTGAAACAACACTTGAAAGCGTCAGAGGAGGATGATTATCTCGACACACTGTTATCTTTGAACATGCTCAGACATTCGGAAGTCCCGCCCACTCAACCTGTCAGATGAGGGATAAAAATGGATATCAGTTGCTATGACAACGAAGCTACCTCTCTGCACAAGAATAGATTACTGCTTCTCTTCTTTGTGCAGCCAGAGATAATAAGCCTCTATTACCCACAGTTTATGCCTGGCATGTAATCATCTTTTCTTTTTCTTTTTCTTTTTCTTTTTCTTTTTCTTTTTCTTTTTCTTTTTCTTTTTCTTTTCCATTTGAGATCTTTACACTGAGGGCTGAGTTTGATTCCCAGACCTCAGCACTCTGTTTCTCTTAAAGATAACACGTTCATTAATAATATCACAACACCACCTACATACAAGCCTCCTGTTCCGGAGACGTCTATAGATTGCTCAATAACTCTTATATCTATAGCATCTCCTGCACAATCGAGAAGATTTGCAATCATGTCCCCCCCCCCTTCTCTGTTTCATAAACCAAACAAAGATGGCAGCCATAAAGGACTGCTTCATGTTGATGCAAGATCAAATTAATGTGTTATAGTGCCCTATGTGAAAATATTAAACATTATCAAATAATATACATACTATTAGGTAAATAACCTGACAATAAAACTTTTTTTTTTCCTCAAAAAAAACAAATGTGTACAAAACCAGCATGAAGATTTAGACTGTGAGGACTGTGAAAGTCTTGAAAACAGCAGGAAGTGCAGTCACATGACCTATGCTTAGTTCGGTAGCTTAGCTTTGTGACTCCAAGCTATTCGTTAACGAGAGGCACACACTGGGGATGAGCCTCTATTATCTCAAATAGCTGTAGAAATGGTTTAACAGTCAGTTATTTATATCTAAACCTTTTACAGCTACAGGGAAATCTCAATTTCTAACTGAAAAAAAAGGTCCTAGGAATGTTTTTATTTACACCTGTGATTAGTAGGTCTGTTAGGTGACCGTAGACCTCTCTGGGAATTGGACAGTGTTACTGTTCAATTTGAATGGCTTTTTAAAAAATGCAAAAAAATCAAGCAATTTACCTGAGGCCTATTGTAAGTGGAATCCACACAAAATCAATCACACGTTTTGACAAGCACAGGAGGAACACATGATATTAACGAGGGCCTGATTTTTCAATTAGTTTGTCTTCTTTCACACACACACACGCACACACACACACACACACACACACACACACACACCTGTAGTCTCTCTGTCATAGCTCACCACATTAGGTTGCGGCCAGCGTGTTGCCATAGCAACCTCCTCAGCCACACTTCACTGTGTGGATTTGCGTTGGTGTCACGTGTGTCTCGGGGTTGTGGCCTTTTTCAATTTTGTTACATTTAAACTCGACGTTGTCATTTTATTGACGTGTTGTGATCTTTTTTGCAACTTTGCGCTGTGAACTAATGTTTGCCAAACAACACCGTTCTAGATCAAGTGTCCTGAAAGAGACTAGGGTCCAAATCATCTATGTAGACTCACATACATTGCTCGGTACCCTGGGTAATTCTACACTGGCCCGTTCATAATAAATCTAACTTAGATGTCAGATCTTTAGTCCAATTGAAGCCAGTAGCTTGGAACCGTCCCATGTTCTCTTAGACTGTTAAGAGTTGAACTCAACTACCTCGAAATCTGTCTCTGACTCATTTTTAAGTTCTCAGATCTGACACTTTGAATAAATTGTCAAAAGATATTCAATTATGAAGATTTCCCAGACATGCATGTGAGCAGCGCTGCTGCGCTGTCCTGCCAGACACCTCGCATCCATCAGTATTGATTTCTGTCCGGCCACACGAGCCTCTGAGTGGGTGAACCGGGTCGGCTGTGGATCGAGGCGATGGAGATGAGGAGACCTCACACCGGGGGTCTGTGCGGCGCTCGAGTCCCAGCGAGTCTCGTGTTACAGCTCCAGTGCCGCGGGGCTTTTTGTGGAGTTTTATCAACACACTCGTGATGATGGTCCCTGACAGCATCCTCTCCTGACGAGGAGGGGCCCGAGCTGCCGTACTCAGGGTCCTACACAATCCGACCCGGATCTGTTTTGTGTTTGTATTTCAAGGGAGAAGCTGAAACTTTCTCAGCACTGCAGGATTCTTTACAGCACTGTTTTCTTACCGTTTCCAGCTGTAGTGTCTTGCAAAATGGATGGAATTTGACAATACATGTCTTTAAAAGATGTTTGTCTCAACAACAAACAAAAATATCATACGAGGCAGAAATCTCCACTTCAGTAGCACTATCTATATTCTGATGGTTTTTACAGGGGGGGTTGTGACATATCATTCAGTTATACAACGTTGTATTCCTACAAACAAGGGGAAACAATGTTTTTCTTTATGGACAGTTTCATGGACTGATAAAAAGACATATTCTAAAGTCCCTCTGTAAAAACCTTTGACTGTCAAGAATTTTGAACCTGACTTTATCCAATGTTCAGATTTCTGTTATGAAAATATATGCAAATTAGCACATTTTGATAACACAATGTCTCATTTGCATATCTTAACAAACTATTTAAAAATAAACTTGTTCTACAAAAAATAAGTGGATTAATGTAAGAAATCAACTGGGGAAGTTCCATGGTCGTATCTATGAGTTCAAAGTTCTACCCTAATTACCTGTAGGCATATGTGTCAGCTATTAAGTAACCAAAGAAAATTGTGTTTAACTGGCGTGTTTAAATATAAATTCAGATATTGGTCAATATTGCGTATTGAAAAACTCTCAAATATCGGTATCAGCTTGAAGAATGTGGCCTCAGTCAGGCTCTGGTTCACAAGCATGGCACAAACTAGATGTAAATAATTGAAATGATATGTGTTTTTTATTAGAAACTGTGCGCTGAATCAGGCATCCACCTCGTGAACAATCATTTTATCTGGAATGTTTAAGAATTCTATCGGGATGTTGGAGAAAATTTGAATTAAAAACTCATTTATATCCGGCAACATAATTTGTTAAAAAAAAAAAAAAAAAAAGATTCATCTTCATGCAGAGTTTGATTCAACAGTGAAATTAAGTTCAAATATTAATGTGAAGCAAAATCATATCACTCTATGGTGAAAAGGTAACACAGCAGAGTACCAGACTGTATATAGCTACTGATATGGGGCTGAACATGGTTTATATAGCAGACTGTCTTCAAAATAGGTCTATACAATACTACATATGCTCATAAAGTACAATCATTGGTTGTCCCTGTTGTATTGACGCTGATGGAAGTGGATTACATGATGACTGTATATATGGCTTCTGAGCTGGTCCAAAGTTTTAGTGTAAACAACTATCGATCTGCATACAGATATGAGTTGAAACTACAATTTCATAATGTTAACAAAAAATAATGATTTAGTCCCCAATCCTGGCTGTGTCGTCTCACTTTAGACTCGTTACACAGAAGGATTTCTGGCAGAGGAATGTGACTATCATCCACACATGATTCACTGGAGTTCCTGTTGGCACAGAGCGGTCCTGTGTTCGCGGTCCTGTGTTCCCTCTCATATCTGTAATTGGTTCAGAATAGCTTGTGGAATCACGAAATGTATTGTGAGGAGCCAGACACTGGATATGAATAATGACCTAAATTTTGTAATGGCAGACATGCTGATTAGTTCTGCCACGGTGCTCCAGTCTACACCGGCAAATCCACACTGTCCTCCAGAGTTACCACCAACATCACGGGCAAGCCAATAAAGAGCTGTGATATTCACGTTTCATGTGTATCTCAGGACATTTAAACCAGTAATTGGCATATGAACATATTTGTATATTGTTTAATCTTGCTCAAATAAATAAATATCCAGAATAAAATAAAAACACAGAAAAAAATAATGCATATTATTGTGCTTGTGCAGCAAAATGTTCATGCTTTTCTCCTAAATTTGCCATCTCTGAACTTTTTGTGCTGTTAGCGATATATTCTGTTAACTGTGCTGTTATTAATTATATGCCATAGATCATTTAAAAAAAATCCCTAATCCATATGTGCGAATGCTAAGGTGAGAGGGGTCGACGTACCTACAGAAAATAGTCACCTAGCTCTGCTGCTCTGAGTTACTTTCTTAGCCTCTTGTGGCTCATTGTTTTGTTTTTAAAGCGCTACAGAACATGGACTGCATGCCTCAAACCGACTGAACTGCACTGTACTGTACTAAATGACAGACAAGTCTAAGCTAAGTAAGCAATTCAGCTGGCTGGTGAAGAAAATCAAACATCTAAACTGCTTAGGAGTTGGTGGGGACCAAAACAGAGCAAAAAGGAGAGCGAGTACATTTGTAAGGAAGAAAAAATGGCCAATGTGATGATAATGTTGCTACTGTCTGATGGATGCATAAATAGGCACTTTGTTTGCTAATACATTGGCCAAAAACTTTATGAGACATTACTTGGTCGGAGCTGTGTGTCTGTCAGCTTTGAACAGGGTTTTTTTCTGCTACAGGTCAAAAATTAGAAATCCATTTTCAAATATGTTAAATTGCAGGTTATTTCAGTTAATGACGTTTCTATTGACAATATATTTGTCTTTATATGTGAGTTTATTTTTTGTAAAAAAAAAAAAGATTAAACTCTGCCCGCGCTAGCAAAACTTGACAGCACACACGTATAAACATACCATTCAGAGCTTTGTCCGATTCAGTAACGGCACCTTTTTGACTGAATATCAGCTTTTTTCATATGTAATGATTCATGAATGAAAACAATAGTGATGTGATGTAAATAAATTAAGCATTCATGACTTAACTGGTAGAGTTTTACCTCGACACACACTGTATGCATCTTCTGTAATTTTGTTTCTTGTCTCAATGCAATGTTAACAACTCATATCAGCACTGAATGCTATTTCATGCACAAGCACACTAATGTTGCAGCTTCCTATGTTTCATCTTTTTGGCTTGGAGTGTTTCAATAATTCTCGAGGTCAGTGTGATTACAGCCCAATACCTGCAGTCACAGACAAGAAAACACAGTTTACACTGCAACAATATCATACATGTGTGTTTTAGCATTGGCTTGGACAGAAAAAAAAAGTCAGGCCACTCTTATGTGGCAAAGAAAGTAAGAAAGATGAGAAAATCAGTCCCTTTCACACCATAGGAAAATAAATACGGTAATATTAAGAGTGGGCGTTACCAGACAATTCAACACATTTAGAAGTAATCCTAAATAAAACACATGTGTTCATGTTTATGTGTTAATTCTTCATTGGATTTGTATGTACAGTGGCCACATACTGTAACTGGAAACATACTGTCAAGGAAATATTCACTCTAATCAAAGTAATCACACGATATGTCACCATGAATATAAATATACATACACATTTACAAAAGCCGGCCTTTTCAAAAGAGCTGCAGACGGTGTAGAAAACAGGCGGAGATAGAGGATCACACTGCAATCCAGGACTTCACTCTGCAAAGGTATGTGTACACAGTTGCTGGAGGTATTTGGTTCGTCTCTTAGTCCCCGGACCAGAACCCGTCAAAGCTGGCCTCTAAGTAGAGGGGACCATGTCCTTTATAATGGGTTCTCTGTTTAAGTAGGTGGCCCAGTAAACCAGGTTGAAGCTGCTAAAGAGAACCGGAAACAAAATTCTCGACATCCTGTCAATTTTGCTGACGCTGTTGAACGACTTCTTGCTGTCGGGGACTTTGCCGTCTGCTCTGGGCTTGTTGGGATCCAAAGTTCCTCCTTTGGCGATGGTTGGTAGTGTGCCGGAGTCCTTGGTGATGTTTGGCGCGTAGTTGGCCACCGCTACAGCGTAGGCGTTGTTCTTCTTGACGACAGACGCCCGCTCTTTTTTCTGTTGAAACACCGTGAGGATTAGATGCAGAAAGCTTCAAAAGACAGAGGCGACCCATGACTTTAAAACACATGTGAATGAAGGAGTGAGGTGACAATGGATCGACATGGGGGACAAAGATGTCAACAATTTGACAATTGCACTGTAACTCTCAGTGTTTGTGTTTTTTGGCCTCCAGAGGATGTTTTAGGCCATGTCCACACTACTCTGTTTCCATTTGAAAACGCATATGTTTTGCTACGTTTACAAAGAGCGTCCACACTACGCCGGAGTTTATTGCAGCGATTGTGTCCAGCGGCGTTATCAGCGCTACCGAGCGGACGTCTGAAGTCACGGTTAGAGGCTTTGAGGACAATGGACACAAACAGAGGACTTTCCTGTCCTCAATAATGCTTATTTTGTTCTGCACAACTATTGTGGAGTCTGCAGATAAAATGTAAAGGAACAGAAGCTGTAATTGCTCTCCAGTAGGACAGAGCTATGAGTGAGAACAGACAACAACGAAACCAAAGGGAATGAGTGAGAGACGTGTTTTGACCACAATTATGGACCCATAATCTAGTAAACCATTATGTGTAAGTGTTCATTTTAAAGTAAATTTGATGTGTGAGAGAGAGAGAGAGAGAGAGAGAGAGAGAGAGAGAGAGAGAGAGAGAGAGAGAGAGAGAGAGAGAGACCCGCAGCACTGCAACTAAGTCTGAAAAATAAAACTTCTAAAACTTTACAGGAAATGTGTCTGTTAGAGTTTATAGAGGAAGATTTTAGAGAAGATCTTAAGTATCAAACACAACCTTTCATTTTTAAAGACTACTTTATTTTTTTAACGTAGCAACCAATCTACTTCCTGTTTACATCGGCACCCGCATGCTCAGTGTACGTGAAGAGTCACGTGATATTCGTTTTCAGGCGTTTTAGTGTGGACGGAGAGCTTTTCGAAAACGATGCTGAAACGCTGTGTGAACAGAGTTTTAAAATAAAAAACGTATTAGTGTGGATGTACCCTTAAACTTGACTGATCCTCACACAGCAGGAGGATGTCACACTGGATGTAGAGCACTTCACAAGACATACATGTACAGTATTGCAACTTGAACTTGAGCACTGGATGATCATTTTCCTTTTATCCAAGCCCCTTTTTTTGGGCTCTGTATTATTAAATCCGTCTCCATCTATTTGTGGTGATATTTTCTACATAAATAAATGTTTAGAACTTATTTTTGAATTTCTATTTGGTTGCTGAATTTTGCATATGTGTCTTTCCTGTCTACATTCAGTTATACAATCTCATTGCCTTTATATTCTTCAGTGATATCTTTTGTCATTCATGTCCGCCGCTCAGCTAAAGAGCTCTCCTAAATAGTTGGAGCACTTTGGCTCCCCTTGTGGCCGACTGATGCGGCCGTGATCGCCGCCTCCTCCCTCCGCCTCCAACAAATGTTTTCAAAGCACCAATTGGCCCTCCGCAAGCATTGCTGTTCTCAACGCACCGTTACGCTGCTAACGGATTCCCTTTGAAAAAGGAGCCCGTCAGAGAGACGTGTTTCTCTGCTCATTACCTTTTCAGTCACGATGCTCTTTCCGTCCCAGGCCCAGCCGCGCTTTGTGAAGTAGTTGACGGTGGCGAACTCGATCAAGGCGGAGAAGACGAAGGCGTAGCAGACGGCGATGAACCAGTCCATGGCGGTGGCGTAGGCGACCTTGGGGAGGGAGTTCCTCGCACTTATACTCAACGTTGTCATGGTGAGGACGGTGGTTACGCCTGCACGTGCACCAAAAGAAACTCACATTTTATTTCGATAATCCTTCTTGTGACGTTAGAAAGTGTTTTATATAACACGTATATATATACATATATACGAGACGCTGTAACTACTGTTTTGCCCTTTTCAGAATAAGAGTAAGTCATTACTGTCCTTTGTGTCCTTTACAGTATAAGGTCAGCCTACTCTGCCCTAAAAACTACTGACCTTCAGTAATGCTTTAACAGCTCAGCAGGTTTGCTATCTTTGGCCGGTGGACACACTTCATTCTTGACTTCTGGACCTGGTTTTGTGTCTTGGAGCAAACCAGTCTTAGGTCACTGTTATTTGTTCCGCTTGGCTTACAGACAAGTCCAACAGTAGCCTCTAAGAATTGTCTCCTCTCTCCTCTTCATCCTGTTTTCTCCTGTTCCCACTATTTGTCAGCAACTTACAGTCACAGGCTGGATTCAGTGCCCTTGTGCTGACAAACGTGATTTGGGCATAACTAGAGAGAAATTCTCATGTGTGTGAGATCCTTAATTACATTAAATGCCAGGTTGCTTCACATGTTTGCTGTCCGCTCGGTACGTATCTCTGTATGAAAGACGGTGCGGTCGCTGACAAAGACACTTACCGAACACGGTCCTCGCCGGTACGGATTCTCTGTTCAACCAGAAAGACACTTGGGAGAGAATGACCGTCATAATGCACGGGAGGTACGTCTGGATAACAAAGTAGCCAATCTTCCTCTTCAGGTGGAAATGAGCAGTCATCACCGTATATTCACCTGTGGGGACAAGAAGCAGGGCCCCTTTAATGCACCACCAGCTTCTCTCACTACCATTTGTATATGATATTTGAGTACATTTCATTATTTCATGATTTTAATGAATGCACTCATCTATGCAGTAATCTCTGCTCAGTTTATGTCAGATGACTTCAATTATTTTTTGCATGCTTGTAATTGACACCTGTGTATGAAGGCCACTGATGTTCATTGAGACTTTTGAGGAAGATTATATGCAGCTGCCTTACAAGATAGAGAAGAAATCATTTTTGGTCAAACTTTTACATGAACTTGGTTTGCAACATAACACCTATGAAGGGCAATTTCAAAACTTGTTACTGCAAATCTGCTTTTGTTTTTTGGAAAGGGATTATTCTAATCATAATAGAAGTACTACGAAATATATTTTTTATGGCAGTTGCCATTTTGGTAAAGCCAATTCTCCTGTATTACAGCCCGTGCAACTGCTAACGATACTATTAAATTACAAAGAATACGCTGCAGACAACACTACTAGAAAAAAAAACTACACATACACACATATTTACTGCTCCACTGCTATCACAAATATTTTATCACAAGAAGAGTAAAAATGCAGATTTCTTCAAATGAAAGGCAAAGTTCTTTTCTTTAAAGAAGATGCTACTCTTCAAACCCAAACATGGCAAAATGCTCAAATACTGACATTTTGTTTAGAATGAACATGATTCAGATAATTTAAAAGCGATCAATCACAAATAAGCAAGTATGATGTGGCCCAGACTACAGGTGTGCTGGTAGAAACTGGTAGTGACTACTTCGTACCGCTGTGTAAGTGAAGTCCACGATGGCTGAGTGCATGAGGAAGTGGTCTTTTATGATGATTTCAATCTACCAGTGAAATGTAACTAAATAAGTGCACCCCTACGCCTTCCTATGTGCTTCAGACTGACATTACATGTTCATGTGAAGCTCGTGGAGAACGCTGCTTTAAGATGCCAAAGCAGACGTATACGTATATTAGACAGCCTTACTCCAGCTGTTAACAGTTCACATGTGATCAAATAATCCACCTGTCCATAGAGAAATAGGCAGTGTGATTTCCTCGCCACCGAGCAAAGCCTAAAGCCTAATAGCTGACAAGGCCGCGAAACAGTGCCAGTGCTGCAGTAGCAGGCGGGCCTTCCAAATGGAAGATATCTCAAAGAGAGGCCAAGATTAGACATGAGAAGAAAAAGATGTGTTCTCCATGGCAACAGAACAGAGAAACATAGCTCATTTGCTGCGATTCTGAAATGAAGGCCTTGATACACGCTGCCACTTGGCAAGAGGAAAGTCCTTTTCAGCAGTGGGAAGGGTGGGGGGGGTGTCAATTCCAAGGACTAATCCCAAAAGATTTTTTTTATTCCTTCTTTTTATTCCGTGGCTCTGTAGTTGTATCGCCTGTGTTTCCAGCAGTTATGTGAGGACTCATTCTCTCTCTCTTTCACCACACACACACAAACACACACACATGCACACTCCACCAAGGTACTGGAATTTAGTGGAATGGACTCTCGATCCCCGTGGAGCTCGATATCTTCTGTAATTTAATTTGCATGCCAGCGCCGATGCTCGTGTTGTGGATGGGGGGAAGAGGAGGAAGCGCAAGAAAGGAACGAGGCTGACTTTTCTCCAGAGGAGCCTGTGATCGCATCACTGAGAGGGAAGACTATTATAAGATTATGACATGACGATGATTATCACGTCGCGTTCCCTACAGATCAATGGTTCCTGCTGACGCCACGGGAAGACCTCGCTTCACTCAGGACACGCCGGGCGGCGTCAACTGTCCCGACAGAGGACGCTGACTCTCACACAGGAGACAAATTTGGAGAGCTTGTTGAGATTTATCACTAAGAAATACCTGTTGATGTTTAAAAGGGCCTTTGAAATAACTGAACTCCTGTCTATATAATGTAACAACACCAAGTGACCTAAAGGGAAGGGTTTACTTATAGTGCAGGCCTTTTTAGAAGGCCTAGCTTAAAGGGACACACCAGCGATTTAGTATTGTACTACTAAAGTTGGGGACTTACGAAATACGGATTCGGCAGAGGCTGAGATACCTTGACTTTTAATCCTTAGTATGGGTCCAGGTAAAGTTGGTCTTCCCATCATGCAACTCAAAAGCGTCTTAAAAAAAAGCTTTTAAAGACCAATAGTTAAAGTTGCATTGATGACTTTTTGGCCTTCAAATGGCAAAATCATGAAAAGAAGTAAACAAACGGGCAGCTAGCACCAAATACATAAGATACTTTTTGAAGTTTGAATGGCAGACACATCCAACAGACACGAAGCAACATTATCTTCCCCAGTTTGGCTGCAACGTAATCATTGAGAGTCATTTTGGCACCATGAGTGACCCTTTAATGTTAATACCAACATTCAGATTAATGCAGGCGGGCTTATTTGGTAAGGTAGAACTTCATTATTTCTTTTAAGCAGCTATAATCAGTTTTTTATATTAACAATGGATCACATTGCCACTTGTTTTTGCAGGTCACTCATAGTGACAAAGCCACACAGAATTATCAACCAACCTTGCAGTTCCCCTCAGATTTTTAGCATCTTTTAGCTGATTGTTTTGGTTTTCCTACCGCAGCTTTACTGTTTTGGTTCACCCTCTCTGGTTTTCAGCAGCAGCACAGCACCAACTTACAAGCAGAGAAAGTTATGGATCTACATTTAGATGCTAAAGAGTCAGATATTTTGCCAGGTGGATAAAAAACACGTCACAAAACGAGTGCTTATGTTGCTCTTTATCTGCTAGATGTGAAAAAAGCAACCGTTTGCCCGTCATTGTACCTTAAAAGATGATAATATGACAGTGTTGTGTTTACAGCTTGTTTCTGCTGCCCCCATGTGGCCAGAAAATGTGTTATTGTAGGTTTTAAAAATCAGATATAACTGATGTATACTACTTAAGTATATGAACACTTTATTAACGGTGCAATGTGTACACCTCTACTATTGGGTTCAAACAACCTAATTTACAGTCATCAATCATAATAAACAAACAAATACTAACTGACTGCAGGGCAAGAATACGCAAAATTCAGCCAAACTACTGAAGATCTGAGAGCTGATCAAAATAATACTTTGATTATTTAGTTTTTTTGGTTTAAATCCAAAAAAACTAAATAAGTGGTATTACAAGTCAGGATGGGACGGGATTATTTTAGCTTTTTGGGCCGGGCAAGCTGGTTAGCATGATCATTACAGTATATCTCTGCAACACAACACACACCTCTTCACATTCTGTTGATCATGTTAGTTCATTTTTTGAACGTTTCAAACTAAAATTCAGGCCAGATCTTACACATTGCTCCGATAATATCAAAGCTGCTGGAACTTCATACATTATATACTATAAATATCATATTATATCAAGTACAATATTACCACATTCCGTTCTGATTCGTTTGTTTTTATGCATAATGTATGCGGTTACACAAAAGGAGTTTTCAACAGCAAACAAAACATGCAAGCGTCATGGAAACTGGAACAGTGAGTGCTTTTAAAGTAACAAGTTCAACACGGCGACGTGTGCGGTACATAAACGTATGGCTGAGTGGTGGGACTTTTGCAACAGTGCGTCGGTATGTTCGGGGGCTTATGCAAGATGTCCGTCCCCTGCAAAGCCCGAGAGCACATTCGTTCGTGCCAAATGACCTAGTTTGCAAGTACGCTACACCAAACACTGACACACTAGTGATGAATAATTAATTTAAAGGCAGCCAATCAGATAATGTGGAGTGACTAGTTAAACAGGAGAAAGAGTCACTGGCAGGCATTCTGCCTTCTACCGAAAGGCAGCGTACACCACTTAGCCTAGATAGGAGCATTTACAGCATGGAAGGATACTCTTACTCAATGAAAGTGAAGAAGGGATTCCCCTGATAGTGGAACGCAGTCACTGAGGAAATGCTCTATACTGGAGATTGAAACCTATAGGGAGTAGTGGCGGAGCAGATGGCACAGGGAACAAGTCTGTTTTTCTGTGGTAGAAGCATTTTCTGCACGCGAAAGTAAAATATGGTAAACTTCTTTAGTTGCTCGATATTCAAGATAAGGATCCTGTCGATGCTAGGTTGATTTCACACGCCTCGATTATGCGATCAAAGACAGCAGGTCTTTCACCAACACCAGCCTGATATACCTACTGTAGCAACTTCAGCGTCAACAAAGTTCCAACAACGCCAACTGAAGCTCCTCCCTTGACTTTGCAGCTAAAGTCTGGAGGCGATAAGGCCGAGGTCAGCATCCTCCACCAGCAACAAACTTCTCAAACTCTTTCACGATCGTTAAATGTACCTCAGTCTTTACGTTCTCCCTCATGATACTCATTGTTCGCGTTGACTCCCTCTGATACCTGTAGTTTTGCGTGTTGTAGCCCATTCAATTAGGTTTATGCAAGCTGATTTTCACACACATAACAGACAAAACTGTCTGTATTCAAAGATACATTTCACAAAGTAACATTTGAAAGATGGTTTGCGGTGATGTTAGGCAGGCACCATTTACACAAAGTAGACTAAAATATGCAAAATATGGTCTCCGGGTAATTATAGCACGCCTACACGTTTCTCACCATTATTATTATACTGCTATCACCGTCCTGCAAGAACAGTATCTCAGGAGCTTCTTTCATCATGTGTTTCTTATCAGTAGTATTTCTAAAATTAGATCTGCGCTGTTGCTCAGTGACAGACAACTGTATTTGCTATCAGGTCTTCTCATAACCTTCACCCACCCATCAACACCATCTTATTACTCAAATGAAATGGTTGCATTGTTCCAGGCTGTGTAAAATGCTGCAGCAGGGATTATTACCACTAATGTTAGTATATTTCAGGTATCCTTGGCCTGGCTGGTGGCTACCAATCAGTTTCAGAAATTATTTCTAGATTTAAGTGGTTTTGAGGCTGAGCGAGGTCTTTCTCCTTGCTACCATCCCCACTAGAGGACTAGTATAATTCTTTAGAATTAGGATTTTTAATTCTTCATTAGTGGTTCCCAAACGAGTTGAGTGATGCCCCCTTCAAACCTCTCAGATATAAGAACCTTCCATGTGAATAATTGGTTGAGGTCTGAAGAAGTACAACTAGTCTTTTTCAATAAAAATGCAAAGATTGGAAACTAGATGTTATTCTAGTTTTCCATCCCTTTAGACACATTGGACCCCTCAGATGTATCCTTTCACTTCTGAAGCCCCTGTATTTCACATGCCTTTGACTAAAACTTGCTTGGTGAATTCTGTTTTGAAATGTTCTTTATTGCTGCGTCCCACATTGCATTCCATACTTCATATGTGAACTAATGTTCAACATACTTTTAAATGGACTGTACTTGTATAGCGCTTTTCTAGTCTTCCGACCGCTCAAAGCGCTTTGACACTACATGTCATCATTCACCCGTACATGGCTGACACACCAACGTGGACAAGCGGAGCCGGGGATCGAACCCCCGATCCTCTGACTGAAGGACGACCCCGCTCTACTACTGAGCCACAGTCACCACTTATGTGGATAAACAGCAGCATGTATCTGTTCTGACCAACTAAACTGTAATTACCACGTCACTTCCTGAGAGATTCATTGCCGGTTGGAGGTGCATTACCATGGCAACCTGTGCCAACCTCATTTCATAGAGTCATTGTGAACTACAACTAAAAAAAGGAAATTGCGCCTAGCAAAGTGGAATCTTTTCCTTAAATTTACATTGAAGCTTTATTGACGTTATAGTCCACCATTGTCTGTTTTGAGCATTGTCATTACTACTGCAATGCATTGTGGGATATTAATACCAGCGTAGTGTCCAGTGCATACACGCATACTTTAAAATGTCACCGGAAATAGCACGCAATTTGTTGTTTCGTACATACTAAAAAAAAAGTCACATATTTTAGTGTGCTAAATAGCATGTTAGTATGGAATTTCGGATGCAACCTATGATTCGTTTCTACTCATGTTACCAAGGCAACATGCATGGTTGTATTTGGCTCATCCGTCAGGTGTATTCCGTGGTCTCAAACTCACGTTATTATCCGTAATAATGAGATAACGTCCCCTTTGACCTCAGAGTCACACAGCAGATTAACTACCTCTAATGGGACATAGCCGGGCGTCGTCCTCTGCTGTGTCAACTCACAGTTAACCAACCACAACCGCAGCAAAGGCATCTCCCCGCACTGATCTGGCGGCCTATTTAAAGAGCCTCACATCCACTCTGTGTGCTGACGTGTGCTTGCTGCTGCTGCTGCTGCTCCACACCACGCAGCCTCCACCTGCTTTGGTTCTGCTCTGTTTGTGTGCACCCTGGAGGGTGTTTATTTCCAAGCTAATAACCATCGGGGGATTATTTGCAATGGTCCCTGCGTGTTATTTATCACTGTGCACAGTGTTTCATTCTGCTACCATGCCTTGCCACAGCAGGGAGCTTTACTGAGAGGAGAGCCATGTTGCAGAGTCAATCTGTATTTTCCGATTCTATTTGCTATGTGACATGATAGTTAACGGCAGAATTAATCTTAAAACATGAGCAATGAGCTCTACAAGATTACAAAATTGAAGTAATACATATCTTTGGCCCTTATTCTCCCTTATTCACCCTGTGACTGCATGTGTTCATTACAAACTGTTATTTCCTGCTTACAATGACACAGTTCATCTGTGATTTGCTTAGTGCCATCATATAGTCTCTATTCACTGGGGGTCAGATTCCTTGTCACTCTCAGCATGCAAAGGAAAACAGCTGCTAACTTTGTCTTATCTCTCCAGAGGAAGCCTCAAAGACTCACGTTCAGACTCAATGTGAATTTATTTATCACAACTTATATCCAGTTTGGTGTCCCTCCCCTCTTCACACACACACACACACACACACACACACACACACACACACACACACACACACACACATATAGGGTGTTTCTCAAAGTCAAGGAACGATCCTTCAAATGAATTTCAAGGATGCTACCTCGTCGAATCTCGCCAATGGATTGTCCAAGGATGTCGAAGATCCTTTGATTCTACTGAGGATTTTCAAGGACACACGTGTGTATCCTCCGCGTTTCTGAAAACACCAACAATCTTATGCGCACCATGCGTTTCCTGTTCCCTGATTTGGAAAAGAGAAATATGCTAGTAAACTTTCAGTTAACCTCAGCAGCAATCTGTTTTCTGAACAAATTAGAGGCGAGAAATTGTCAATCTAGTTGCTGAATCTTCACTCGTATTCGATCTACAAGTCCGTATTTAAAAGTTTGTTGCATCTTCCTTTGTTCAGCTACAGACTAGTTCAGCGAGCTATTAATAGCACTGAGGCCGGCAGCGACAGAGAGAGACAGCGGATTACAGCCAGCATATTTTCACATCTAACTCTGTGAATTTGACCAAAGTTGCTAAGTGTTGGAATTGGAAATACTTTTTTTGAGGAGAGCATAACGCCCGTTTCTTTTCACATCTAACGTGGTGTATGAAGGGTTTACTTTGACCAAACAAGAGCTGGTGATTGTTAAATGGAGGTTGATTTGAGTAGAGAATATTAACTGTATATTTTATTTTTTCAAATCATAATAATTGCTAAAATCCCTATTGATTTTCTATATTTCTTAATAGGCCTACATGCTTTCAATCTGCGTATATTGTTTTGAAGAATGCAAAATCATTCCTCCTAAAAATGTTCAATGTTCCGAATTATTCTAAAAAAAATCAAGAAATTAATCAATAAAAAAACCATCCATTTCCTACAGCATACCGGCACACTCAGACTGTTCCAATGTGTGCTCTTCGAATGCTAGAGAGGAATCTTTCCTAGCCTCTGTAGGACACGACTTGGAAGGACACATCCTACCCATAGACTCGAGTATGCACACTCAAGATCTGGCCCAGTTTCTTGGCAATGGTGTTAGTGTGTTTGCATGAAATGTGTTAGTGTCTATTTTTAGCCCTAATTATCTCTTTCTTCTAACACAATAGCCAATTATTTTATGTAATTGTGATTGTTGTTTTCTGTATTCACTTTGTGAACAATATGCTTGTTCAAAGTGTTTTATATTATATCTATTTCTGTACAGACTTCAAGACACAAACAGTGGATTTGGTTACTGCTATATTTGTCAGTGCATTAAAACAAGCTTTTACACAACGTCTTAGAATGACTGTAACAAGGAGACTTGAAGGAGGAAGAATTGACCGCTTCGCTAAGCCCTTCCCTTTAGTCACTGTTTCTATGCCTGGCAGGCATTCTGCCCTCTATAGAGGCAGCATACAGCACTTAACCTAGATATGGTTCAAAAACCTGTACATAACCTTCAGAAAAAAAAAATGTAAAAAAAAAAAAAAGCACAAGGGTACTAAGGTAAATAGTCAAATTAAGCTAGTTAGCCGTGCATGCTAACATTGGCGGCTCATGTTAAAGCGGGGGAACACACAGTTCAATCCATTTGTATTTTGGAAAATGCTAAGAAGAAGATGTCACGCTGCAAACTCTTTAAATGTTGTGTATCTCGGTAGACGGTAAACGCCTTCTGAATGCCGTGGGAAAAATACGCAAATAGTCAGACGGAATGGCAGGACAGGCATAACCATACCTTTCTATAGTGATGGAATACAACATATCAAAAAAAACATCTAGTAATACATGTAGCTATAAAATGCAGCTTGCTGTTATTATTCCTTTGCAAACTTAAACAACTTTCTCTTTGTGTGAGCGAGATACGTAACATCCTGTTGTAAATGATGTATTTCCTGTCAGCCTCACCTAATTTTAACGCCCTGCTCTCACCCTCTACAATGATATCTGGTTTACCGTCCCCCGTCTGCCTGATTCCATGTGAATGCAGCATTACTAGTCGCCCCTGCACACCGCTACAACGTGTTCACCATGTTTGGGAAAGGGCTTCGGCTAATAGTCAATTATATCATTTTTCTTTTTTCAAAACCTTTTGGCTGGCTCTACAAGCTTTGTATCCCGTCATTTTTCTTCAAGTCCATGTTTTACACCTATATACGTAAACCAGAGCTAATTATCCCGTCCACTAATGAGCTTGTCACTGATGGATTCACTCGCTAACGACTCCTGCTGGTCCGTTTGAGTGCAACGTTTTCAATGCACACCGAGTTAGTCACTCTCTGGGTCCAGAACATAGATTTTCTTTGTCATTGCACGCATCGCTGCACTTTTGTGAGACATTCCTGTGTCTTTAGGCACAAATGTAAGACACTTAAATCACTGAAGAACACAGCAGCAGCTCTTCTTTTCTCCTGGAGCTCCTCTGTTAGAGACTCTGACAGCGACAACAGACAGATGCGCTCCCTCATGTCTAATTCTGCATCAACATCTGTCATCTATTCTGTTTTTTATTATTCATTAAAAATCCATCCAAAGGAACTGCACTGCTTTGGAATGTCTGCTCATGTTTGTTCTCCAAAGGGGGGAGGGGGGTTATAAAGTGGAAAGGCTTGTCGCAGCAGCAGCTCACCTGTCGTGCTGCCTTTTTTTGGGTCTCCAGGTCATGCTAAATGCAGATTCACAAAATACGGAACAAAGTAGGGAATTCAAGATGCATGACTACCGAATCCCTGTTTTGTCAAATCTCTGCCATGCAGAGGAAACCCGTACAAATGTTTCTCTGCATTTTTCAAGCCAAATAAAGTGAGTAACAAAAAAGACAAAAAAAACGTAACAAGCATTTCACAGTGAGCCACGGGCCGCCTCCTGTAACATGTAGGGGGTGGACAAGTTCAACATCTACCCAAACAAGCACAACATCCTCTCAGTTTGATTTGCACACTCAAACTGTTTGGAACTGAGATATTTAAGATGTTTGTGTTTCTGACGAGACATAATGAAGCAGGTTGAAGCTGTAGATATTATAGGCACAGTATTCAGGTCAGTAATTGCATAGGTTGTGTGCTAAAGGGCGTACTATAAAAAGCTGTTAAATATCCACATTTTGCTGCTGGCAACTATTTAGCAAACTATTTCAGTGGAGTGGCTTTGTCCTTTCTTAAGTATTTGAAAATACCTAATCCAGTGTCTTTGCTGTTTCTGAGACGTTTTCTAATTTGGAGGAACATTAACTGCAGAGGACAGAGGTCAGTGGGAGGTGGAGGAGTGATGAGGTGGATTTAATTCCCTCTAGACTTTTACTAACAGGACCTCCACATCAGCTTACCTGTACTCGATTTGATAGTCTCTTGTCCGACCGTTTGTCCGAGCAGGTCATACTGGTTCAAGCGGGAGCTTTCTCCTTCCACCACCACAGAGTCAGAGGCATTTAGAGTCCAAGCATAAGTCACTTCTGAGATTGTGTACGCATCTAAAAAAAAAAAAGAAAAAAAAAAGAAGAGGATAAACCCATAGGGGATAAATCTGGAGCAGCCGCAGCTATTGATGATTTTTTAAGAAATTACTTCAGTGACCCAAATGAAAAGCCCTGACTACATTGTGTTTGAAGCTGGGTTTCTAGAAAAAAAAGAAAAAAGAATGCTGTGGAGAGAAAAAAAATCTCTCAGTGGCTGACGATGGAATTCATAAAACGCCAACAAGCAATTGATGCACAGTGACATTTGCCCTTTTCAGTCACAGCATACAATGAATAGGACATTTCAAAGCTTGTCTGCTAGCTTATGAATGTCTGATGAAACAGAAAAAAACCTTTTAAAAAATATTCTGCCAATCATGTCATGCTACAGATTGCTGTATTGTTGCAATAAATGAGCTTCATTTGAAATACTATAAGCCACCACATTAATGTATTGACAGTACATTGAATTAATGTGAGAAGTCAAGGCATTTCAGACATGACCCACCATGTACTGGGGCTCTGATACTTAATAATCCTTTGTTTTTAAATCAAATTTAAATTAAAAGCAAGAAGCAAAAATTCTTCATCCAAATGTAAAGAAGCCATAGCAATAAAATAGTGATTACAACTGATTCAAATTCACAAAATAAAATATTTGGATGAGTTTAGAGTCCGTTTCCCCATATTTCCCAGTGACAGTTCCAATCAGTCCTTTATCTGTCAGTTATTCTATATTCATCTTTTTAATTGCTGCATGTTTATTTAAAATTTGAAGGGCTCCTGGCAGAAAAGTGAGCCATGCACTCCAGCGGTTTAGTTATTAGACTCTTGCCAAAGAACTAGTGAGGAGAAGTAAAAAAATAAAGAAATAAAGAAAATAGCATTTTACTTAAAGGTCCCTCGGGCGCTATCATCATCAGAGTTACTCACAGCTGCCAAATTTTAGTGGACAGGAATGAAAGTCCATGGGGAAATCCTCCAGATGCATTGGGCACTCTGCATGCACAGTTAACCTGCATCCAATTCACAGAAAATTAAGGAGACTTTGCAAATGCATGAAAAGTAAACAGCACAGATTAGGCACGGTCTCAAAAAAAAAGAAAGAAAAAAAAAAAAAAGCCTCACAAGCCTCATGCACTATTCAAGACGCTTCCCATCTGCGATGCCTTGAAACAAAAATAATTCATCTTAACTGTAATCAGCAGTGCTGCAGAGACCAGCAGAAATCAAAAGAGGAATGTGTGTCCAGGTGAGATTGTAGGTTAGCTCTTTGATAAGAAACCGCATTGTATGCAACTATGCTACTATACAACATTATTCAAGCACTGTGAAAATAACTTCAAATGGCTTATCATTCAAATTGATTCTCTTGAAAGGCATGTTGACCAAAAGATGAGAGAAGTTGCATAAAATAGGATGCATGAAGAATTTATTTGAACATTGACTGTGTAGCGCTTGTGGGTGTACTTTTATATCACATGTGTAAGCTTTAGCAGTCAAGAAGGTGTCTCGTCCAAGTTAGAGAGAGTTAGCTACCAATTTCATGTCTGTACGCTGAATATGACGCTACAGCAAGCAGTCTGTTAGCTTAGCTTAGCACAACAATAGGGGGTAAACAGCTAGACCGGCTCTGTCCACACCATAGTTAACAAAATCAGCCTACCAGCACCTCTAAAGCTCCCTTATTGACACATTGTATCTTCTTTGTTTAATCTGTACAAATCCCAAAGTGTGAAAACGCCACGTGGGGGTTAAGTGCCAGACGTTTAAGATAATGACATTCATATTAGCTCCATATTTAGTGCAGACATGAGGTTGGTGTCAGTCTTCTCATCTAACTCTCGGCAAGAAAGCCAATTGGCGTATTATCTACAATGTCGCACTGTTCCTTTAATTCCATCTCAGCGCGTTAAACATGAATACAACTTTGTAACTCTCTCTTTAGACACGCTCCATGGACTTGAATTACCTCATGGTGTACAGCAGAGTCCCATCATCTTTGATCCTCAGCAGCTTATTAGGCATGGTCATGTTATGAGCCACGGACTTCTTCCCATTGTGGAAGAAGGTGTCCGGAGTCCAGATTTTACTGGCCATCAGGTTGTTGAGAGGCAGAATATTCATTGGTCCGTGAAATTTCAACCTCTCATCCTTCCAGCTTTGCCGGAAGAAAACATCTATGGTGTACTCCTGTGGGTAGAGGGGGGATACATGAATAAATAATCAAACTGTATTATTACTTTATTTTTATGCTTCAGCTCTCCACTATATGAAAATGAGTCCTGTTTCCGCTGGAAAAAAAATGCTAAATAAAACACAGGGCACTTTCCGCTGCCCTGTTTCATCGGAGCCTACAAGCAGCAGCGCTTCACGACTGACTTCACCTGCCACTTTAAAGCCTGTGCACTGGAAGGCTCTCTCTATTTGTCAAAGCTCCATCAAGGTGAATTCCGGACTCCCCGTGTTCCTCTCAGCTCTCTGAGCCGCTGTTTTGCTAAGCTGGCTCCGAGGCCAAGACAACCCCTTGACCTACAATCCTCTGTTGTCAAAAGAAGCCACGCAAAAGAAAAGGTTTAGGGCAGAAAGCGCTGCACTTTGAAATGTGTGTGCGTGTGAGAGCGAGTGCGTGTGTGTCGGTGTGATTCACGCGCGTGAGAGGGAGATAAATTCCTCCAGAGTGTTTTTCTTGTCACAGTTGAAAGGCCTCTGACATTTAGATTGTGGGACACTGAAACTGTCCTCTGAAACCAAAACTAAAGCCTTTCTTTTAGGGTGTAGCAGCACTTCATTACAGGGAAGGTTTATTACAATTTGGGTCTCTTTTTTTTTTTTTTTGGACATCTTTAGTATAAGGGTTAATAACATTTTACCCATAAAAGTACTTGAGATGTGGGAACACGGCAACATTGCTTTAAAAAAAATTATCAAGAGAGGAAATAGGAGCAGTCAGGTGATCAGTAAACAAGCCATCTGTAGCACTGATAATATAAAACATTTTATTTTAAGTGAAAATAAATGCACCTAAAATGTCACAAATAATCCCTCAATGCACAAGTAATCACTGTGTGGTACAGTTGGTCACAGTTTAGTTTGGATTTAATTTAACTGTTGTCTGTGTTTCCCCTTCCAGACAATTTTGGCTACATTCTGTGATATTTTATATTTTTTCTTATCGTCAACAAATTCCATAAAATGACCAAAGCCAACAACGAATGTATCCTATGTATTGTCTGTGTGGCTAAAGCACGATGTTGCTTATAATTCTGAGCAGCAGACCTCTGATTGTGTATTAATCTGTGAATGAAAATAGTCCCCCAACAAATGCACTATTTCCTCCTGTTGCTAAAAACTACATTGCCCAGCTGTTTTAGATAATTACTGAGCTTTTTTTTAAAATATTTTTTAATTAAACTATATATCTGGGACCTGTCTATAAATATATATATATATATATATATATATATATATATATATATATATATATATATATATATTGAGAGACACATAAAACATTTCCAGACTTACTGTTTCCTATAAAACTTGTCTGACGGCCTCACTGCTTGGGATTCTTGCTCCGTTAAAGTTCTAAATAAAATGGAATTATCATTAAGGCATACTGTTACTACACAGACCACAGCTAGTATGTTCTTCTGTATCAAACTGCAGCCAAAGACAATAAAGCTTTTTTTGCCTGTAACTGTAAAGATACCTTTGACCTCTTTGTTTGGCTGTTGCTTGTTTGAAGCTAAATATAGTACATTTTCTGCTTCCACTAATTACACTTTTTTCATTTCCCTGCTTTGGCTGTCAGTAGACTTCCCATAAATCCTATGAATCTTATAAAGCAGGCCACCTCAGCAATCAGCTGAATTGCTCTACAGTTTCTCAATAAATCAATCAGGTCAGAGGAGAACATATTTCAGACCCTGCCAGAATGCAATAAATCTTTTTGTTATACCATAATGTTTGATTTTATTTATGAATAATATTATACTTTTTCAAACCTGAATATACATTAAGGATATTTCTTTTTAATTCGGACATGTTACTAGCTTACTTCTTGTGTTATAAGCTTTACTGGCTGTAGCTACATTACTCAGTGATGGCCTCAGTCCATTTGTTTGTTTGCAAGATGTTTTAAAAAGAGACATCAGGAATGATTTAGTGGAGCCCTGAGATAAAAATGTAGTCGATCAGATGTGGGTGGTGATCCATACGGGATTTACTCTGTGAGATCATTTTTATGTTTTAATAATTTATGAAATTGTGTCCGAGACCTGTTCCGCATAAGTGCTGTTTTATGTTGAATTGAGTGCCTTCTAGTTTACATATCTTTCAGAGGCCACAGCATTGAACTCCAGCATCATAACCGCTAAATCAATGGATCAATCACTTGGAAAATGGGTCTTCAACAACAGAAGGGACGCTGATGATATGACGTGAGGGTGGGCGTAGGTTTCAGAATGATAAACAGGAAAGCCCAGGATAAACAAAGGAGTGACTTGAATAACAAGAGGACTTTCAATAATTTATAAGATGAAAATTGTCAGATGAATAGACATCGTGCCGTAGTGTAGACAACTCGTCCCACTTCAGTATTGTTGTGTGTGTGTGTGTGTGTGTGTGTGTGTGTGTGTGTGGAGAGAGAGAAGCAGATGATGCAAATATGAAAGGAGGGAAAGCCGTAATGGTACTAAAAATAAAGCATAAGAGGCATCTTTTCTTCTTTAAAGTTTAAACAGGGAGTACAAGGCCGTCCTCTGGAGTGGTGTTGTTTTTGTGTTGTGTTTTCTTTCAGCAGCAAAGATGTGGGTGAATAATTAAACACGATAAATAGATGTCCAATATCTGCTCTCACCATGTCTGTGTCTGAAACTGGTCCAAAGCTGGTGACGTAGATGTTTGTCTTCACCTCAGTTATCCTGTCTGGATAATAGACAACAAGGAGAGGCATCAACACACCAAAGGGGTAAAAACAACGTTAGACTACTGCAAAAAAAAAAGACAGTTAAAAGGCATTCAAGTGGAGAATTTCTTTTAACATAGTTTCTACAAAATGTCACAGATTTTTAGTACAGGCAAGGAAATCTGAATCTGAATCTCAGAGGCATTAAGGAATCTCCCTTTGAGTTATAATGGGCTTAAAAACACAATTGTTTTAATCTCTAAGATTTTCACAACATCAATCCAAATTTCTATGCTCTACCTAATGTTCTACAACTGCCATGTTCTGTAATGTGAAGTTATTTTCATCTTCAGTGGCAGAGTCCGCCATTCACAACTATTACCTACCAACGCACTTCCCTGTCCTACAACCTCATGGAGATTTATGAAGTTACTGTTCTGGCTTTTATTGTGAAGACGTCACAGGAAAGGCAATGTATTTGTATTTGCCAGGATTAGTGCTGACAGCCATCGCTCATCAAAAATGGAGCCTACGGAGCAAGACATGGCCATTTTCAGGATCAATATTGCAGCAAGTAATGGAGCAAGAAGCTAATGTCCAACTCCTCAGTAAGGTAACCAATTTTATTGTGCGGAAAACAATTTGCTCCGCCCATACGGCATGGTGTAAAATGGCAATTATTGACTTTATTCTGTATCAAAACAGCAGAACTTTGTTTGGCTGCACTGTGAACAGGAACACCATTGAGTCCTCTGTTGTATTTCTGACAAAGTAGCTGCTGTTGGAGAAAAATAACTAACAGAATGATCTGTTTTTTTTGTTTTACGTTTACAAAGAAAGGCTCATGTCCTCATGTGAGTGTTTGTGTGAACTTCTTGTGACACTAAGCATCTCAGCTGTTTTTGCTATTAGGTATCAGTTGACTACTAGAGAAGCAGTTCAGCTGTTTGTCCTAAAAAAGAATGAAGACGTCAAATACTTACGCAGAGCTGAATTGCAACCCTGACTTCCTGATTACGATAAAGTGACCTTTATACTGGAACAAAGTGTGAAGTGATGTTCCAGGCACTCTGTGTAGTCTACACTGTGTGAAGATGAAGTCCGTTTGTTAACCCATGTGACGAGATCCTGTCGTCATGTGTTTTGAAGTATATAAACCAGAGGCTCAGAGTTAGAACTCTGAGCAGCCTTGATACATGACCTGTATGTGTTTCAACTCTGTCTCCTTCTTGCAAGAATAAATGTTCTGATTAATGATTTTTACATCGGCCTCGAGTGAATTTTTCTAACATAACTTGGTCCTTCGATAGCCGGAACTCAATACCTCCACTTCTTTTCAGCTTTGAACCTGAAACTGTGCACAGGGGAGCCTAGGCCTCTCGGAGAAAGCCCTCTGCCCTATTCTCACACGACAATGGCAAATTGGGGGACCAGGATTCTGCTGTAGAGGAAACGGAGTGACGAGATCCTTTTTGTGAACCGAGCCAGTAAAGAATCATTTCAGGTAAAAAGATCTTAACACTTTAGTGAACTAAGAAAGAGATACTTCTTTTTCACTAATTAAACACTCTGGGAACTAAGAGAGGGATTTAGAATTCTGTAGTTCGGGGAACTAGAACAGACATTCTTCTTCTTTTTTTAGGGATTTGAAATTCTTTAGTTCTTCGCTAATTTGATAGTCTGGGAGACTTAAAAGACTTTTAGTTCTGGGAATTAAAAGGAGGGAAACTAAGATTCGGGGAATCTAAATAGCTATTTAGTCAAAGGACTATTTAAACTTAGGTTCAGATACAGACCTGAAGTTCGCGGAATCTAAAATTCTATTAGGTTTAAAAATAGTTTACACCTAGGTTCTGGGAGCCTAAAACAATTAGTGAACTAGAGAAAGATTTTATTGGTACTGGGAACTAAAAAGAGATTAATCTAAAGAGAGATTTCTTATTTGTACTGGGAACTAAAATAGAGATTCTTCTTTTTTAATCACTATAATAAATAACTAATATTTTTAGTGAGGAAAAATACATATTTTTACAGATTCTTCTTTTAATCGCTATAATAACTATAATAGAAATATTATAGTTATTATAGTAAGAGTAAAGATGATACTTTACATGAAATGAAGAATGAGGAAAGTGTTAACGTGACTAATTCTCCTGATTTGTATAAATAGTGTGAAGAAGGCGACCTCCTCTATATATCCGCCCACCCTCTGTCTCCCCTCCAGACATTCCACAGCCCGTGGAGATTCAAACTTCACGGGCCCAGCAGCCTTGATACATGACCTGTATGTGTTTCAACTCTGTCTCCTTCTTGCAAGAATAAATGTTCTGATTAATGATTTTTACATCGGCCTCGAGTGAATTTTTCTAATACTGCTCAACAAGTGTTTAGTAGTATCAAACCAGATTTGCTGTTGGGATTTTCCCAGAAATATAGTGACAAATATTGCAGACAAAGATTGTTCCAAAACAGGAGTGAATCTGGGGTTTGCTTTGACCCACTGGTGAGCACCTCTAGTGTCAGCGAGCCGGGAGAGGGGCCAACTTTCAATGTCACAACCGACAAACACGACTCATTGTACCTTTAAATAACAAACAGAAAGGAAAGTCAACAGAATTTATAAATGTAAGTAAATCTATCATCTTCTGAATATGCGGCAACAGTTCTGTAATTAAAGATGTCATTTTTTCTTCGACTTACACACCGTCTAACGACCCATGACGAATGACAAATTTTCTGTTGATAAATCATTGGTGTTTTTTCCAATGTCATTTGTTTGCCTATCAGATGAATCATGTATAGCCTCGGTTCACCTATGTGTGACCTGTGCAAGTCAGCTCAATGGCAGCTCTTTGTAAGATCAGTTTTAGTGAGCTGCAGCGACATGTAGGCCTAAGCTATGATTTTGAGCGTATAAAACGTGGCCTAAATGTTCACGCTGACGTGACAGATAGGAAGAGCAAAGCTCTCATATGCTTCCTTTTCAAGGGATAATGTGCTACGTGCATCAGCGCTGCCGCATCGGGTCCATTCGCTGTCTCTACACTCTGTCTCTTCAATAATTACTGAAGCTCCATCTCTCATGCTTGGTCAATTCAAAAAGCTTTCACGTTTTACTCTACACTCTGTACTACACCGCAAACAGTGTCTCACATACAATCTAAAGGGATCATTACTTCTCGGCGAAGTGCTCGCGTGCGTGGAGAGGCGAGCCGCCATTCAAGTCCAACAGGACATATTATGAAAAATGCTTTCTTATTTATAAGGTAATGTAAATCAAATGGAAGTGGCAGGTTGCCGGGTAATAGGTGCAATCCGTTTAGCGGGACATACGGCGGGGTGCATTTTTGTATGTAAACCAGGCCTTTGTATGCGCATCAGGCTGATTTAAAATGATTAGGTTTTTACTATGGCTCATAGAGGCTTCCATTAGTTGGATTTATTTCAAGAGAAATGCTCTTTGTGGAGCCACACGTCGAAAACGCCATCTCTGTAAAAACCATGTTTGACACTAAACACAGTTGTACTGCACAGCGTCTTCTGCTTGTATAAAGATACAATGTGGTGTGTTTTATCATTGGGGTGTACTGTACCTTAATACAGTGAGTACTCAGTGGCTGTGTCTGAATGTGTTCACTATTATGGTCCTTTACATCATGTGCTGGCCATTTTCTTGTGTGTCTTGAATATTGGACTAAAGTGATCCCACAGTGCAACGTGAGTCGTATTAAACCTACGGTCACTATCCAAGAGGCTGCAACCATGTATTGTGAAAAAGTACATTTAGACCACAACCAGTCCATATGAGATATAAAGATATGAGAGCCATTGGACACTCTATACAGTATAGTGAGTATATATCAATCTCTGAAAGATCTTTTTTTTTAAATATACATAAAAAATGTTGCATGACTGAATTCAGACAAGTGCGTAGGAGCAAAATACTCTATAATTCTATGTTAGTATTCAATAGGTCTAGTTATCATGCTTTTTGAATAAATAGTATTATTTGTTTTGTCTTGGCTGAGTCTTGTGGTTTGCCTTGTCCTACATTTTCTATTACATTTATTTCTTATTATATTGTGTGTTTTCACCAAATTATTCTATTTTAATTTTTCTTTAGATATTTTGTGCGTTCCAGAGCATTGCTTCACTGTTTTGTGTTGTTGATGTAATCCTTGTATATTTATGTTGTTTTCTAGTTATTCTGCATATCTGACCTCATTCACATTTATCAAGCGCTGTTTTCTCTTATGAAATATTTATTGTGTGTTGTTGATCCTCATTTGTTCATGTTTGGGGTTTGTTGATATTACCACATAATCATTTATACATTTTGATATTATGTTTTGTACGGATTATATGGATTTCAGCTGAATAGCTGTCGCTTGGTCTCGTGGATTGGTCAATGTGTGCTTATATATACAGTATATGCAGGCTTCATTTGTTATATTGTCAATAAGTCATTTTCCAGTTTCAACAATTATTTTTGTATGAAACTAGAATCATCACCTTGCACCTTGGTTTTATACCTCCGCCAACTGGTCAAGTTGCAGTTAACATCCAAAATGCCATAAAACAAGTGTGTGCATTTGTCATGTTTTGTGAGGCCACAGTGACCTTTGACCACCACATTCTAATCATTTTGATCCTTGCGTCAGAATGGACGTACGAAGAAATTCCTCCCATGCCTTCCTGAGATACTACAAACAGACAACATGAAAGCATCATGCCTCCGGCCACAGCTGTGTGCAGCGACATAAGAATCACCACTCTGTATAAAAAAAAACAACAACACAAGAATAAACAATAAACAGAGGTCTGTAGAGAACCATAATCCACCACCACATGACAGCTCCAGTCCATTTGCATTGCATGAGTGGAGCAAATTCCCAAGCAAAACTAACCATATTTGTACAAATGCTGCATCCTCACGGTAGCAAACCTATAAAAGCACAGCCCTCGGGGAAAATCTCTGTTTACTGTTTAAAAACATCCAGAGTGCATTTAATGCCGGAGGACGTCAGGGCGCTTATTTACAGGAACAAGGACAATACCTAAAGTTCATCTATTCAGCAGCAACAGTCACAAACATGTGCTTTTTATATCTTCTGAATCATATTGTACAGATGGTCCTGCTGAACCGTGTTTTATTGGTCAGGTAAAACCTGTCTGTGTTAGGGGACAGTGCGTCCCGCCGTGCAACTAAAACCGCCAACTTAACCCTTGCCAGTTTGGACAGAGATAAAGCGCATCAGCAAAAACCCAATATTGTACCGCTGGATGGGTATCGGTAGAGTCCAGGTTAAATGTCTTTAACATCTGATCTCTTGTGCTGTAGGTGAAGTGCTGTGCTTGATGTTTCTGTGTAGCGTTGCTAGCCTTTAGCGCTGATGAGCAGATTTTGTGGTTCTACTAGTTGCATGAGCAGCAATAGTCCCCTTGACACCAAGATTACAAATTAAAGAATCAACCAATCCAACCAAAGGGCATCGCAATATCACTCACAGTGCAAACAACATAATAAACAACGCAAGTCAGCACAAACTCAGAAAACCAGAGCACCACAGTGAATATTAGAGATACATAACAATTATATCAAACTTTAAACAATAGGTGTTAGCAAAATATTGCCTGTTTGTCAACAAGAGGCAACATTAGCGTTCATTTGGATTTGTGTTTCTGTCAGTTTGACAAATGTTAGTCCAATATTCACTGTCCTTTCAGCTCTTTGCAGGACAAACGGGCTGACGAGAGCTGTGAGACTGAGCCAAAAACGCAACGCTTCAGGCTGTCAAATCAAAACAATGACCTGAAAGATGCTAAAATGCCCCTGTGGAACTGCAGAGATGCGTGATAATTATCCATAGGCTGGTCAAGCGACACCTTTCAAGTTACATATAGATATATACGTGGTCATATTTGACCCAATGTTTGTGTAAACATATTGATTCGTGCAGCTTTAAATGTTCCTTTTTAGGGTTGAATTCAACTGTTAAACAAATGACCAAGCTAGTCTGGGAGGCTTTATATGAAACACATCTGAGTTTGTATTTTCCTCTTAACTTTCATTTTGTCACCTCGTGTTGGAGAAGTAACCGTGACCAACAACGTTTCTTATTTAAATCGACAGCGTCAGTTGGATTTTGACATACAACTCTTGCTTTAAAGCTGAGACATAATGTATAGCTCTGAGCGTGAAGTTATATGACCATTTTTTTTCGGGTGGAAAACAAATTAGTAGCAGAAGTGCGAATGTGAACAGAAGTGAGCTGCCTCGCAGTCACACTAATGATGATGTGGGAGCAACTGTGCTCTCTGCATTCACTCTCTGCAGCCGGGCTTGATTTCAGTGAAAGTGACAGAAACCAATTGCTGCATTTTAAAAGAGCTTGGTATTGCCTCAACACGTGAAACAGATGACAAGTATGAAAAATAAATGCTGGATTAAACCAGTTAGGGTCAACATTTTGTCCACAGCAGTTACATTATAGGCTCTATAGGGAGGATAGCAGATTTAGTTTCTGGAGGCAATAGACCTGGTTAGCTATCAACTGGCTGTGGTAATATTGTATTTTCTATAAATACATTTCAAGAGAAACGTGCAGCCTAAACCAACACAGATATTCACTCATTGTTGAAACGATTACAGTTGTTTGTTTGTTTTTCTCTCTCTCTCTCTCCGCTGAAACCTTCTAGTAGCCCCGAGGGGACACGTGTGTTCATCTTGAAAACCTCTGCCCTAGATTCATCTTCTCCATCTTCATCATTTGATTATCAGTAGGATTTGTGAAATGTTTCAACTCACATCTCCTGCTTGCTGCAATAAGACACAGCAGAGAGCTCGCTGGGATAGGTTTAAATGTTGCACGTCTTAAACAAAACATCTAACACTGACTCCACCTTCTGTGAACAATCTAATGCAATCTATGGTAACAGCCCTGCAACACATTTCATTTGGCCTGGAACTGTGTCTGAGAGGTGTAAAGGCTATTTGTAGGGTGCCGTTTGTGGTTTTGTTATTGAGGATTCATTGCATTACATTACACAGCTGGTCCTGTTATTCTGTCCAGAGATGTGGGACAACAGAGGCACTAAGTGAAATGACTATGGGGCAAAGTACATTTTGTAATACGCTCTGTATGTATGAAGGTAATGTGTAGTGATGCTGTAAATAAATCATTGAATATTTGAAGATTCATACAGAGAGATTACATACAGTATCTCTCTCTCTCTCTCTCTCTCTCTCTCTCTCTCTCTATATATATATATATATATATATATATATATATATATATATATATATATATATATATACATTTATACATATGTATACATATACATATATACATAATCATATATACATATACATATATATATAAATATACATAAATATATATTAGCTACGTTGATTTTTTTTTGAGTGGTAACCTACGTGAACCATGAGAACTGACTCTGTGTCCCAGAATGTACTATGTGTCTGAGTGAACACACTCATGCAGCTGTGATGAACGTGTTATAAACTAAGGCTCAGCGAGGCGTTAACATGTTTTTTTTCTTCCCACAGATGAGACATAAAGATCTAATGTGTCTACAATGTGTAAAGCTCCATCGGATGTCACTTTCCTGTTCTTGGACAGAATTCTACTCCTCGATGTAGCACCCGTGTACATTAATGGGTTACAGCGTGCTACTACATCTTGAGTGTTAGGAGGTTTGCTCCCGCTGGGGCCAAAGCTGGTAAAAATGGATGTAATCGTGGTACTGTAAGACACTTAGTAGGAAAGCGTTTCATTTAATGTTTTATATATATATGTTATATTTCAGATCTCCCCTAAGTCTGCTTTTAACACGACCACTCTTAGTTAATGAGTTAATGTAGTGTAAATCAATACAGTTTTATTGATTCAATCGCATACATCTACTACAATTATTATGAAAAGGGCCAGGGCCAAATTAAAAATGGCAAGAAACATACTTTTAGGGAAGGATTAAGTCTAGATTGTGGTGCAATAACCCTATTTGATGGAAAATTCCTTGAAATGTGATCATTAAAGGTCTTAAAGTAAGATAGTAAGCTACAGTGTTGTAACAGGCCAAACATGTCGTCTTCTCCTCCACAGTGAATAAGCTAGCAGCACCATAATTGTAGGTCCAGCTGTACAGGCTGAGCGCTGCCAAGCCAAAGGAGGTCTGTTCCCCATATGGCAGCTCCTGGACTGGGCTGATGGCCCCAGGAATTTGAATTTCAAATGGCATCAAATCCTGAGGGAGGAGTTCAGCTTTTGGGGTGACGGGGCCAAGCTGGAAATGAGATGCCAAACATGGAGGATGATGGGAGAGGTGAGGATGGAGAGGCCCACTGAGGCCACAAGAGAGGACATGATTCTTATCAGCACACAAAAGGCACCATCTTCTGCAGAGAGCGAAGAGTTCCGAAGCCTGTCATGTGTATGCAGCTTGAAATGTGTCAAACCTCACAGAAGCTCAGGAAAATCATTGAAAAATAAAACCATATATATGGTGTATATACAATAATGATTTTCCTGAGCTATATATATATATATATATATATACATGTATATATATATACATATATATATATATATATATGTATATATATATATATATATATATATGTATATATATATATATATATATAGCTCAGGAAAATCATTATTGTATATACACCATATATATGGTTCTATTTTTAAAAAAATGTATATAGTATGTATATATATATATATATATATATATATATATATATATGTAGGGACATGGTATGTATCTACAGCCAAACCAGCAGGTCATCAGTACTACAAATCAAGTGTTCTCACTCCACATGAGCAATCAGGCATTTTAAAAAAAGGCACACGTGCTGTTTCATAATATGGAGATATATATATATATATATATATATATATATATATATATATATATATATATATATATATATATATATATTATATAACCTTTATGAACCCACACAAAGCTGCCAGATACAATACACAAACCATTGTGTAAATAATGGCTTTTAGGCCGTACACTTGAAAGTGCAAACACCTCCGGAACTAAATCCAAATATTACAATTTCTGGGTCTGATCATATCTGGTCATAACAAAATTGTCTTGTTATATTTTACTCAATCTGCTCTTTTAAAAATATATAATCCAAACAGGAATGTATCGATGGATGTAAGAAAGATCCACATGGTCCAAAGTTCCAATGTTTTCACTTTGACATCAATTCAACCATGTCCTTCAGCCAAACCAGCATTACAACCATGCAGCTCAACCAAACTGACACTGCACCCACACCGATGCGCCTCTCATCTCATCTCATCTTCAACCGCTTATCCGGGATCGGGTCGCGGGGGCAACAGCTCCAGCAGGGGACCCCAAACTTCCCTTTCCCGAGCCACATCAACCAGCTCTGACTGGGGGATGCGCCTCCGATATCTAAAAGATTCAACGGGCATTTTACGGGAAAATTCCAGCGAGAATGCGGCCAGTTTGGCTGCTGTTACTTTCCAGGAAGTGGAGTCAGTGTTATATAACCTGAATGTTTTGTGCACAGAGTGTTTGTCAGTTTACTCTTGAGGGGATTGTTGCCAAAGGTCATCAGTACTACAAATCTGATGTTAAATGAAGTGTTCTCACTCCACATGAGCAATCAAGCATTTAAAAAAAGAAACACGTGCTGTTTCACGCTAAATGGGAGCGCAAAAGTTAGATAGCATCATGTAAAAAGTACAGATATTAAATAATAAAGTTCCTTACCACCAAGACCTGGCCGTAGACGGTTGTCATATCCATCCAGCAGGCTGTCCAGGATACGTGTGAACAGGGTGATGTTGGTTTTAAAGGCATCAGATGTGGTATCGGCATTCACTGACCTGGTCGACGGACACACAATAACAACATGACTACCAAAGGGACACTTGAACAGGAATTTGTTTGATTACATTTAAAATGTATTTAGACTCATAACTGTGTTTCCCACAGAGGCCTGATGTATGGGGAAAAGGGGATCGTCATTATCTGGCAGAGACTTCATACATGCCCACACAGACACACACACACACACACACAATGTTCCTCATCCACATGGATGACCCAGTTCAAGGCAGAACGTTTGTGAGCCATCTGATCTTGGAGCCAAAACACAACTGAATATGCAAATGTAATCAGAGCTAGAGATCCATGGTAAATAAATTCAGATCAGATCCTACATTAAAGCTTGACATATTCACCACTGTTGAAAGCTCTGGTGTAAAAGCCACAGGTTATAGGCATATTTTACTTTTAGCAGGGAATGTCCATACAATATTGATCATTTTACACATCTGGGTATTTTCTGTTTGGACCACAAATCTCTAATTGCCATCAGAGAAAGTGCTAGATCAATGTAGCCTACTTACAATGTTCTACCCTTCTTATAGACAGCCTTTGGTTATAACCCAATAGGAGAGGAATGTTTAATTTATTTTTTTCTAGTACAGTATGTTCCCTTATATAGCAACATCTTTGCCACAGTGTAAATTACACCCATATCAGCACAGTCAGCTGGTTTTTGCAGCTCTGTTAGCATCAAACTTAAATTAGCATGTGTGAGCAAATGCTAATTTAAACCTTCACATGTATCCCTAAACATCGGTGTTAACATTAGCATTGTAATGTTAGCTGGCTAACTAGCTAGTTAACTAGCATTCAAGACTAGCTTGGAAATTAGCCCGCTAATGTTAAGTTAGCTAGCGTTAGCTAAAAAAAACTAAATAAAAACGGGTTGCATTGCTATACATTAACATTTTGTAGAAGACATTTTCCTAACTATACTAGCTCATGCATATATGATACTTATATGCTTTTTTGGTGACCTCCAGCCTCCTGGGTGTGAAGTTTTAATAACCCAGTGGCAAAATGGCTGCAAGGTGAGCCACCTTGTAGGCCTATAACATTGTAAAGTACGAGCAGCCAGGCAGAGTCCCAACGTAATTACTTGTGTTATTTACAGCTGAGCTTTTACGACTGTGACGTATGGTCTCTGCAGCCAAGCACTTGACGATAGATACGGTTTTAGAACAATAGGGACATTGTACGATAGTGTTATGGATTCAGTGGGCCTTTTTTTGTCTTTTTCTTTTTTTTTTTTAAATTGCCTCTCATGCCTCTGACATCAGCTGTTTCTTTCTTTTGTCAACTGTCATCTAGTGTGAGCTCTCAAGTGACCTAAACTGTCACTCCCAATTGTCTCTCAAAAGACACCTTTACACCTCGTGTGATAATGTGAGATGTCCTCTGATGAAACAGTGGGTGTATTAAAAATTATGGGGGCAAAGCAGGTTTGACACCTTTTTTTTTTTTTTAGCTGTATCAATTTAAAGTAATTAGGTCTCATAAATAATATTTTTGTCAATACCTTGTATTGATAGATGCATACTCCTTGAAACACAGGTCAATCTTCAAGGTTCATATATCGGCTGTAGCTATTATCCTTAATTAGAATAGACTATTAAAAACATTAATACCCTGTTACAGATAATAAAACTCAAGCTGGTCTATGGAATGTGTAATATCTAATAACCTTAACCCAGTAAGGCCTATATTATAAATTGTACTACACCTGCAATAGGCTAGATAATTACCCACATGCCCTGCAGGTTATTTTTATGCTCACTCTGAGGACAGGATAACTGCCTCTCCTCCTGCGCATTGAGTGTCCGCTGATAATGAGTCCGGTGTGATAAAAAAAAAAAAACCTTGATAAATGGATACCTCCAGTCTCCCCTCCTCAGAAGACGCAGCGAGTGATCCTCGAGGCGTCTCCCGTTCAAAAAGACTCACCTGGTTTTCCAGAGAGCTGTGAGCGCCAGCAGGCAGACAAGAAGTGGAGGAGCGCTCTCTCTGCTCCACATGGCTGCTCCGACACCTACACGCAGCAGGACAGCCGCTGTAATGAATGAATGCTCAGTTTAGACCGCCAGCGGGATTCATATGTGACCCATACAGTCATTGCATCCATCACTTGTTTCTGGGGATTCCCTTCAACACGCGAGCAAAATAAATAAATAAATAGACAAGCAGCAGAGACAGCAACTGGCAGCAATTAGTATTCACGTCCCACGCCTCCACTCACTGAACGTTACTGTTACCAGAAATACTGGATCAAGTCGGTACACCGATTTGAAACCGCGTGTCACCGATTTTAGACGATACAAAAAAAATAAAAATTAAATGCAGAAAATAACAAATAATAAAAATGTGGGATCAAGATCCGTTCCCACGCTCTCTAGCATCTTCTCCCCGCATGATAAATAATAATAAAATAATCGTTTTCCTTTGTGTCTGAGGGGGGGGGGGGGTATTTAAAAAAATAATAAAACAGACTCACCTCAAGTGCAGAAAGTACCTGCTGCAGCCGGATTCGTCGAAGATGCAAGAAAGTTAAAGAGAAATCACCGCTCTCTGCTGTTTTGATGAGACTGAATGAGTGCAAGTGTGTCATGAAAACAAAGCTGCGAGCACTGATAAATCATAGTCCCGGCCAGCAGCAGGAATGCAGCCGAAACGCACTGGCTTTCATAGTGTCCAAAAAATTAACCAAAAAATATATGATATGAATGAGATGGACTGAAATGAAATAAAAGCTTCTTTTTTAAAATAAATAAATAAATAAATGAAAAAAGCAGCAGTTGTGGGGAGCTGATCCTGGCGTCAAATTTCCCTGTTCAGCATTCCCCCTCAGCTGGTGAAAAGCTCGATGTGATTCGTGATAAGCAAGAAGCACATCTCAGTCTCCCTCATCTCCACACACACTCGCACACTCACACACACACACACACACACACACACACACACACACACACACACACACACACACACACACACACAACAAAGGCTGAGGAGGAGGAACACTGGGTCCTAGAGACAGTTTGGTATGCACTGAGCCGCCTTCCTTCCTTCCTTTCCTCTCCTTGGTGTGTGAAGGTGTAAATGAATGTTGTTTCCACTCACAGACAGTATACACACAGGGCCATATCGATGATGCTAAAACAGTCCGACTTCGTTGCATATGAAGGAAACGGCTCGCCTCGTCTCCGTGGGTTCAACCATTTTGGGTGAGACAGGTGTGCTGCAACAGGGACGCGCACAGGCATTTTAAGGGGCTGCTGCTCCAACCGGAAAAAAGGGCAACCCCCCAAGTTCACACAACGCCAAAGTCCAAAGTAAACAGGGTTCATTTTAAAAAGCACCTTTTTTTGCATTCTTGCCATCTGATAGCATTAAGCGTTTATCCCCCTGCGTGATTGCCTTACTTTACTGCAAACATATGACACGGAGAAGCTTGGTCAACTTCGCTTTGTTGTTTTTTTACGGCTATTATGGTCTCACTTTAGCAATTATGGGCTACTCCTATTTATGCAACACATTGCCCGTGCAATTTTAACCCTGCCTTGTTCACGTCCTTGTGGTTAGATTTCTTTTTTTCTTTTAATTGTTCTGTCTTTTACACTAAAAACTATGATCTGATCATTTACATCTGTATATTTAGTGGAATGGAAAAGCCTTTAACGTATAGCAATTTGCCCATGGGACACTGACACTCCACCAAAATACATTATGTCAAACTCTGGACACTGCCGTACCAATATCCGAAATGTAAAGAAATGGCCAATATTGATCTCATGTACAGTATCACAATCAATCAATCAAAAAACAGGTAAAAACATAAATTGGATTCAATGAGTGTGTGTGTGTGTGTGTGTGTGTGTGTGTGTGTGTGTGTGTGTGTGTGTGTGTGTGTGTATGTGTGTATGTGTGTGTGTGTGTGTGTGTGTGTGTGTGTGTGTCTGTGTGTGTGTGTGTGTGTGTGTGTGTGTGTGTGTGTGTGTGTGAGTGTGTGGAGGGGTTCGTTTCTCTGAATTGCCTCATATCAGAAACTGGCGAATAAAATAAATCAAAATAATAATAAAAACCTTCTTTATAATTCAAAATAGTTTCCGTATTACTGTTTTGCTTTTGAATTGCGCCACATCGTCATTGTGAAGTTGTTGGAGCTGTTCTTTCAGCACCACACGCTGTAGATAGATGGGAAAGTCTTTCATTAGAGAAGTGAAACTCTACATCTAACGTGTAACTACTTTTTCTGTGTGTGACAATACTTCTGTATGCAACACCAGTGTACATATCATAGGTTGCACACGTGTGGGCCTGAAATATTGTATATGTTTTTTTGTGCTTTAAATCAAATTGATTAATAGGAGACATGTAAATTAATTCTTGCAGAGAAAATGAGCATTTTGTGACGTTCAAGCAACATCCAAATGCTTTTTATGCGTGGATTTGAGAAAAACACACATCTTCACTACACATCACGTGGCTCGGGGTAATATGCTCTTTTTTGTGATTTACAAAGGCGTCATGTGTGGAAATATGTTTTTTATTACATTCATTATTTTCCAGTTCACATTGTGCTCAAATAGTGCACTAAAATACATTAGTCCCAGGGGAGATCAGTAGGAACCTGACAGCCAATCTTTGCCCCAGAGCCTCTCAATACAGCCACAAATTCTTTGAGTCTATAAATCTGCAGCCGTGTTAAAGAAATAAAACAGGTTTGTGCTGTGCAGCAGGTAACTGTGGCAGACGCTCAGACAGGTTGGGGAAAAGGACAACAGAGTTTTAAGGAGACCTGGTGACTGATAATACCCTGATTTAAGAGGCAGCGAAGGAAGCGAGTACTCACACATACACACACACACACACACACACACACACACACACATAGATCAAAACAGACTGCTGGACCTCAGGGGTCGGACCATTATCAAGCAGTCGCATGCTCTCCCCCTGCTACACTTCAGACTGGAAGGCTGTCCCATTGATCTCTCCTTTAATCCATACCTGTGACAGGTGATCGATGAGGCAGGTCATCTCATAACGGTCACCCTCGGGCCCGTCATCAAGTCCAACAAAGCAGGCAGGCGGGAAACCGCCAGCCGAGGAATGAGCAAGGGCATCGAGGACAAAACAAACAAAATCCCCTCCTTTTATTCCATCAATGTTTCGCATGTTTGGTTTCCCACTAGGCTCGGGTTTCACTTGCGCCGCTGGCCGCTGTGTTACATGCTCTTACAGCACATTGTTTATTGCAAGATGTTGCATCACACCCAGCACTGCTGCCATGCAGGCCTGAGTGGGTCCCCAGCTGGGCACAGTGAGTGACAATGCATATTGATCAGGTCCACGTAGAGGAAGGGAAGCAAATGATTCCGCGTTGAAAGGTGGCTATAAATATTTCATTAAAACGAAAATGTAACCCTTTTTATCACTGTCGCCCCTGGTTGTATGTGTTCCAATGGTGTGTGGAGGGGAAAGTCCTTACCGTGGTACTTACAATACTGTGATTTATGTCCCTTAGATTATAGTAAATATGAATAGTGCAGTCCAAGTATGCAACGTGTTTCATCATTAGTGTAATTAATGGAGGGCTGAGTAATTCCAATCTGTCCTTTCGTCGGTTGCAGACTTGTCCGTGAAAACCATTTGTTTGTTTTTAAAAGACGGATTACCTGTAAACAGTGAGCATACCAGGGGAGCAATACAAATGCAGATTCAGACGGGCAGGAATGGACTGATGCGCTTTCGGTCAGTGGGGAGGCAGCTCAATAGTGATCTGGTCGATCAAAATAAAAAAAATAAAAAAAGCAGGTAACAGAAAAGTGTGCTGCTGCTGCTGCTGCTGCGGTGCATTTAAATGAGCTGATTGCATCCTTTTCCTTGTCAGAGTAACTATGAAACATGTGCATCTAAATATAGTCAATAGCAGCTGTCTGTGCAAAAAAACGTTTGCTCGTTAACGAATGAAAACCAAAAGAATGACATGCTTGACAGCCATGTGGGGTGATATGACACATGCATGCAGAAATATCCATGCAAACACACACACACACACACACACACACACACTCACACTCACACTCACACACACACACACACACACACACACACACACACACACACTCACACACACACACACACACACACACACACACACACACACACACACACACACACACACACACAGTGTCCTCTGCTGGAGAAACACAGTAACTATAACTCCTCATTTGGAAACAGATGGGGCACACAAAGACGATTCCATCACCGGGTTAGATTTTTCTGCCTTACAACCCGAAGCATCGTCGTCACACACGGCTCGGTGTGCTCTATTTGTCACCACGCCGAGCAGCTAAACATGATATCAAGCATTTGGTGCCTTTGATACGGTCCTGGTGTAAGAGTACAGCACCAGGTGGTTGTTGACTCCGCTGACATTTATTTTTATTTTTTTTTGGGGGGGGGGGGACTACCCGAGCCAGTCAGGCAGCATGTTGTTGTCAGTTGCATGTCAGCGTGAGTTGATTCACCAGGCACTGCTGGAAATGCTAAACCAGTCTCAGGCCGGTTACCTCGGCAACAAGCCATGCATGGCAGAAGAACGATGTTGTGAGAGAGAAAAAGATGAGGAGCCCGTCGAGGAGCTCTGACACTCTTAAAGTGATAGGTCACCCTTCAAAAATCCCTCTGCAATATACACAACACACAACACACGCACACACACGCACACACACACACACACAAACATCGTAATATCGAACCAGCTCCCTCTCTGCAGAACTAAAATTAACTATTGTGTTCACCTTTCTCAAACAACATGCTTGCAAGTGTTTGTTTCAAACTCAAAAGCATGAAGTATATATATCATCATATCTTGATAATTTTTTTATTCTTCTGAAAAGTTAAGCCAACGCTTAAAGTTGCATTCTCTCTAATGGCCATCAGGGGGCAACTCCTCTGGCTGTAAAAGGATGTCTGATTATATAGAAGTAAACATTGTAAACATGAGTTTATGTTCTCAATCTCTAGTTTCAAGTCTTCTTCAAAACAGCGTGATGTTTATTTAGTAAACTATGGTCCATTTAGAGTCAAATAGACCATAAAATAGGGTATGCTTTAGGGCAGGGCCACTTGTGATTGATAGATCGCTACCACGGTGTTGTCCGGTCCAGGGGTTGTTCACCCTTTCAGTGTGTTTTCAGTTCATGACAGTTAGTTGCAACATTTTTGGTCGCCTAAAAATTCATTATTCAGCGTTTGGTTGTACTTCTCGTATCACAACTGGTTGCAAAAACAAAGAAGGATATGGCAAAAATAATTAAATACACAAGACACAAAGAAAGAAATGAAAAACGGGAATATTTGAATAAAAGAAATCAGCTTTTGGGCGAATTGTATTTTGAAATCCAATTAATTTCCTCTTTCATTGCTATTTCAGAAATTACACTTGACAGTTGAACGAACACACTAAATAAATGAATGTTAATAAATGTCCTGTGAACCTCTTTGAAGATAGTCCTAACATGTTAAAGAATGAGGTGTGGCGTATCATTGAATAAATAAAGGATTGGGTCTTTAGCATAAACAGAGCACAACAGCATACCACATACATAAACAGCAGGCATTAAAAAGCCTGAACACACTCGAGTGTCTGACTGACAGGCACAGAGCAGAAACACCTCTGCTCTGTGCCTTGAGCACCACAGACGCAGACAAATAAAAGTTCACTTAGAGTTCATGTCTTTGGCTGCCAGATGACCTCACTGTTACAAAATGCTGAGGCCACATCTCTCTCTTTGTCTACTCCTTCTTTTATCTTATATAACTAAACAGATGAATCACAGGCACATTTAGCTCCTAAAAATTAAAAGGTTGCTTTTCTGACCTTGCCAATACTATTTATGCAGCGGAAGTATTCTGCACTCACTGTTGCTAATTTCCCTCAGGTTACCAAGGAAACTGAAGCGAGTGCAACTCGACAGTCCTCTTGTGTTTTGCTGGTCATATTGCGTCTGCCATCTTCAGCTCCAGAGTTTCAACAATAATTCCCTTTTTATCCACGGCTAAATTTAACTGCCGAGCCAGTGTACAAACAGCAGAGAGCTAAACCGTGGGCTCTCACACCTGGTTTCTACAGCTCAGCATCACGATACAGAAGAGAGAGAGAAAGCCTGAAAAATGACAGAGATTTTGGATCTGGAACCTGTAGGTGGGCAGCTTGATATAGTGTCATTAAAATAGGACAGAGCTCATATGGTTTGGCGTGAATACCCACACCTTACAATAATATGTACTGTATGTACTGAAGACCCAGTCACTCTTTTGAATTGTATTAAGTGCCAGCAAATCTTTCAGTGGCCCAAAGTGAAAGAAGTATTTACATGTTGTAGGCCGTACCGCAGTGCACAATGATTTATTTTTCATTTTCGGGGGGAAATTATTATACCAAAACATGATACCAACCTAAATATACTAATTAAAAGGCTTGAAATATTGTCTGTTGTGACAGAATACATTTTTAAAGACTATGTCTCTTCCTCTCCTGCTGATTTAGAAGCATCAGATAGGTGCATTCGGTGCAGATCTCCGCCAGGTGTGTCTGCAACGACCACTGCTGTATTGTGTGATTGAATGAATAGAACCCATATTTGGCTAACCCCCGTCAAGTCACCAATGGGCTGTAATGCGTCTTAAAACACACTTCATTCAAACTCAAAAACAAGCGGCGATGTATGCAGACAATAGGCTCAAAGTCGTCGGATAAGATACGTCATACAATCTTCACAAAAACAAAATTACACTCAGCGAGGTGTCTGCCTGCTTTGTAGGGGCTAAGTTGCAGTGATGTACTGCAGGGTGGTAGCTCCGTTAGCGGTAAGCCAAACACACCATTAACTGTTACCCCCCCCCACCCCCCCACTGTGGGTGTAGAGCAGCGGCTGGGGTTGGCGATGCACTCATCTGTATTATCACTGCCGACCGGGGGCCAGTTAAGAGTAGTGAGTGATGAGTCGACAGGCAGTCAATGGCAGTATAGAACAGGCCATAAAAGGTGTTTTGAGAAAGTCACAACAACCACAAGAGGTCCTTGAGCATGCAGCCATAACTGGCCACCCAAAATACTATGCAGTTTGCTATACAGCAAAATGCCAGATTAGCCGTGGACAGACACAGAGGTGCAGACTCACTCACTCACTCACTCGCGGAGGCACGCACACATGCAACCAATCGCATGATCCTCCCAGTGGAGATAAAATGGTGTAAACTTTAGAATTTGACTATTTTTACAGTGCGACTGAACAGAACTGTAGTTAACTTTGGGAACACTGAGGTGATGTCTCCGTTATTGTTTATGTCTCATCCAGGATTTTAGTTACCTGTGGGGTTTATATCTTATAGTTAAAAATGTACACACACTGGGTATTTCACAGGCTTATCCCAATGTATTTAGATGCACTCAAAATGCTGAAATTTGACTACTTTTAGGCCAACAAATATAAATCCATAAAGAACCAGGCCTTGGCATCAATATAATTGCCTATATGATACCTTACTTTTGAAGATATACAGTTGTGGTCAAAAGTTTACATACACTTGTAAAGAACATAATGTCATGGCTCTCTTGAGTTTCCAGTTATTTCTACAACTCTGATTTTTCTCTGATAGAGTGATTGGAACAGATACTTCTTTGTCACAAAAAACATTCATGAAGTTTGGTTCTTTCATGACTTTATTATGGGTTAACAGAAAAAGTGACAAAATCTGCTGGGTCAAAAATATACATACAGCAACATGAATTAGCAATTTTGGTGACTTAGAAAGTTGTGTCAATGAAATGAGCTTCATAGCATGGCCTCTTAACGTCTTGTGAGTGATTATGAGTGACTACAACTGGTGACTTCTCTGAGGCCATTTAAATAGGGCTCATTGGATACAAACGCCCACAAACGCTACAATGGGAAAGTCAAAGGAGCTCAGCATGGATCTGAAAAAGCGAATCATTGACTTGAACAAGTCAGGAAAGTCACTTGGAGCCATTTCAAAGCAGCTGCAGGTCCCAAGAGCAACAGTGCAAACAATTGTTTGTAAGTATAAAGTGCATGGCACTGTTTTGTCACTGCCACGATCAGGAAGAAAACGCAAGCTATCACCTGCTGCTGAGAGAAAATTGGTCAGGAGGGTGAAGAGTCAACCGAGAACCATCAAAAAGCAGATCTGCCAAGAATTAGAAGCTGCTGGAACACAGGTGTCAGTGTCCACAGTCAAGCGTGTTTTGCATCTCCATGGACTGAGAGGCTGCCGTGCAAGAAGGAAGCCCTTGCTCCAAAAGCGGCACCTTAAGGCTCGACTGAAGTTTGCTGCTGATCACATGGACAAAGATAAGACCTTCTGGAGGAAAGTTCTGTGGTCAGACGAAACAAAAATCGAGCTGTTTGGCCACAATGCCCAGCAATATGTTTGGAGGAGAAAAGGTGAGGCCTTTAACCCCAAGAACACCATGCCTACCGTCAAGCACGGTGGTGGTAGTATTATGCTGTGGGGCTGTTTTGCTGCCAATGGAACTGGTGCTTTACAGAGAGTAAATGGGATAATGAAGAAGGAGGATTACCTTCAAATTCTTCAAGATAACCTAAAATCATCAGCCCGAAGGTTGGGTCTTGGGCGCAGTTGGGTATTCCAACAGGACAATGACCCCAAACACACATCAAAAGTGGTAATGGAATGGCTAAATCAGGCTAGAATTAGGGTTTTAGAATGGCCTTCCCAAAGTCCTGATTTAAATCCCATTGAGAACATGTGGACAATGCTGAAGAAACAAGTCCATGTCAGAAAGCCATCAAATTTAACTGAACTGCACCAATTCTGTCAAGAGGAGTGGTCAAAGATTCAACAAGAAGCTTGCCAGAAGCTTGTGGATGGCTACCAAAAGCACCTAATTGAAGTGAAAATGGCCAAGGGACATGTAACCAAATATTAGCACTGCTGTATGTATATTTTTGACCCAGCAGATTTGATCACTTTTTCTGTTAACCCATAATAAAGTCATGAAAGAACCAAACTTCATGAATGTTTTTTGTGACAAAGAAGTATCTGTTCCAATCACTCTATCAGAGAAAAATCTGAGTTGTAGAAATAACGGGGAAACTCAAGAGAGCCATGACATTATGTTCTTTACAAGTGTATGTAAACTTTTGACCACAACTGTAACTGTACAGTTATTGAATAGTTAAAATATCTAAATAATAATTTGGACTTGCAACCTTTTTCTGCAGCACTGCTATGACTATTATTTTCTTCAACATTTACCACTTCTATATGGTGATGATAATCATTAATAGTAGTAAGAAAATAGATGGCGTGTTTCTGCTGCTGTGCTCATGGACTGTGTACTGTACATTTCCAGTTGCTGCTGTACAGTCCAGCCACTAGATGGCACAGAAGGTTTAACGCTATTTTATTATTCTGAGCTTCTAAATGAGTGAGGGCAGTACATTCAATGAATACATTTATTTTGATTATGAACACCTTAAATGTAAATATTTTTTGTTGTTGTGTTTTTAACTCTGTGGTCATCATCTATCTCTGAGTTCAATAGTCATTAGGATTGTTGCTGAGGGAGATCAGTTCTTGATTATACAGTATGCCACCAATTAATTATTTGCTTTTCTAGTGATAGAGCAGAGATTAAGCATCTGACAGTGACACATTATCCTGGTTGACCTGTGACACCCTTTCACTGACGTTCGTTCTCTCTTTTTGCTGCGTTTCACATTCCTCGCTTAAATGCAATTAAAAGAATGAGTAGTGTCCCGGAAATATGACTTTGTGTTTGTCGTTCCCTCATCATGAAATGTTTGAATAAATATAAGCAGACCGGTATAAAATGAAAGCATTCGTCAAATCAGTCAAGATTTACAACTTTACTTTAATATCACTTACTTGTCAGTAAGTGATATTTCCATTTCACATCACATATTTAGGGGTTTGATTATTATTTATCTGATCGTAATTACTGTTTTTGTGCGGCTGCTTTAATTTCTCTCAAATACAAATCACATTTCTATTTGCATCAAGACATTCTGTTGTTTAGTAACCAGTATGAAAGTCAATCAGTCAGGACAGTTTCAAAAATAAAAAAACAAAAATAATAATAAACCTAAAATGTTCTACTTTCTTTTTCGTTAAAAGACCATCTAAAATTTAAATAAAAATTGAAGATAATATAAATAAAAAAATAAATAAAAATAATAAAATATCAATTGAAGACAAATTAATTCAAACTTACAAATCTACTGGCATTTGATTTGAACAAATAAGAACATTAATGCTGCAATGAGAACGTTTTTGCACATTTTAGACTGGATCTTGGACATGGACACAAATTATTTTTTAGCCTCTTGGGGGGGCGGATGAACAAGCTTTGAATACAAGATGTATATATTTTCACCTTGTATAGTTGTTGGTAGTGGATGATGTGTTCGCAAATAGTTGTCTAATGGGAGACACAGAAAAAAACATTTGGTTGTATGTCCAATATTAACTATTCACAATATTCTTTTAGCTGTTTTGTGTCTCCACCAACTCCTGAGGTAAATATCTAGCACTAAACGTTATTTTCTAACTTCATCTGGCTGCTGTTTGGTGCTGAGCTGGTAGTGTACAGAGGATCTCTCAGAGCGTTTTCACTAAAAACAGCTGAAGTTAATAAGAAGTTAATACAGTGCACTGAAAGATGCTAAAACGCTCTGTAGAGCTGAGGGGAAATTCAGAGTCAGCTGATAATTGTCCTTCACATTACATGTAGTCACTTGATCCATTGTCAACATGTATTGCAGCTTGAATTGTCCGTATCAAACAGTGGATGGAGTGATCTACGTGTGGAGTCCAACATGTACTGGCCCTTTAAGTGGATCTATAAATAACATAACCATTTGTCAAGAGACAGATATGAAAGCCAGGTTTCTCACTATGCCATTTATTTCTCAGTTTTTACCGGCAGGATGCCAACAGTATTCGCCTGCCTTACATGTGATTAGCTGTGACACAAAACTGGCAAGCTCACCCAACAGCTGCTGTTTTCCATGCACACTTGGAAGAGAAGGGGGAAGGAGAGGCTACTGGTCCTGTTATCCACTCTTGTTCCTTGCAGTGACATTTTTTATCTTTATTTCGATGCTCTTTATCTTTACACCTTGAGGAAATCTCTAAGGCTAAGCAACAGGCAAAAACTCGCTCACAGGTTCAGCCCGGCGCCGCCTTCCACATTGCTGCTAAAAACACCTAAGTGAGGCAATAAATGTTTTCACAAAGTGTTTCTTGTTAACATCTGCACTTGTTCTCCCCAATCAGATAAGCCCTCTACAGTATCTAGACTGCATGCTTTTAGCTAAATGCAGCAAGCAGCTTATCTGACGATTGTTCTTGGCCAGCAAACAGTTTAATGTAATCACTATATCATGACACGGAGCTTCCAGCTGTCTCAGTAACATTGCTGGCACACTTACAGATGGCATGGCTCATTTTCTGCTGAGACTCTTTTGATTGCAGCAGGCTCGCTGAGATTTATATGGCGGATATTAAAGTGCCGTATTTCTGTCAAGCTAATTCGTGATATTGATCATTTATATGTTGATATGACACTAGATCAGATGTCAACTTAGCATCGCACTGGTTCCCTCAACGAAAAACCAATGGGATTTTTTAAATTGGATTTTAGATTTGGATTTTAGATTATAGCAGTAAATAAGCTCTGTGGAAATCAAGTTTATGATAGCCACTTTTTAGGAAGATCATTTTCACATAAACACCACTTGATGTGATTTTTGAAGCGTGTATGCAATCACCAGAAGTAAAAAGCTATGGTTAGGCTACAAAAGTACCACACCACGGTCGCATGGCCACAAGCATACACAACGAGGCTGTAAAGGCGGACTAGAATTAACTAAAATTCACAAGAAGGATATTTACTGACACATCTTATATTGCGAAGCAAAACTTTAAAAACTCTTACACTTGTGTTAACCACAAACCTTATTTTAGGCATCAGAAAACTTTGAGATGAGGGAACAGAAAGTGCCAAAATGGTGACTCGCCAGCTCAACAAACGAATGCTAAAGTTGCTCCGTGTCTGCTGTATGTGTGCATACTGTAAGCAACTCTTTGCTAACGCGTTTGCCTTATCAATTTTAGAACGTGATAACACAGACTGTCAATATCGTGTTTACAGGTTGCTCTTCTGCTGCCCCCAAGTGGCCAAAAAAATTAAATGAACGATGCTTTAAGAGGAAATGAGATTGTCGAACACAAGTCAAATGTCCGCCGGTGCATTTGTGCTCTTAGCTAATCACCAGCTAGGACCGACACAAGAGTAAGACTTTGACATATGGCCCGTGTCTCCTGCTTGCTAATAAAGTACTTAGTGCACAATGAAGTTACAACGTGAAGCCAGGATTTGTCTAACATGTTTAATTGTGTTTTTTCAAAACAGTGCATTGGATGACTAATAAATGAAACATTAGTTAAAAGAAATCAGAATATCGACTGTAAAGACTTGAGAGGATGACAAAAAAATTCAGGTCGGAGCAACGTGGAGTTAGTACCATGGTTTGTTGTCACCCTTTAGATAAATTCAACGTGGCATCAATACGGAGTATACGATATTCACACAATTTTCATTTCCACAAGTCCATTTGTTTCAGGCAATGTCGCAGACAATCACCTGTAAACCAGCACGTTCAGAGCTCTGCACTGTTGTTCAAATATTAGCACAACTCGAGGGTCTGTTAGTGTCTGATTGTGAGTGGAATTTAATTAAAGTGTTTATCTTAAATCCTTACATAATGGAAAAGCATTGTGATGAGTCCTTTGGTGCAGCTTTAGTTTATGTCAGGAAGCAATTTAAGGATGTCAGCACACTGTATGTCATGTTCTATGCTTTTGTTTACATTATTGCTGTCTTTGTGTGGCTTATCTAATACTCTAAATATTGCTGTAATTGGTGCTCCTACTACTGAGTATCATTATCGAGGGTTTTCGTCACAATCACGACTCCAGAAATCATTGTATCACCTTCGCCGGTGCAAACAAACACCAGCAGAAATAAGAAGATGATTGTAATTCAAATTAGAATGTATTATCCTATTAACTACCCGTGGCATTCCCATAACTGGGTTAAGTGAGGTCTTATTGCACATGAAACCATTCAGATACGCAAGCTGCGTGAAAAAAAGAGTATCTTAAAAAGATCACGGTGAACTACAAAAAAAAAAAAAAACTTGTACATGTCACATGTGGCATTGGACACAAAAAGTAACATCAGTATAAATATGATGATACGATGGGACGAAACCTTCATTGCACAATCTGTAAGCAAAACGTATAATCATAATACACCGCGGCATGTCTCTTAAAGACACAAAATGGAGATACTCCCAATGGGTTATAGACTCTTGGAGAGTCCAAAACACCATGATACAGTACATGTTAAAATATGACCACATTTGGGAATAAAGTTGAAGCCCATTTCTATCAGTTTTCTTTGCTAAAGTTCTGTGTTTACACCAAGAAACCCCAGATGCTCTACATGAGTGACCCCCCCTACCCCCACCCACCCCCCAAGGTGCAAGATTTGGCCTGAGGAATTGTCATTTATGAAGACAAATGAGTGATGAGAATAATAATATGGAGGGTAGACCTACATTGTTACTGTGCTAATCTCTTGAGGGGTGGCTCAAGAAATGAAACCATTCCTCATTTAGCCGGAGACCGTGAATCCCCCGCTGAGAGCTCAGAGCTTGAGTTTAACGCGATAAAAACGCTATCCACATAGATCTTTTGCTTTTGAAGACTGTGAAATTAACGTAAGTGCAAAATCAGACCGTATGAGTGTACTGAGAGCAATTTGATTGTGATCGTTTGGATTGATGAGAAAAATCACAGCGCGTCGCTCCCTCTAGTGGTTCGCCTCACTCAAGAAGTTAGAACCGAAGGGCTTTCTGTTCTGTGACACGTCTTTATCTGAGATCAGTGGCCACATCACTCCACCAGGCATCAGCCGTATGTTTTTTGTGTGTGAACAGATGATCCCCCTGACCTGAAAGTCACACTCAGTTTGACTCTATACATAATAGTTCAGGTTGATAGTGTCTTCTGTTCTCATGCTGAAGATGGAGTTTTGAAAAGAGAAACTACAGCGCAAAAAATAACACTAATTTTTATTTCTGATATTATTGGATTCATACTCTATTGACTGGAATTGAAAGTTTATGGCATTCTAGGCATATATATTATACCACTGTCTTAATGTCACTTACAGTACTGAATTATACAAATACACAGGTTTCAAAGTCACTCTGTTACGAGGATGAACTGTATATTTATATATTAAACAAGGTGAGCCAGTTCACCCTCACCTTCAGTACATTTTGTGTCTGTAAATGACATACGTTGAAAACATAACGGAGGCTTTGCTCCATCAGCAGGAAACACAGAATTTAAACAAAGCGAAACACACTTTCGAACCTCCATTTAAAAAATTAAGAAGAAAAAAAAATACAACTGAAAATGTCCTCTCAGTAGTCTGTTTTGAAATTCTGAACACACCTCTGCCAGTGTGAATAGATGAAGTAAACAGGGTCAGTTAGTAGACGCCTTCCATTATCTGCTTTATTTTTGCTTCACTGTTATAAAAAATCCAGCTTTTCAGCGGACCCAATCGTGAGGAATGCAATGCAAAACGGTTGTGCTGGTCAGTCAGCCATACAAGGGGAGCAGATGCTTCAATTAAACTCTCATTACAAGATAATTAATATACCTGACTGGCAGAAAGCAGGGGATCTCTCTCTCTCTAATGTGGCATTCAACTGTTTCAAAAGAGCCCGTCCTCCAAAAGCATTGTGTTAAAAATAAAAAGGGGGTCAGTCGAACCACTAGAGGGAGCGTTACGCCATGATTTACTTCAAAAGTGCACCAATACTACAATGGATGCCCCATTTTACCCAGCCAGATGCACTCTGTGGCTTTCCATTTAAAATATTTTGAAAAAATAAAGCTATTTTGATGCTTTTGAACTATTAAAATAGCTGAAATGACAATGATGAATCGAGAGCTCGGCCTTAGGTTGTGATTGGACTTTCCACAAACCTGCACCGTGTCAGCCTTTCAAAATGGCAAAGCACAAATGTGTGGACCATCATCTGTCTGTCATCTAGAACAGCATGTTTGTCAGAAGGGAGAAAGAGAGAAAAAAAACCTCAACAACCGTTGAGGCGTTGGCAGCTCCATCAATCATGCACACATTTGGAGCAGCAGAGTCACACCACAAAAACATCAATCTGTCGTTGACAGGCTCCTCATTAGTACATGGGTGTTCTGTGTATTCTTTAACGAGGAGATGTATTTTGTGCACATTTTGTGAGAGGGAGAGCGAGGTGTGTGTGTTTGTGGGGGGGGGGGGGGGGGGGGGGCAACAGGGAGGCAATAACGGCAAAATCAATTTCACACACGACTGCATTTGGGAGAAGTGAGTGGCGGTGGGCATCTTGATCTGTCCATCGGCCCCCCGTGCGTTTGTGTCGCCGCATCATAACTCCTGTTAGACTAACCGATCGACGAGGGCCAACAACCGTGACTGTGTGGATGATGTGGCTATTAGAGCAAGAAACCAGGCAACCAGACATCTCTGTCTGCAGGTGTGCAGAGGAGCTGAGCTCACACACGGACTGTTTAACCTTCAGCTCTCCCAAACGGTCTCAGAGGAATAATAAATTAGGGCCATGAGGAAATATATTCTACTTGTCGAGCAAGATTTTTTTTTTGTGATTCTTTCATCTAAATATACTGGGGATTAACATCTTGTTAATTATCTTCTAATGTTTCAAAAGCTCTGTTCCTGATGAAACGAGGAGACCGGTTATTTGCACTCATACACAGCAAGTGATGACTGAAACGTGTCTCTGTCCAGAGAAAGGACTCAATGACAACACACCCCCTGCTTCACCTCTACCGGTCAGTGACGGAACAGTGACAGGGGACAGCAGAGAGGACAATCTGTCTGACGTCATGTTTGTGATATTTAGATAATAACGTCCTTCACACATTCAGAGATTCAATTATCAGATGTCTCCTTCATCACCCCTGAAGGTCACTGGAGGGCGAAACTGCGCAAGGTCCTGATCACGCAGGAGGCTATTTTCAGTGACTTTTTATTTGTTGGTTTAAGGTTTTCTGCGCTATTACTAGGAGGGTAGAAATGGAACGTATTTATGTATGTGTCCACAGAAATCAACAGAATTTGGAAAAATAAAATCGAGTTAAACAAAAAGTTTGTGTTGGGAATGGGCTCATTTGCTCGAGTGCTAGATGAGAACATCGATGCCACTGTCATCTGTCTGTATGCTAAATATGAAGCTACAGCAAGCAGCCAGTTAGCTTAGCTTAGCATATAACCTGTAAATGAGGGGAAACTGCGAGCCTCCTAGCTGACTTCCTGGAGTGAAATTAGAGAAGTTAATTTAGTGAGCCTGAAAGGTGCTAAATACGAGCATGGGAGCATTTATATTGCCTCTCGCTAACATGCAGGAACATGCACTAAAAGCATGCGCTGCTGGCCCGGCTACATCAACTCAAGCACAAAACTCGGATAACAACATACAGGTGGACATTACTCCACTATATCTTTACATAGTTGTTTGCTGCTATGTCATTTCTCAAAATATCATATAGTGCACCTTTAAAGGTGCTGGCTGGATTTTGAATGGAACCAGGCTGTCTGTTTCCCCCGTTTCCAGTTTTAAGGTAAGCTAAACTAAGCAACTACCGACTGTAGCCTTATATTTAGTGTAGAGATATCAGTGGTATCGGTGTTCTCATCTAACTCTCAGCAAAAGCATTTATCGAAATGATGTCTTTAACATGATCTAAACAGAGAGAGCAGAGCCAGAGGCAGCGCTGCACTCTTTTATTCGGGTTTTTCTCTTGCTGGTAAAGTAGTGTAGCTACAGTAAATCCCATTACCCTACCTTAGCTGCCACAATTACCAGTATAGCCGAATGAATGATTGAATAATAAAACTCCACAGGGGCTGTTCTACTTTAGGCTTTTAACGAAAAAAAGGAAGCCTTTCCATCGCTCAACCCTTGAGCGTGTCGTGTGATGGGGTTCCACTGCAGCTTTATAATAATAATAATAACAATAGTAATAATAACGCTGCTTGGGCTCTGCTTCCTAGACCTCATGAAAGCTCCCAAGATTAACGCCCAGAAATGTAGTGAAATATGTATGTTATGTGTGCTAAACCTAAAGCCGGTCACAATCTAAGAAGATGGACAGACGTCAGCTCCTGAGTCTCTACCCTGGAGGAGCAGCTGTTGAACAGTACAGTCATATTCCTTTACTGTACATGCCAACAAGGTCGCTAAACAAGCAGCCGAGTCACCGTTTTATTGCTGCAATGATCTGCTAACTAATAACTTTGCTTTCCTTTCCTCATTATTCATGCTATGACCGTATTTTAATCACTTGCACAATCCTAGTCTACCATTTGGTAACCAATTGTGGCAGGAAAGAAGCTTAAGTCCTACCAATGCACAAATTAATAACTTGCTTTTTCTACTTTCTACTCAACTGATCCCCGAATCTCATTTTTGATATTTCAATATCTCCAGATTATTTAATCCATTTTTGACCGTCATCTGGCCTGCATTCAGGATTTAAATTGAAAATCCAAGAAAATCATACACACGGACCCTTTGTTCCTTCAAACAATTCAACTTTGCATCATCTAGCCTGCTGGCACCAAAAGCAACATGTCTTAATATTGAAATGGAAGTACACTGTAATCATTAAATATAAATCTGTTTTATCCTAATAAATTCATATATTTACATAGCGTCGGTGCAGTTCATTCCAGGACGGCGGTGCACGCATCCGAACCTCTTGCCAGGTGCAGGGTACAAAAATAGGAAAATGAAAAAATACCATGCTTTATCTTGACTGCAGGCCAAAAGGGATCATGAGGCAGTTGAAGCCGATGCAGACCTTTTAACAGTCAGACCTAGCACGATATAAAGAGGACAGTGGCATCTTCCAGTGTGCAGGTGTTCTTCTTTATGTCGAGTCAGATAGTTCTAATTTGGTTGATTTGCTCCCATGCTTGGTGTTTCGAGGACCTTTGGAAGAAGAAAATAAATGTGTTCTCCGGGATATGGAAGTGCTTGTCGAGCACATTTTGTTTATCTGTTTGGCAAGAACAATAGTTTTCTTCTTTTTCTATTGCAAACTCTCATAATCCTTGTTTGCTTCCCATCTGTTGAAAGAAAAGAGTCTTCACGCTCGCCGCCGGCGCAGAGCCTAGCCACCTTTAGCCACCATCGTGTCCTTTGATAGGTAAACCACCCAGTAGACCATGTTAAAAGCCCCGAAGGACACTGGGAACAGGATCCGTGCATACTTGTCAATTTTGCTGGTTCCTCCCATGCCGGCGGCGGTGGGCTGGGAGCACGGCGTCTGCTTCAGCTCCAGCTTGTTCCCCATCATCTGGATGCGCTCCAGCTTGGGCCCCAGCAGATGCTGCAGGGACGAGGAGCTGGCGTTCTGCTTGCACGGGGTCGCCGCCATCACGTCGGGCGTGGACGCCGCAGCCTGCGGCGCACTCTTCACCAGCTGGGCAGAGGAGGAGGCCACACTGAGCAGGCTCTCGGACTTGGGGCTGGAGCGCGAGAGGGTGGAGGAGCTGCCGTTGACCCCGCCGGCCAAAGGTCGCAGCGCTCTCGCTCGACCAACGCCCGAGATGTTGGTGGTGGACATGGCTCTCTGGTGACGGCTGGCCTCTTGGTGGGAAATATAATTCATCCGCTTTCTCAGGTTACCGTTGCTGTCGGGATTCTGCTGAAAAAGAGAGAAAAAAACAGTAAGGATATACTGTATCTACGTCTTAAGACCTTTACACACCGGGGCGGTTCTTTGCGTGCCTCCCCGGTTGGTGCAACCAACTTAACGTCCATTCTAAAGACTGGTCTTAACAAAGACCGACTTAGCATTTAGCACCCGGCTTAGTAAAGACCAGTTGGTGCAACCCGCTACTGCTAATGTTCGACAGTAGAACTTGACCAATAAATTGACCAGCCAATATTATCTAATAACAGGTATGTTGGTATTGGAACGTACCAGTTTCATAATGAACTGCCGACCTGACAAGTGTTTCATTAAGTGAAGAGTATAAGTGTCAGAGGCTTTTATACCCTGTTACGGTAGAAAGATATTAAAATATAAGACCGAAACGTTTAACAAACTGATTCATATTGCTTTTTAAGTTAAAGTTCTGGGCTGTTGTTTTGTTGAAATGTGGAGCATCATTTTGAGAGAGAACAGTTTGAGGATTAATTGTGTGAATAATCACATTCTTCCTGTCGGCCTCATGTTTTAAGGCGTTTTGCAGTCAAGGTACTGTAAAGCTCACTATCCCCCTCTCTGAAAAAGCGTAGCACGCGACGTAAACCGTGACATATTGATCTGATTGCCGTCCCCCTGACCCAGATGGCCTTCATTTGGAAGCGGACGATATACAGATGTCACTTACCGAGGATTTCACTCATTTCACACAAGCTTAAGACAGAAAGTAGGTAGCACTTCATTGGGGCAGTAATGCCATGTAGCGTCAAAGGAGCTTATCCTTTGAGAGTTGATGTTTTCAAGCAGGGAGAGTGTGATGCTGGTTCTGAGGCGTTTGCAGGAATTATCTCCCCCCCTTCCCCCCAGCCCCTGAAAATGAAAGGGTGTTTTTGTTTCATCTGTTTATATATGTGTGTGTGTGTGTGTGTGTGTGTGTGTGTGTGTGTGTGTGTGTGTGTGTGTGTGTGTGTGTGTGTGTGTGTAGGTTTGTTTTTCCGTCACAGTGGAGGTCAAGGGCTAAGGGCCTGGAACCGTCAATCCAGGGCTTTATCAAGGGCCCCTCATGCCAAGCCCTGTGGTTAGCGCCAACAGGACCTGCTCTCCAGGAAAAGAGTATTAATTCTTTCCCCCAGAGCCTTTCTGAAACCTATACAGATGTACCCGGGCAGTGTTGCCGTGGCAACCTACTAATCCACTGAAGTGCTGTTGTCACTATACCGCATTCATACTGGGATTTGAACTGGAGGGGGCAATTTAAGTAAGGAGTGTAAAACTGGCATATGCATTGCTGGGTTATGTCAGCTCCAGTGATCGGTTCACAGTGGGCTTATATATTCAATGTTCTTTGGGAAGAACATGGAAGTCAAAGAAATGTGCACTTCTCCTTTTCTTTTCACATCCACATGTGTCAAAACAGTGTTGGTGCAGCACCATAAATACGTTGCTACAGCTACTCGAACAGCGATTTGTAACACGTTCATCATATCTGACTGGGAGCTCTAAAATAGCGGCATGGCATATTCATGAATTCTGATCCAATCCATATGTCAGCTGCCATGGTGTCAATGTGATTTGTCTCAACTAGTGGTGCAGAAATGGAAGATTATGGCAATGTATTCATGTGGAATTTCTAAATGAGAGGTCCAAAGCAAACACCGTCATTGAGAAACACCTCGATCTGCCGTAATGATCTGTGCTGGGAAGCTGTTTCAGATCCTGTTGGGTTTTTTTTCTTCTCACTTTTACATTTGTGTCTGTCTGCTTTAAATCAGAGTCAAATAAACAGCTGCTAAATTTAAGGCTGGATAAAAGCAAAAAAATTTTTTTTAAAGTGGGGTTGAATGAGCTACTTTTCTATATTCATTGCATTTCCTACAGTAGATAACGGTTGGCACGCCCAGAGTTTGGAGACACAGACAGGAGTACCAGCACGAGAGAAAAGCAATGTACTGCTGTGGACGGGGGCGTCAGCTAAATGTATTTTGGACACCTGAAAGAATGGCCCCATCTAAAAAAAGACCAATATCAGTTTAAGTGTGCGCTATATTTTGAATATATTCACCACATTGCCTTGCCGTCAGTCAGCCCTTTCCGTTGAGGAACAGAAGATAGTATCTATGCTCTCTTCAAAGCCACACGACTCCTTTGACAAAAAGAGTAATTTTGCCTCGCATAACACAGGAGTCGCTGGTAAAGATAACATCTTCAGTTTCCAGTCGGAAAAGGCTGTGAAAGAAAATGTTCTAAATATAGCGCACTTTATGCGTACACAGCACATTGCGTAGCTCCCGTGCTGGTACTCCTTTCTGCTGTAGGTAATACACTGACAATAGATAAGTACCTCATACAACCCCACTTCAAAAACACCCAAGCTATCCCTTTAAGTGTGTAATTTTAAAGTCCACCTCATTTACCACGTTTCAACATGTCAAGCTGTGGTGGACGGAGCAATCATAAGTGTAATCAGGTAGACAGAATTCATGTTTTGACCTTTTCCAGGAACGCTGGCAGCCCCAGAGAAATTGTTGTAAATTTCCACATAATCAAACATTATTTGTGGGTGGAGAAAGTTAAAAAAAAATAGTGAATGACCATAAAAGAGTGGTTTTGTGTGTCACCGGCAATGTATTAGTCTAGTGTGGGATTTAAGTAAAGTATGTTCAGATTTGCGGTGTTAAAAAACGATCAGATACAGGTTCCGGTGATCTAAACTCACATCCTGGGATCAGATTTCTCCCGTTTCCTCTACAGCTCAAATCCTCTCTGCTCTTATGAGCAGGGGCACAGCTGATGGTCCTCAGGCAGGCCCACTCCTGGCCCGCTCAAAAGTCTAGGCTAAAGGCCAGATACAGTAAGCACATAATATGGGACACGCTGTGTAAGTGCTACTCGAAGTTAAGTGCTATCAGACTATTCGCCACGGCCACTTTGAGGGAAGCGGAAAAATCACCTGCAGCGCTTCCTCCGTGTCCTTGACCTTGACAGGCGTGGTTTGGGGCACCGGGGGACATTTGGCCGGCTTCTTCTTGGCGCGCTCGAGCTGCGCGTTGGTGAAGTAGTTCACGGCGGCAAACTCGATGAGGGCGGAGAAGACGAAGGCGAAGCAGACGGCGATGAACCAGTCCATGGCGGTGGCGTAGGAGACCTTGGGAAGGGAGTGGCGGGCACTGATGCTGAGTGTCGTCATGGTCAGGACAGTGGTGATGCCTTCAATGGTATCAGAAACGGGAGAATATCAAACATATGAGCCCGCACATGAGTGATAGTGGACACATGATCTGTGTTGGAAGTCAAAATATTCTAATTTAAGATTAAGACCAAACATCTATGCCTATGAATACTGTTTTCCCCCCAGATGAGAATGCATTGCATCAAACACCATCACATTGAAAATGAGAATGGAACACCCAGAAAGAGATTTCCTTCATGTAGTCGCCAAATAAATGGTGATAAAGATCATTTGCACGGTGCTCAATAGCCCATGTACATTATGTTGCTCTCCATCAGCATATTTCATTAACCGAATAGGGGGGATAATGAACCAAAGATATTTGGCTCTCTGAAATGGGAGACATGTTCAAAGAGAACCACACTATTTACACCTGCGTGTGTTTTTTGGTCACTAGGGGGCAGCGACACAAGCTGTAAACACAACACTAACATATTATGAACTTATAGAGTAGATATGGCTGTTAGGTTTAACTCAATGTGGTTATTTCAGCCTGCAGATAAGCTCCGCCTCTGAATATTGTTTTACACTACAAGTTTGATGTGTAGCAAAAGATATTACACCACCTTTTTTTCTTGTTCCTAACCACCTGAGTAAAAATTCCACTTACTGTGGCACTAATGGTGTATGCTGTACAGTATACATCAATAAAATAAATCCATCTTCTTACTGTGTTTAAACTGGCATTTGGGTAGTTGGATGTTTGTGGAATTCTTCAGAGTAAGAATGTCACTTTCACTCAGGTATGTTTTTGACGAGTTGCCCCAACTCAATTAGATCGTTACACCAACTGTTTTTATTTCACCTCCGCACAATCACTTTAGAGCTTCCTCTAAAAAATAGAGAAACAGATGCCAAATCCCAGTTGTAGTGTAAAAGATACAAAGAAATGTAATTCCTCCAAGTCCTCTAAAATAAATAGTTCCAGATTTTGGGAAATCCATATATTCAATTTATTTTCAAGAGTTACACTAGAAGATTGATATGAATCTCATGTGTGTACGTTTAGTAAGTAGTCAAAGCCAAGAAGCAATTAGCTTAGCTTAGCATAAAACGTTCAGCATGAAACAGCTAGCCTTCCTAATCTAAAGTTGACAACCCTAAACAGCACTTTATCCAGCCTATCACCACTTCTGCATCTGATACAATGCGGTTTTCCTTGGCGACCTCACTGAGTCACAAGACTCTGGCAGGTCGGTTTTTGTTGGCCAAAATAGTAACATAACTCTCCCCAAAATCACAAATTGTCTTTTTCATATTGCTGTTTGTGTACTTATTAAACAAAATAGATACCCTGTATTAATAAGCCGGCTTCAGAGGAGAGCCAGGTTAGCTGTTTCCCCTTGCTTCAAGTCTTAATGCTAAGCTACACTAATCACCTCCCTGCTCCACTTATGTACTTAAAGGTCCTGTATGTAGGATTTTAGTGCTTCTAGTGGTGAGATTGCAGATTGCAACCAACTGAAAACCCCTTCAATCACCCCTCCCTTTTCAAGCGTGCCAGACAATTTACAGTGGCCTTCGGGTAACATAAAAAATTTCAAAACTCACTAGAGCCAAGGTTTGTTTTGTCCGCTCTGGGCTACATGGCGGAGCAACATGACAGACTCCATGAAAAGAACCCGCTCCCTACGCAGCAGATATGAATGGCTCATTCTAAGCTAACAAGCTTCAGGAGATTAATGAAAACACAGCAATGAATATTTACGCTAATAGATCCCTCTAAATCCGTGGTTCTCAACTGGTCTGGCTGCGGGACCCACCATCACCCCTTAATGACAAGCCGCAACCCAAATCAAGGAAAATTTTCAACTTCTCAAATTTATTTAATGAAAAGATGGTGCATTTTGAACCTGAGCTGAAAATGTCCTCTGCAGTCGTAGTAGTAGGGAGCTCTCTTGTGCAGAAAAATTGTTCCTGTAAGTCCCATGCCCACACATGTTTCACGTTTGTTATGTCTGTAGATTCTCCATTTGTAATGCAAAATTAATGTTGTTTGATGTCATCCGACATGTCTTCAATTTGCCGACTTATAGTGTCATTTGACAGAGGTATAGTTTTCAGTTTATCCGCTGCGGATTGATCTAACACGTCCTTGTCCAGGGCTGCAGGTACGTGTGACACTTTTGTGATGTCCTCAGGTCTTGAAGTTGTCTTCGAAAGTACTCAACAGGTTTATCTTTGAGAGAAGGGTGTGTTGTTTCCAAATGCCGCCTCAGTTTTGACGACTTCATGCTTTCTTGTGCCAGAACCTCGCTGCACAAAACACACTGAGGTTTTTGTCCTCTTTTGTCCTCAACGTAAGAAAATCCATATCTCATGTAGTCGGTGCCGTACTTGTGTTTCGCCATGCTCAATTAGCATGAAAACAAACGTTGCAGGTGTTCTTCTATGCTGTGAAATGGTGGGTGTCTATTAGCAAGGCATTAACGCCAAATACTGTTAAGGAGTGTGAATAGACAGCACTCCGCTGCATAAAAAATCCCCTTCAGAATAAAAGCACAGGATTTTATTTATTTTTTTCAGGCAAAGGCCCGCGACCCACTGAAAACGGGTCTGTGACCCAAAAGTGGGTTGCGACCCACCAGTTGAGAATCACTGCTCTAAATCCTACACGCTGGACCTTTAACTCACAGACATGAGAGTGGTATCCATCCTCTCATCTAACTCTCACAAGGAAAGCAAACAAACACATTTTGTTAAATGTTAAAGTATTCCTATAAAGTGCACATTGCAGTGAACGTCTTGTCACATGTTAACGGCATAGAAACAAACGACCTGCTTTGAACGAGCTTCTTAACATGTGTTTTTTGACCCCGACCCCTCCATCTGAAGCCAAGACTCTCCAGCTCTAATCCTCCCTCCACTCCTTCCTGACAAACTGCCTCTCCCGCGCTCCTAGCAGGACTTCATGGTTGAGTCACCCAGGCAGGAAGTCAAAACAGAGTTTGGCTGCGGGGAGGAAGAGGAGAAATCCAAACACCAATCACCCTCCTCCCCTTCCCTTCCCATCCCAACCTCACCCACCACCGCAGCACACGCATTCAAAACACAGCGGACAACAGCAGAAATCCGCTGCCTCAGAGGCTCGACTGATACAACAACAGTTGTGCTGCTGTGGCCGGGGGGCGCGCGAGGGGGGGGGGGGGGGAAGCTGTGCAGCCGGACTGTCAGATACATTGGTCACCGCAGGAGAGCGGCATTGATCCCCAAGTGCTTTATTGCACTCCACGACACCGAGAGACATGTCTACTGAGGGTCACACTGTTTTTTCTGCTCAGCAGACTCAGACTCTAAACACAAACTGCACTGTCAACAGAAACACTCACCGTGTCAAATGCACACTGAATGGATACAGGTGACACAGCAGTGTGTGTGTGTGTGTGTGTGTGTGTGTGTGTGTGTGTGTGTGTGTGTGTGTGTGTGTGTGTGTGTTTGTGTGTTTGTGTGTGTGTCTGTCACCAGCAGCAAAACCATTATTTATGGGGGTTGGTTGTTGGGTCACCATTAGTGATTCAGTGTGCTGTCACAGTTTGACTAAATGCCGCTGCCAGCCAAAAACAGGCCCGTTATTATAATTAAAGGGGAAGTGTTCCAATTTTACGCATCAGAGTCTACAGGTGTTGGGCAACACAAACTGTATGTGAAAAATGTTGCACTGAGCCTGATGTGGCTCAAGAGGGAGCTATGTGAAGTCTGATCAGTTACCTCAAGTCAAGATTATTTCATCATCCATGATACCTATACTGGGGATTACAAATAGGCACAATCTATAAAGACTTCAAAAGTTGTAACTAATCCTTGGTTGGTTTGTAAATCATTCACTAATGCTTTACAAATCCGTTATACGCCATTAATTGGAACTTGTGGTGTGAATGTGCTCGGATTCCAGAGCAGATCCTCAACAGCCCTTTCCCAGAATGCAAGTGGCCGAACAGTTCAAACAATCAGGGATTTTTCAAAACCTAGCAGCTCCAGCGTCCTTATTTATTTCTTATATCTGACTTATAAAGCATTAGTTCATAATTACTGTATGAACCATTAATTGAGCCATTATGAACTAGAGACCATCTTAAGACGCCAAAGTCGTGACACCAAAAGTGGTTAGGGGCCACTTCACCACTTCCAACCAGTGGTGAGCCATCAGGGCCAGCAATGCCTTCTCTGCTGGCCTTAACAGAACCACAAAGTTATAGCTATTTTATAATTTAATATTTTTTCATAAATACACTACATGTATTGTAATTATTTTTCCCATTAGCTTATTTTCTCATTGCACAGCTAGTTTTCCTCAGTTGCCCTGCTTCCAGCATAGTTTGTTTTAAGTAGCTTTTATCCAATCGAATATGAATATGTGTATTGTTACACTCCTAATAACCCGTAGCTGTGGCATCATAATGAGGTTATTAGGAGGTCTGTAGTAGGACAGCACTGAAGGCCCAGGTATAAAATACACGGCCCGCCACTGCTTCCAACCCCCCCGACACCCTTGTTCGGACCACACCTATCTTCACATCGGCCTTCATCTTGATCTCAACTACACACCTGTAAAGTTTCGTGACTGCATCTGGCACAGTTGTGACGCTATCGCGTTGTCAAAATCTGGCCGCCGACAGACGGTAACATAAACATTGAAGTACTCAAAACCTCTTCAGGACCACAGGTAGCCATGATGACACACACACAGACAAAGTGAAAACAACACCAATGCTGCTGTTGTTTCACTAAAAGACCACTTTCATGTTGTAACACACTTCTCTGCATCATTAACAGCTGGCATGTCACAAAGCTGCTCCAAGAATCATTAATCACCACCGACACTCAGGTTTTTCTTCCACTCTCATTACCCAAGTTACAATTACCTCTTGAAAATAATGCTCCAAACAGATAATCTACCAGAACTACTTGTGAAATGGCGGTGTCCGTGCCCTTATCATTGAGTGACTTTCCAATCAACGTAAGTGGAGGAACGTGGTCGACAAATTACCAGACTGAGACGTCCTTTAATAGCAAACCAACACCAGCCAGCAACACCGGTCTGGTTTTAGCAGCTCTGTCTGTCGCCCTGCCTCTCCATCGACACACACTAATCAGTCTATTCTAGGACAACGACCCAAACGTTGTAACAGGGGAGCCATGGAGAGCAAAACTGGGTCACGGGCCAAAAACTGAAAGTTACTGATGATGTAGAAATGAAGGCTAAAATGTGATAAAATGCCTAAGTAATGTAATAGTAACACTTTTCATAAGCAATGTGTAGTTTTAACTGATTTTAACTGTAATGATAGTACTGAGTAACACTGCAACAGAAATACCCTTAACCATATAAATATAAACCTCACATAAGAAGCACATGCCTTTTTTTGTATTAACTGCTCTTTATTGGGTATTCTTTATGTCAAATTTAAAATCTGCAGACACTTAAATTTAAGATTTCCTCTAGGGGCATGCCTATAACAACTACTTTAAATACTCTCACAGGGCATCATTTCCCATCAAGGTTTTACAAGAGTTTAAACCCATTTAGAGGGTTAGGCTATTTGTATTACTAGAGAAGATTTTGTATCATGATATGAGAGCCAAAACCGTTTTTGTAAACCTGCATTCTTTCTGGTCTTTGCTTGAGGCGTCTTTGCTTAGAAGATGCATCAAGATGTTTTTTTCCTAATGCTGTCAGCTGTTTATTCTAGCGTCTCAAACCAGTCTTAAAACCAATAGCAGTGAATTAGCCTTGCACGAGGCAATCTTGAGTAGAAGAACAAAACAAAAAACACAGCAGTTCTTTATATTCCTAATAATCACTTTGCGCTGTAACATCACCTTGTAGCTCAGAGTGCAGAGACACACATGCAGCAGGCATCATGTAACGAATACACAGAGAGCAGAGAGGCTGAGCAGGATGAGGGATGTGTGAGGTCTACATACCGAAGACTGTGCGGGCTGGGACCGATTCCTTATTTATCCAGAAGGACACTTGGGAGAGGATTACTGTCATGATGCAGGGGATATACGTCTGAATCATGAAGTAGCCCATTTTACGTTTCAAGTGAAAGTAGACCGTCATCACCACATATTCACCTGGAGGATCAACAGAAGTGAATTAGTTTCATTAACAAAAAATTCCAAGATTTCACTTAGCTTCAGACAGATGTCACCTTTTATTCTATGTGATGGCTTTTCTTCTTGGTGCTCCTCTGCATTTTAGTGAACCCTGTCCATTTTCACCCGGATGGACGCGTGGCAGCTAAAATCTGCTAAAATCTTTTTTGGAATCCTTCAGTATTTATTTATCTGAAAGTGCCTCGACGCATGATGCTGACAGGGTTTGATTTAAAGAGGCTGGTACCGTCTGCTGGTCGCAGCCCAATGCAGTGTGTTGCATTTCTACAGTATTTGTCCTGTCATTCGTGCGGAAAATACAGTGTGGACCTGGCAAAGTCTACCAGGTTTGACACAGTATAAACATCTTTTCATTCAATAAAATATCGCTTGTAATGGATCTGTAGAAGAAAGAAAGCCATTTAGCTTGATAAGTCAAAATGGCAGGAGGACGAGCAAGTCTCACCTGTGATGGATTTAATGGTTTCGCTGGAGACCGTCTGGCCAATGAGATCATACTGAACGAGGCTGGAGGACTCAGGGGGGACCTCCACTGAATGCTGAGGCCCTTTGGTCCACGTGTAGATCATCTCTGTTTTAGGATAGGCATCTGTGGGCAGACAGCAAAGCCCCCCCACCCCCGATTTGAGTCACTGACTGTGAGTTGTGAACAGTGCAGTGCGGTAAAAGAATATTTATCTGATGTGATGGTATGCTGTGAAGCTTGTGTGTGTATATACCTGTATTGTCAATATAGATACATTTGTAGGACCCAACTGGTTGATGAGTTCATGGATAACATCGTCTAATCCTTACCATCTGTCTCCTGATTGGCCATGAAGTCATTCATAACCTGTTCTCATGATAGTCGTGTGACTGAAACTTTTTGAGCAGGCGATCGATAGACAGAAACACACGGTTTCCTATCCTGCTTGCTTTTCGTAGTAGTAAATATAACTTTCTGTCCTAATTCTATTTTCCTCATTGTTGCAATCCACAGACAGAAGGGAAACGACAGGGAAGTGAAGGGACAGTCAACGAGAGAGAGCACAGCTGTTTCTCCACGACCCCCCCAGCTGAGTTTAGGTAATTTAAAATATAGCGCTCATTAAGTGCTACGTTCTTCTTTGAGTGCCCTGATTAGTAGGCCTGTTCTTGGAAATACCCATGTTGGTATTTATGAATGATCCTTTGTTTCATTACACATTTGTCCTATCACTGCGACGATTCCACTGTGAGGTTGGCTGTTGAATCTGGCTCCTTAGATCGAATCGTTGAATAGTCGACTACTCGGGGGTTACCCCCTTGGAAACGAGATGGCTGCGCTAAGCGCCACGTTGGGGCAGAACTACTGTAGCAAAGCCGAGTGTACACTCATGAAGCGACTTTTAGACGTTTCTTCTTCGTCTATCCCGCTCCGCTCCGTGAGCTCTCCCCAGCAGCTAATTGGCTGTGAGCTAAGACCTGCACATGATCTTGGGGCATGTACCTCAAATAGATGATGCATCAATATAAAAGAGGAATAAACAAATGTCTTTTTAAAGTGTCTGACAACACTGGCTATACACACCTGACACCACTTGTCAGCATTATTAACACTGTAAAAGTGCCATGAATTCTTTGTTCCGTGCATACGGCCTATTCAAAGTAAACTTCTGTCGTCATAGGAAACACCTTAGTTAGGTTTGGGCAACATATCTAGTTGTTTAGGTTTAGGAAAAGATCGTGAAACACTTGATTAGGTTTAGGCAAGAAAAGTGCTTGGTTAGGTTTCGGAAAAGGCCGTTGTTTGGGTTTAGATAACTATGGAGGTGGCGTTACTTAAGTACGGAAGTAACGTGACAAATGAATATATGTTTATGTCACACGTAAACAGTGGTTTCCTTGGTGAAAGATCGTTTTTTGTTTGCGGTAGTGTACAGCGTACAGTTTATCAGAGCTTTTTCACTTAAAAAACAGCTGCCTGCTGTTTAATTTGATATTCATTGATTCTCAGACAAGTGTAGCCATGGCAGGGTGGACAGCCTCTGAAGCAGCATCACAGGATACTAAAACTCTCCGCTGACTAATTCATCTTTTAGGGCCGGCCACCAGCCCTTTGAGGCAGAATGACCCTTCACTTCTTTTCAAGCTCGAGAGGGATTCATTTAATATTCTGCAACAAAAACCAAAATCGACGATCACCGTCTTACGTCTGACATCTGACGACATCATGACGACATCCATATCCACTCTTTCAGGCCCACTGAAACTAGTGCAGTGTGGTTGGAGTCAAAGTTTGTAGAGGTTCCATCTGTCATTTATTCACTCACTAATGCATCACGCTGACAGATACATTCTCCACTGTTTTTGACTTAAGGATACTTTAAATTCTAACAAGTATTGTTTTTCTTTTGCTGTATGTATCCTGGGCCAGGTTGGCCGGTCTAAACGGCAGTAGTCTGCCTGCCACTCCCTATGGGACTCGGCATCGGCAGGATACCAACTGTGCTGCCAAAACGAAATGACTCTGGTGTGTCATGGAGTGGAACGCCACGCAAGTCCAGATGGAGAAACAGAAAAAGGAGATAGAGAGAGGGAGTGAGAGAATGAAAGAAAGAAAAAGTGATGAAGGCCGGAGAGACAGAGTGAAAATGGGCACACACACACACACACACACTTCAGCTATGGAAAATAGCTGCATAGGTCTGCGCTATCCTGAGGCAGAGGAAGGGATTCTGACCTTTCCTTCGCTTCAGGCCGCATCAGATCCATGGTCGCTTCCTCCTGACTGGAGGCTAGCAGCAGCAGAGCAGGATGGTGAGAGGAGGAGGACGAGGAGGAGGAGGGAGGCGGGGGAATGACAATAACTGAGAAATGTGAATTTGTCCTCTGCAATGTCACCACACTGGGTAATTGTGAGTGTAAAGGCAGACTCCTTGTCTTTTCCTTTTTCCTTTCTCCTGCAGATGTAATCTTCACAATCGCTGTTCTTCTCCGATAAGATGGAGCCGAGAAACTCCTTTTATTTCAGATAAGTTGTTTCTGCTGACCAGTGGGCCCACTATAAGCACTGGTGCTGAGCCAGGCCTCCATTGTTCCCAGTGAACAATGAAATATTCATTATTAGTATTAGCATTCTTTGTGTCTCACAGAGCGCTCAGCGTCTCAGCGCTCTTTCCACCACAGAGAGAGGCCGCTTCGTTTCACAACCGGTCAGGTGATCGGGCTTTTTGTCAGACCAAGGCAGGACAAACTTTTGAAGTAACGCCTCCATAAACTCTTAAACAACTTTACTTAAAAGGTGCTACATGTGTCATTTGTGAATATAAATAAATCCTTTAAAAATGTATCATGAAAACCTTGTTTTTACACTTGAAACAACAAATGAAGGCAGATTTTGGACAGAGCCGACGAGCTGTTTCCAGTCTTTATGCAGAGCATAGCTCAATATTCACTGTACAGACATGAGAGTCTAGTGTATAAGTCAGACTATTCTTTTGATAATCTTTCAGTTTTTTCCGTTTTCTAATGAAAATGAACTGAAGTCGCTCCATTTTCACTGAGATGGATAAACTTTTGAGGCTAAAACACTCAGAAACTACCTGCTGTGTATTACTTGCAAATTGCGACGCCTCCTGTTTAGTGATGCAAAGCGATCCAGCGGGTCTCCTGTGAAACAACACCGGGGGGGGGGGGCACGTAAAATGCAAAATGCAGCGTGGAGGCTTCTCAGCGGCGGGGTTTATTTGTTTACAGCTACTACGATAAGGACTCAGGCACAAAGCGAAAAACGGCAATATGACACCACGCACAGTAGCAGCAACACGATTAGCTGTCTTTTCACACTCAGTGAACGGCATCTTTTGCACATCTCTCCCATATGAGAATGAAAACAGGCATGACTGCTGCATTTGTTAGAATCTGTGGAGAGGTCAGAGGTCAAGCAGCAGATACATTTTACGCTCTCAGGCCTGTGTTTTACTTCCTTTTTCAGAGGCACTGCAGTAGTACACACACACACACACACACACACACACACACACACACACTCAGGACTTACAGCTTCCAAACTTGAGGGGGCACGCGTGTCCATCCATGGGGAAGTTCACAAGCTTCATGGGACACTGGGCACTGATGGTCAACCTGTTGCAGTCCAGAGAAGAGTTGCTCAATAAAGGGACGAATAGACACACACACACACACACACACACACACACACACTAACACACTAAAACCCTCCTCAGTGAAGAGGCAAAGGAGCAGTTACGTGACTGTTATATTGAACTGAAGATTTTAAAAGTTTGGCAGCCTCTGCACTTCCTCCACACAGCTCCGCACTGTTTACACAATATGAGCCAGTGGGTTCGACTTTACAGCAAATCTGCTCAATCGCTGTAAATCAAACAAAGTCTGTTTTTCTTCTTCTTTTTTTTATTGACGTAAACTCAATTAAAAAATATTGAATCATGCGAAGATTCCATTTCACTATCATAAATATTACAGTAGTGGGAATATATGACAATGGAATGCCCTTCAGTACCTCATGGTGTACAGGATGGTGCCGTTCTTCATGATGCGGAAAAGCTTGTTGGGGGCCGTCATGTTGTGGGCCACGGACTTCTTGCCGTTCCTGAAGAAGGTGTCTGGCGTCCACACTTTGGTCACCATCAGGTTGTTCAGCCTAAGAATCTCTATGGGTCCCTCGTACCTCAGCCTCCGGTCCACCCACGTCTGGCGAAAGAACACGTCCATCGTATACTCCTGGGGACCGGGACATTGGCGAAACGCAAGACAAACATCTGAGGTCACGTGGGTCGGAACGAGATCACTTCATGATTATCTGAACAGAGTCTGGTGGGTACGTACCATTTCGACATCCGAGACAGGCCCAAAACTGGTCACATAAATGTCCGTCTTGACCTCAGTCACCGGGCCTATTGAGCCAATGAAACAGACAACAAGAGTCACAGTTAACTTCCTCGTTTTAAACCCTTCCGTGATGTCACAGTCCCGCCTGAGTGAGACTCCAGTCTTAAACACTCTTCATATCAGACCCATCAAACCCAAAAGACATGCACTAGCTTATCCAGAGCTGTAGTGCCTTTGCATAATGGAAGTGGGGGAAGAAAAAAAACAGCTTTAAAGATGTAAAAGCGTAATCCTGTTTGATTTTTTTCTCTCACCCAGTGAATGAATGTGGAGGCACACTGTTGTCTATAAGTGCAGAGATAAGCAAAGCTGCAGCGCATGCACGTCTGCTGACAGACTCTATGTTAGAATGACGCTGGTTCTCAACATGTCCTGCTTTGAGGCACGATGTTCGAAAAAAAAAAACAAATCCGTACTTTTAGCACTTGAACTTCCATACATTAAATGTTTGTCCCGCAACACACACACACACACACACACACACACACACACACACACACACACACACACGCTGGTTATATAACCACATTCGCTTAAACGTGCAAGCTTACAGGCCCCTCTTCTGGGGCACAACTACCAGGCTTACAGGATCGCGTGTGTTGTGAAACACTAAAGCAACATGTTCTATATGATGCAAGTCTCACACACAGAGAGACAAATACATTTTTTCTTGACGTTTCTTCCTGGGGTTTTTTGAGAGCATAAAGATTTTCAAGGCATTTGATGCAGATTTGTGATTTAAAGGGACAGTTCACCCCAAAATATATACAAAGATACACATTATTCCCCTTTGTTTTGGTGTGAGTTGCCTTGCTCTTTTGAGCAGCTGCTCACAATGAGCTCTGTGGATTATCTTCAGTAACCGGGTCATGATTTCTGAACTGACGCACTGCTGTTGAGTTTTTCAAATGTGTTTTTTGGCGCTTTGAGGGCAACAAGCCAAGTGCCAATTTAGTCCCATTGTATTAGAAGAGTAGGCAGACTCTCTATGTCTGACATCTCCAAAACTATGCAACTCACACCAAAACAATCAAGACGGTGAGAACCGAAATGTGCATTTTTGATTTTGGGGTGAACTGTCCCTTTCAGGCTATACAAATCAAACTGACTTAAAGGGTGTATTTGCTGATCAATAGTGACCATATTGCACTTTATGGTATGTTTGAACATCTTATGACATAAAAAAGCCAAAAAATTAAATTCACTCATTCCCTTTTGTATTAGGAGTGTTTCAGAGGTGACAAATAATCAGTGAAACCGTATTGTCATATCGGGTGTAATTAGTGCTTAATTGGTGGGTTTACAGCTACCCTTATTGCACTTATCATATACCGTTTTAAGCTCCTATGACACTAAAAATGGTCAAATAAAAGTTGCAGCTTCCTTCTTTTAATTGGAAGATGTTGTGTGATTGCTATTGGTAGTTTCCATATGGAAAATGCTTCCTTGTGCACAAAAACACAGTTTCATTATCTACGTACCCCCGAATCCTGGTCGCAGCCTGTTGTCGTAGCCGTCCAGAAGTCGGTCCAAAATGCGAGTAAAATTCTCCGGATAGATCCTTTCATCCTTCCTTGTCTGTCCAGATATTTTCTTCACACTAGAAAGAAGAAGAAAAAAAGAATCATTGTACCATGACTTCAGTGCGAAAAAAAAAAAAAGAGCAGAAGGCTCATTAGTGTCGAACGGGAGCTTTCAGCGCCGCGGACAGCGGAGACACTTCGGGACTCACCAAGTCGCCAAACAGAAAAAGTAGAAGAGGGTCCGAATAAAAGCGGGCCACATCGCTGTCGCTGTCTCCTTCTTCTTCTTGGCAGAACCCATCTTTGCATGCCATACTTCAAGCCTCTTCACATGTCACCGCGCCAGACGCCCCTGTGTCCCGGGGACCAGGAGGAGAGGGACGCGGCGGGCGGCACCGGGGAGGGCAGAGCGGCGCGCGGAGCGAGCAACTTGAGCCTCTCCTGCCGCTTCTGCAGTCTCTCTAGGCACAACACGCACGCGCGCGCACACACACACACACACGCACACACACACACACACACACACTCACACACACACTCACACACACACACACACACACACACACACACACACACACAAAAACACCTTCAACCCGAGCACCGGTCACCTCTCGTCCGGATCCAAGCTGCTGCTGCTGCTGGCATCCAGACAAAGAAACAATTCTCCCTCTCTCCTTCACTCTCTTGTTTGCTTCTCTGTGTCACCCTCTCTCCCTCTCTCCCTTTCTCCCTCCCTCTCTGCCTCTGTTAGCTTTCTCCTTCTCCCTCTCACACACACACCTGCTTTGGTCAGGACACGGATTAGACGTGCACTGCTTTGAAAATGACTTCAACAGAGTCAAATCTCTGGACCCCCCCCCACACACACACACACATACACACACACACACACACACACACCTCCTCCTATGTCAAAACTGGAAAAGGGAGGAGACAGATTGGCCTGTTCATCTCCTCGACACCCATCTAAGCATCTTAGGTGTTTCCTAAATAAAACAACCTTTATTTTTTTCATTCAACTTCTAGATGAGGACTCATTTTCTCAGATGTGCTCCCCGCGTGCCCTTTGACCCCCCCAGCATCAATCAGCGTCCGCCGCTCTCGCTGCTTTGTGAGTGACGCTATTGGCAGCCTAGATTGCCTATGTTGAACTAGTTTCAGCAATGCATTGCTGAGCGCCTGTATTAGGATTCAAATGGGTCAGTCTTGTCGCAATACGCAATCCCACACACACACACACACACACACGCACTCACGCACACACACAAAGGCACACAGGTACTGTAGAGGAACTGGGACAAGCCACATGCTGCTTCACAGATTTCTCTGCACCTGGGACAAGCGCAAGACCTTCACTGTGTGTGTGTGTGTGTGTGTGTGTGTGTGTGTGTGTGTGTGTGTGTGTGTGTGTGTGTGTGTGTGTGTGTGGCTCTGAAGGTGAAGTGCGGGTAGATCTCGCAGGATAAACAAGATGTCTGGGTTCCACCACACTGGCTTTCCTGATTAGTTTTGAAGTGCATACAGTATAAACGCACACACACACACACACACATACACACACACACACACACAACAAAAAACACACACACTTACACACATACACAGAGACTGGGCTGAAACAGAAGCCACTTAGTGCGAAGGGACGGCGAGGAAACATTATGCTGATACGTTTACGTGCAGGGCTGAAGTCATGCAGTGTAGTCTTATACCGAGGTTCCCAATTCCCTGCACAGCCGCCCACCTCGGTCCTCCCACAATACACTAGAGCAAGGCGGCTCTGTGGGGGATGAGTAATATGCGTGCTCTTTGTGGGGGCAGGCTTTCGTCCAAGTGAGTTCTGTTTTTTTTCTTTTTTTCTCTCGTTTCTTTTTCTCTGTCAGACATTTGATTACAATTTGGTCTTTTTAAATGAAAGCACTTTTGGCACACTGTTATAAAAAGGTTGTAATAGCATTTCAACATTCAACAGCAGTCAAATACCTTGAAAATGTCAGAAGTCCAGTTTTAGGAAAAAGTCACGTTGGCCTTATTATGCCACGCTGACCTTTCCCCGTAAGTCGGTCTTGTGTTTGAACTACAGTGCATGATGTAGGATTGTGTTAACATTTGTGGCCGGGAGTCGCACGTTGTGTACGGAGCACTAAAGAATTGTTAGAGGTTTCTAATTTAATTTCTGTTTTATTTTGTACTCCGACAGAGTTTGTCCTGAGATTCCTTGAAACAGGTTCTTGTGCTTTGTAAGCTATATGCCCCGCAGCAGAAATAACTGCTATGATAACCTAGTTCTTCATCAGTGTGAGCGTATGAGCGTGTGTGTGTTTGTGTGTATGTATATGTGTGTGTGTGTGTGTGTGTGTGTGTGTGTGTGTGTGTGTGTGTGTGTGTGTGTGTGTGTGTGTGTGTGTGTATGTGTGTGTGTGTGTGTGTGTGTGTGTGTGTGTGTGTGTGTGTGTGTATGTGTGTGTGTGTGAAGGAGAAAGGTAGACGAGGTGAGGCACAGCTCTGATGGCTGCTGTTCGTGTTGTGAGGGGTTGAGGGCCATGGCAGCTGAGGGGCATTACATTACCTCCTGGAGGATCCACTCGGGGCCCGATGACAGCCTTCAGAGAGTCCTAACCTGACGACACACACACACACACACACACGCACACACACGCACACACACCTACAGCTGCTGCAGCAGAGCTTGTTAGCTGGAGCTCAGCGCACATGAAAGACTGCTGTCTTTACTGTGTGGCAGCTACACAGCGAGACCTCATTAACTTTGCAGATACAGATTTTTAGACTAACAGTCCAATAATCCTCGTTATCATTATGTTATTCGGCAGTAAACACAAGTGGAATGTAACGTTTACTGAAGTACAAATTTTGATGTACTGACACTTTAATAAAGTATTTCATTTCTATTAAGTATCTTAAAAGTGGCACTTTTTACTTTTTGTGATACAAAATATGATCCCCAAATGGCACAATAAACACTTTTGCTTTCTGAAGTAGTCCATGTTCAACCATGCAGTACGAGTCTTTACTATTATAAACACTTTGTCTACATAAGCTCACGGGAACAAAGCTGGGCTGTGAAGCTATTTCCACTTAATGGTCACATGGCATTATTGCAACTTCTAGGTTCAATACGTGATGCACACTGGCCCGAAAAAGTGTTTTTCCTTTACACGATCCCTGAAAAAAGAACGGCTGTAAAATCACAAACCCCCCAAAAATGTTTCCTTCTACGAGCATAATTGTATCCATTCTGTACAATAACATTTGTAAAGTCTAAGAGAGCTGCATGATTCGCTTAGCCCCCCCCCCCCCCCCCCCCCGCTACTCCCTAAAGTCGTCAAAGCTACTGTGGAGCCCACACTGTCACTCACTAACTGCACTCACTGAAGAAATATGATCTTATTTTTGGAAAAATAAAAAAATCTGTTTAAGAGAGAAGCATGCAGAAGAGTTAACAACATGCGTTTGAAATCTAAGTCTACAGATCACAGTGTCAAAGTGAACCAACACAGAAGACAATGACATTTAGGAACAACACTTCCTGTAAAGCCAAGTAGGTCTTTATTCACTGTAACAATCATTAACAAGCAAAAGCAGCATTTGTAGACATTCAGTATACCTTCAGTAGCTAGCATAGCAAAGTTAAACTAAGTTAAGGCAGGAGGCTTTTGGAAGATCAGATATTTCAGCAGATTGAAAGTCTTGCTACTTCCTGCTTGCTCGGTATCACAATAAAAGCCTCTGGCGACTGATCAGCAGGTCACCGCATCCCTTGCCTCGGTGGGATGGATCCTTGTAAAACAGCTCAGATCTGCAGCCCACACTGTTTGTGCATGAATGCAACACATGCCTACATGAGATACCAAAATTTGTTCTCCTGTCTGATATAGCCTGAATAGCATAATTGAGTGAGTCACTGTGGAAAATACTCTCACTTTTGACAGCATTTATAAAAAGGACGGTGTTGTTTATTCCCCTGCATCGAGCCGAGCCCCTCTGTTTAAGCTTGTTGCATTGTTGAGGAAAGAGAGCCATAATGGCCAGGTAGGGAGAGAGCAGCTCTTTTGCGCTGGGGGTTACAATTGATGAGGCTCATTCTGGCAGTGCAGGAAGCTAATGAGTCAGAACCACAAGTCAAGCTGTCGGGAAATCACACCACCCCAAAAAAAACAAACTCAGCCCAACATGACATCTTCAACACCAAACAAATGCAGAGGGAGAGACATGCAGACTGAAAATGAGACACCAGAGAGCAGAGCTTATGCTACTGATTCAGCTCAGCTGTAATTCATTTCTTTAACACGCATTTCAGCTTAACCACGCTCAAACTTCAATCTGAAAGTGAATGTCAGCACAATTGCAGTCAGACTGATGAAGTCAACGTGTCTCTTTCTTGAGTTCCTTAACAGCTAAGGCAGAAATAAACCACATCCTTATCAATCCTCCTCCAAATGGGCGATCAGTACTTAACACATCAGGGACCAGAATAATGGACTGGCCTTTTCAGTGCCACATTAGACCACCTTTGGTCCTGACAACAGCTACAAAACATAGCATTCTGTCATAAAATGTAAACCTGTAGAGTCCCAATGTTAAAGCTAACTGTATCAGTGCTTTGTGCAATTTCCCATGTTTTGATTGGGAGATACTCCAAGTTTAAAGCTGCATTAATGGACTTTTTGGCCACTTTGGGCAGCATAGCAAGCGGTCAAACTACAAGCTTTTTTTAAAGAGTTTTAATAACTTTAGTGTGCCCCTGACTTTTCATCCAGCGCCATCATCAGGTCATAATTTCAATTTGTCCAATACTTCTGTTTATGACCAAATACCTAACTTATCACACCTTTTTAAAGCCTGTGAGATTTATTTAGTCATACACTACGTCTGGGAGTAGAGCTGCTGATACATTCAACTCTTTATGTAGCAGCAACCACATGTACAAATAAAGGAGGGTCTTGCTCTAAGGGGCATGGTATATTTTTATGCAATTTGTCAATGTCTTGCATATTCACATGGGCGGATTATGAGACAGTGGGCCCTTGGGCACAGACATGCAAAAGGCCCCACCGACTCACAGAGGAGCAAGACACATGCAAGATCTCTTGTGTGTGTCTTGCTGTGTTTGTCTTGCTTCTCTTTGTAGTCTTTTTGTGTCTCTTTGTAGTTGCTTTGTGTCTCTTTGTGGTTGTTTTGTGTCTCTCTTTAGTCATTTTGTGTCTCTTTGTAGTCCCTTTGTGTCTCTTTGTGGTTGTTTTGTGTCTCTTTGTAGTTGTTTTGCTTCACTTTGTTGTTGTTTTGGTCTTTCTGTTGTCTTTATGTGTCTCTTTGTAGTTGTTCTGTGTTTCTTTGTAGTCATTTTGAGTCTATTTCAGGGACATTTTATAGGTGAAGGCCAGGCCATACACTCCATGTTTGGATATCAATCAATCAATTTGGAAATCAGCAATAACAGTGGTTATTTTGCTCGGGCTAATGCAGATTCTCTAATCCAATAAAATCCTTTTTGCCTTTAGAGAAGTACTGAAAAATAACACCAAACCTCCAAATTGCTAGTTAATCCATTTGCTTCATGTTAAACGTTGGCTCACGTCCACCAAGGGTGCATTCATCCACAGAGGCTGCACTTCCATTCCTCACTCAGCAGTTGGAGAACCCAGCTTGCTTTAATACGTGCTGAGGCAAACATGAGCACGAAGATCGTCCTTCAGCTTAAAGACAGGGCTGTTGTTTTGTAGCTGACCATGACCTCTGACCTCCCAGTAGAGGCGGAGGTGGAGCCAAAAGAAGAATCTCCCCCTAGGGTTAAAACTGCATAAAAAACTCCACCTTCACTGACATACGAGTCTATAAAAATAACATCAAATTCCACTCATCCATGTTCAGAGAAGAGAATATTGACATAAACCCTTTCCTTCAGGGGTTCTAGTTACCACCTCACAGCCCACATTGCTGTTGGCCAGTTCCTCCCTTTATTAAGACTTTGTGGAAACAATGGGAAGATGTGACTGCAATAGATGAACTTCTTCACACAGAGGCTATAACCAGAGTATGATTGACAAATGACCACTTGTCCTCTGAAGCTGCTGTTCCTGCAGTCTTAAGGCTTTCCAATGGCCAAAGGTATTGTGATCGGCACTGAGGAGTTCTCCAAGAAGATGACATTTTCAGAGGATCATTCAGAAAACAGTGGTTTAATATCTTAAATCTTATTTAGTACTCTTTCTTCGGTGCTATTACTGCCCACAATCATGGCAGATGAAGTCGTTCCATCCAAAGGAAACATCTTACTGAACCATTATCCACTTGTGAATCTGATTGGGAGTCATTTATGCTCTGCGATGCCCTGAAGGCCTCTCATCTGCTTCGGTAAACCTGCCCACCCATTACATGCAGGTACTTGACAACACTTGAGTGCCCTATAATGTGATACATTTTGCCCTCTTTCTAGGCAATCCTGTCACTCTTATATGAAGTTTATGTCTGAGCTGTAGAGCAACTGGAAAACAACAAAAGAGGTGGGCACTGCATCGAACACCTCAAAACAGCCTCATGAAGGACTTTGACTTTCATATATTTTTCCGTCAGTCTCCAGTCAAATCAATAAAGTGTCCACAATAAGAATCATCCACTAGTTTACATTAATGTCCCTCAGCCCTGTTTTGTCTGACCTCCCTAATTCCAGGTTCAGGCACTGCCCTAATTTAAGGGGATAGTTTGGTTTTGGGGGAATTGTGCAATTTTTTTTCAATCAATGCGTCAAATAATGCAGCTCGGTCAAATGCCCCATACACATGGTTGGTGCATCCATTCCTAGCTAGCTTACAGTTAACATCTGTACTGAGTCAGCTCTCAAATTTGAGAGACTGATGCATCCTGTCCAAACACAACTCAAAGCTCACGCTGTATCAGTTTAGTCCGTACACCAATAGAAATGGATGGTTTGAGGTGTCAGAGGGAGTTACGTTGTAACCACTTGGTTGTCATCCATCTTCACGCTATTTTTGTGGCTGGCCTGTATTGTCATCTAGATAGATAGAGACGGTGTCAGTGAGCAGAAGTTTTGGTTTTGGTTAGGGGTGTAACGGACCATTGTCCATTCGTGATCTGTACAGATCCCCCCTCGCGGTTTGGCACGCATGTGAACTGTGAATCAATTACACAGTTTAACTTTAACCATCACAGTGTGAAATAAAGTTTTACTGACGATCGTTATCCGCCAATATTCCGTAAAAATATATACGATCAGGACATCTGCATTTATGCTTTTTGTTCTCCGATCCTTGATAATGTTACATTGTAAACAACCAATCTGTGTTGAAATTAACAGGAGAGCTAGTAACGATGGCAGCACCGGTCAACGAACGAAGGTTCGTAAAAATGAGTATTGGACGAACGTAAATTATAACGCCATCATGATGTGTTCACATGTAATCTCGTAAATGTAGGTTTGGCGAGAAACTTGAACTTGAATAGTGAGTTTTTATGATTTTTGATGGTTTACACTGACTTCAGAGCAGTTGAAATGATTTTTGGGACGATGGCAAAAAAATAGTCTTGAGCCTTGTAGACTATCTGCTATAACCAAACAAAACAAAAAAGGGTCTGTATACAAATATGGCTCATCAAAGATCGGCAATTAGTATTTGCGGCAAAATAATATGATCGGGGATCTCTAAAACTTATATTTGCTCCCTTTTTCCTTTTGTGTCGATCCGATCCGTGATCCATAGTTTCAATCCGTGATACAATCAGAACCGTGAGTTTTTGATCAGTTGCATTAGTTTTGTGTCTTGTTGGGGTGTAGCAATATATCAATATTTACAACCCATGTTAATAAACCAGCACCTCTTAAAAATGCTTATGTACACAGCTATGGTTACGGAGTCTCTCTCCACCTCCCTATTTTGGGTGTAATTCATTTGTCAAAATTGTATTTTACTGATAGCATTATTATTGTTTTTTTTAAATGATGTATAGATCTCATTAATGTTGTTTGCCTGAATTGTTTTGTCCACGATAATTGTGTTGTGCAAATCTGATATTCTGACAGCTCTAGTCCTAATATAGACACATGTAAGTATATGAATGGATAAATGATTCTTTTCTTTCCTTTCCTTTTCAGTGTCAGCTTTCTCTGTACCTTTCAATGTTTCAATAGGCTTTTTTTTTAACACAGGCGTAAATGAGGCGTTCACACATTTATAGATTGTTTCTGGTGATGATTTTGAATCCATCTGTAGGGGACGTGGCCAGTGGGAGATGCAAGAAGAGGCGTAAATGTTGATGGGAGAAGATTTGCCCTGCAGCAAATGGTGTGTGAGTGCAAGTGCAAATGTGTTTGTGTTTCTTCACATATCTGCATAAAAGTGTTGTTTCCATGAATAAATGACTGCATTGAAAACAGTCCTTGCATCAAGGTTTTAAAGCAAAATTATAAAGGTGAAGAAACAATTATCGCTTCCAGATGTGAGCAGGAAAAAACATGAAAAAAACATGTTCTTTTATTCTTCTGCGTTGTATATATTTAAACTTGAATACCTCATTGATGGTTTGAGTCTCTTTAATGACATTTTTCTCTCTTTCAACCAAAGATGAACAGATCCTGTCCTCGGGACGAGGCTCGCAGCGTTTCCTGGTGGAAGACATGTTGGTCCTGCTCCACTTCCTCAGTCTTCTCTACAGCAGCCCGGGCCCCCCCACCGGCAGCAGCAGATGTAGTCACAACACTTTACGGAGCCGTTTTTGCTGAGCCATGACTAAAAACAGGGTGACACCGGATAACCTTGGTTTCACTGACGGAGAGCACACACACACTCACAAGGGCGTGACTAGGCATGTCACTATATGGCAACTGTGTCATCATTTGTTTTATCTATGCAGGTAACATGAAGTCAAAGGACCCAGTTTGGATGCCAATTTTGGGAGATGTTTGGCACGGTAGGCACATTATGGGCTCTTCTGAAAGGTCTAAAAGAACACCATATACAGAAAACACTACGTCCTTACAGAAAGTCCCTTAACAAAAACATTTATACCTGAGCAGATCTTGTGAGGAAAACACTAAGCAGACTGTTCCAGCGCCCTGCAGGCATTTTAGCAGCAGTAGCCTGGAGCACACATATTATCCAGGATCCTTCCTCTAAGCTTCAACTTTAAGCCCGCCACCTGTTTCTATGAGGTGTTTCCCTCATTAAGGGGATGAGAACAACTTTACATTGTTATTGTCATGATTAAAAATATACGTGACAAAAGTTGTTTGTGGTTGTCTGGGCGTGGCACTCCATTCCAATCCTGCTGCTTATCAACCTGCACACATGAGACACCGCCACTCATCAAGCTCCTGCAGTTTATGACAATATGACATATTTGTAATAACCCAAGTTGCTAAAAGATTCAGCTGTATATTGTCCCATTTTCACTCCATTTGTCTAGACAAATGTAATTCTTTCAAAACACTTTGGGCCATAATGTAACCTAACCCTGTGGTTGAAAGAAGTGTACCTTTTTTTGTATTTGAGCCCCTGCCCCTCAGAAAGTCTCTGCATGCCACTATCACTGACAAGCATAAATATTAAACAGATACATTCTTTAATTCTATTGATTTTTATTTGTATAGCACAATATCACAAATCACAAAAATACTTCCTAACATAATCCAGCTTGTCTTTCTATTACAAAATATGACAAATTTCTCATCAGTGCATCTATTTATCTATATATCAAAATAACATCTAATGGTTTTGTGTGCATGGACACAAATTGTTTTATTTTGTGATGCTCGAGACGAAAGTAATGCCAATGGAAAGTCAAATAGGATATTGTTTTTAAAAATGCATCTAAGTGACTAAAACAGTCAGAGCAATTGAAGTAGTATTTAATATCCAAAAAGACCACTTATGGTGAGTGCGAGGGGAAGTGGATACGGACAATTCGTGTCCCTTTACACAAAACCAATAGATTGCAGACTATTTCACAAACTGCCGTGAGACTGTGTGGATATATCCGGGGTACAATGAACAGACTTCAAAACAAACCTTCATCAGATAAAATCTGGACCACCTGAGGATCCCTACTACTATAATGTAAAACCCAAGGGTGCATGTAGCCAGGCAACGTCAATGCTGAATGCATCATCGCCTACAATACCACTTACTAATCTGATGTCAAACAGGGGTTTTAGTCCACCACACGCTTACTTACGAAACATAAGGTAATGTTGCATTGATTATATTGACTTCAGGAACCGTTGCAATGGCGGAATACGTCAACGCGTCTCACAGCGAAAATGGGATTTTGATCCATGGAAGCTCCTCCTCGGTTTCCTGGCCTGATTGCTGGGAAGATCTTGCTTCATTTCGCCTCTCTATTGAGGTAGGCACTGTATAAATAGGCACGCTGGAAATAGACCCTCACTCTCAGAGGAGCCTCTCAGGAGAGGACCAATGGCCAGGTTTCCAACACTGAGATATAGGCCATACATTACAGACATCTGTAATGGCATGATGTTTTGTGGAATCCCTTCACTTTGTGAAGAAGCAGTCGTGAATAATAAAATATCTGGAATTGGCATATCTGCCTGTGTTAACATTCGTCTTTCATAGAGGAAACTTTGATGCACTGAAGTCGTTTCAAAAATAAATGCCTCCTCCTGCAGCCAAAAACATTTATTCATTTACTATCCATTTACTGTGCTATGCCTCATTTACTGTGTGCTATGACGTCCATAGCAGTTATCCTCAACAGTGTGTGCAGGTCTGTTTACCCGCCCTGCTCTGAGTAATATTGTGGCAATTATATGTCGCACATGAGCAGACATGTTTCCCCCAAAGACGCCTGTGTTCCTCACAAGGCGCTAACAAATGATGATCTCACAATATCTTTCCGGATCTGTCAGATACATGATGAGTATGCAACTCCAGGGTATAACTTGTGAACTTTTTGATTAGATCCTTTTTTTAGTTTTGAGTCATCCTGAGAAACTTGCCACTTTCAGAGAAAAAGGACTAAATCTACAATATAGTCTTTTATTTATTAGTTAATATTGAATGTTAGCTATTCATTTATTAGCAAATAGTCCCTGACTTGTTTTCTGTTGACAAATCAAATGTTTGAACACCTTGTAAAATGTGAAGTAATTAAATAAAAAATGGAACATTTTTTATGCACACAGAACAGTTCATTATTTCTGTTTAAAGTGTTTAAATGGAGTCTACTATTAGTTCTCCTTTTAACTCTGTTTTGGTCTCCACCAAAATATTTTACCTTTTAGCTGCTAAATATTTCACAATGTTCACCAGTTCACTATTGCAAACTGTGTACCACTGGTGTTGTAGGAAGCGTACAGTGGGTTTGTCAGAGCTTGATGACAGCTGAATGCTGCTGCTAGAAAACAGTGCTGGTGAGAACGGTGAGAAAGAATCAGAACAGTTCAACTAAAGCACTAAAACAGTTAACGCTAAAACGCTCTGGAACAAGTGACTCTTTTCACAGCGATTTGATGCATTATTAATATAAAAACACCAATTAATGTAGTCAAGTCGAAGAGGTATCTAATATAATTCCGAATCTGACTAGAAGAAAAAAGACAACCCACATTAGATCCATAACTGTGACAGATTTTCACAACAGCACATTTCACTGCCAGGTTGTCTATCATTTTTTGATAAATCATGTCCCATTCAGAGCGTATGGATATTGTGACTGCAAAAAAAATGGACTGGCATATGGGTTTGGAAATATAATAAATGTGGTCATGTTTCCAGTATTTCACAATAAAGCTTGCCTGTTGAAAGATGTCCGATACTCGATGATTCCAAAGACACTGACAGGGTGTGACCTCATCTGTTATGAGTTATTATGTTTTATTTGCACCAGTATTTTTCGCCAGTGCTATGGCATGAGGGCTGATCATCATGTCAGAGTTATGATGGTCCGGTTACACTGCCCACACAGTCAGATGGTTCTGGTTCTGATACCGGTGGAAGGCCTTTGGATATTGATTTATTAAACTAGACAGTGCACTTTAATCAACATTTCAGTTTTGAATGTCCCAGTTAGCTGATGAGCTCATTTTCATCTGTAGTCCCTGGTTAAATTGGCCTCTGATTTTTCAAAATGGTGCTTTTATGCTGCATTTGCCAAATAATAAAATTGCTTTTGATAATGAAAGGGGTTGTTCAGCAGTGAATGGAGTAGCTATGGTGTCATGTTGGCAGTAAAAGAGAGAGAGACGAAGAAAAAAAATACCAAAAAAGTCTCAGAGGAGTAAAATGGCTGCCGAAAGGAATCTAACCCAAATCTCCTTCATTTTCCGTCCCATGAGTGGCACAGCCCTTTAAGGGAAACTGATTTTCAAGCAATTGTCTTCTGATTAAATCCTAATCTATTTCTACACCTCAGTGATGACACAGTCTTCATTATAAGTCCTCTTATAGACTTCTGGCAATCAAACACCGGTCTTTCACTCAGGAGGCTGTTGTTCGTGCCCACATGTGAAACGAGAATTCAACGTTGATTTATTTGTCACATTTTTTATCACATTTATTTATTTTATTTGTACTTAAGTAAACCCACCTTCGTAGATATTTTAACCCAAACTGTAACCTTTTCCTATAACTAACTAACTGGTTTTGTTTCCTAAACCTAACCAAGTATTTCATGATCGGGATAGATTGGGTCAGTTATTAATTGTAGGGTTGGTGGTTTGGTTCTCGGCTCTATATGTCAAGGTGTCTTTGATCAAGACACTGAACTCCAAATTGCCTCCCAAATGTAAGTTACGGGACTGATGCCCTGCGTTTTACTAACCTGTAGTAACAGAACTTAACTTTGGACAGAGTGGAGCAATGGAGATACCAGGTGGTGAATTAATTTAAATATACAGGGGTCATTTACAACAGCACATTATCAAAATCAATCACATCATCTCTTTAATCCCACTGGAAAGAAAACAAAAATCAAAGTGAAATCATTAACACTTTTATTAGCCTCCCAGAGTAAATGAATCCACATTTGGCACGATTACTGGGTTTAAATAAAGTAAATTTGTGGGCCAAGGTGAAAGAGCTCATTATCCTTTTTCATTAGTGGTGTAGTCCAGGAGGTAGATCCCATAACTCTCAACAGTCTCAATGGCAATTACTACGTTTGTAGTTGAAGCACTTCCTACTATGGTAAATTCAAGATGCTACTAGGAAAGAACTGTTGAACAACCAACCAGTAGATAAGGTGGGCATACTGTGAGTCGGAGTGAAATACCTTTGCATGTGCCTCAAGGCGACTATTTCCCACAGATGGAATACAAAACTCCATTTCATTTCTCAAGTTAAATATTTTCCCCTCAAGATGTCCTTTTGCTGCAAAATAGTCACCCGAGTATCCAAATACAGACGGCATTTTCTCCAGACAAGACCAGGCGTCTGTCTGCTAACGAGTTTTTAATTATATTAGGATTAATTCTGCTGGGATCAAAGCCGACAGGCATGGACGTATCCCCCAAATATGCTGTTGTACAGTCCCACAGCCACCAGAACACATCGCTCACAAGTACCTCAATTTGCAAATGTAAATGTAAACATGAAAGTATTCATTCATTAGGGCTTACAGGACTAACAAGAAATGCAATATTCATAGATAGACTGGAAAAAGTTGAAGGTGTACCTGTGCATGTTGAAGAAATCGTTTGGGACTTTTTTCTCTGAGTTCTATGACTCAATAGTGATTCAACACAATATGCTTGGAGTTCAAGTGGCTATGTTGAGAGAGAACCGCTTCTAGGCAACAGCAATATGTGTCTAGAACCCAACAAGGCAAACAATTTAGCAAACGGGTAACGTGATGCAGGAAATACAAAGCCATGATGACACGGGAAAAAGACATTTTCCTCATACATTATCAAATTACAAAGAAAACTAATATATGCAACTAAATTTACAATACATTTGTTTTTCATCCACCACAAAATGGACGTCCATGTCCTCTGCCATTTCTGACAACATAAAATCACAACTCGTGAACTCTGAGCTTTCAGAAAATGTCCACATACAAGGTTGTGACGAGGGTGTTCATATGGACTCTTCTCGTGAACACGACCCCATTTGAAGGCAGCAATTTTCTCCTCTCATAGCAGCTATGGCCAGTGTTGGGCTTAGGCAAGTTACTTGAAAGATTGAATCAATTGCTCATCATTGAAAATGTACACTTCTTTACAAAGTAATTAGTTACATTACATGATACATTACATTCGTCACCCAGCTCCGTCAAAGTAGCATTTGAGCAACTCCAAAGACCCCACACCCACAAGTCACATCTTCTGTATTTAATACATGTCAAAATAAAAAACAAGATATTGTGGTTTAACAAGCAGCCATCAACAGCTAGCTTCACATTAGCTGGAAGTCCTGACCTCAATGTGAAGCCCCAATTTCCCTCCATCTCTGAACAAAACCCACTCTGGAACTGAGTAATGGATAACGTTAAGGAAGCCAGCAAAGAAGATAACATGTAAATAAGACAACTTTCGGTGCATTTATCTTTTGGCAGACGTTAAAATAAAATTGATATTAATCCTCCATCAAACTCCCGGTGAGACAGCAAACAAGCTCACATCCTGTCAAAGTAACAGAGCATTACTGGGAGTGGGATAAGTAACTGTAATGTAATTGTACTGAGTATCAAAGTGTAAGCCGTTACACTAAACATTCCTGAAAAAAAAAGTGATTACATTACTGTAACATCTCACGAAGTAGTGCGTTAACCCAACACTGGTTGAGGCTAATGTGTTAGCATACGCAGCAGGTAGACAAAGAGCAACATTAGCTTCCATTTGGAGTTTGAATATCTGACATACACTCTCCGCTTAGCTGTGTCTCCACCAAACCCTAAAAAAAAAGTATCTGGCTCTGTAGTGTAGTAGATGTTCCACTGTCTTCACCAGCTAGGCGCTAACTCTGTCTGTCATTTGATGTAGTGCACAGTTGGTTTATCAGTTCTTAGCTGAAAACAGTTGCTGTTGGAAATTAGGTTGATGAGAGCACTGACGCTGAACCAAACAGCTAAAAGAAGACAAAATGCTACATAGAGTGAGACAATTATCTGCCACTGGGACGTACCTCTTTGACAGTACAATACTCATTTGATTCATTTTAATATTAACAAAAAAAGATTTATAAACGTAAGAAGAACTGCATACAACAGCCACAATGACCACAGCTGATGAACACAGAGACCAGGTGGTTAAAGAAACTCCTGTACTGTAAAATGACTTCATCAAAAGTACTCATTAAGCAGACTGGAACCTGTCAGTGATATATATATATATATATATATATATATATATATATATATATATATATATATATATATATATATTGATTATGTATAATATAATTGATTCTGATACACTGAAGCATAAGCATCACGTTAACGCTGTAGCTGGTTGGGTATGGTCCATCCACACAGGTGTTTTCACTTAAGCTGCCTGATTAGCGCTCCTTGATTGAGATCACCATCCCCCTCATGTACTTGCTGGGAGGGGCAGCTCTCTCTGTTATCATCCGTATTAGTAAATTGGCAACATTCTGGTAAAACCACACCTGATTAGAGGTATAATCAGCCAGGGTAATTAAAAACACCTGTGTGGCAGTGCGGCGCTATTCATTTGCAAGGTAACAAGAAACTACACCTGTAAAAGCAACAAGGTGATTTGATTACAAATGCACAAAAACAAGCACAATGACCTGACTTGAGAGGAACTGTGTTGGCAAGATTTCAATTTAATTTCCCCACCAGGTTTACTGCATTGAGCGTGTGTGTAAAAAAATGAATGTTGTTCAAATTGATTTCAATTTAGACTATATCCTCTTCCAAGACTCCTCGGAATGTGAAAATATCAATACTCTTAGACCTTTCACAGGACTTTCTTTGCTTAAAAAACCAAGTATGAACTGAGCTGGCTCTGCTGATAGACAGAAATTTGGAGAATTTGAATAATGTCTTCTGCGCTTTATGTCAAGCTGAAGATTCACTCATTTGCCCAGTAAATAATTATTCTATGTAAACTGGCATTAGACATGCTTATAAGTGTCCTAATTTTAGAAAATGTCTTTCCAATTCACACCGCAATAATTCATTCAATTAAACAGATTGTCTTTGACTACATGGGAGAGGAAGATCATAATACCAAACATAATCAATTGAGCATATTCATTACATTTTTAGGCTTTGCCAATCACGGGCCTCCAGTATTAATTTAATTATAACTGGCATGATTATTATTTGAAAGACCTGACAAAAATACATGTACGAGTCAGAGAGTGAAGACAAAGACTTATCTGGGGAAAAGAGATGGAACAAATGCAGAGGCTTTTGACTTTGTGCTGCAGTTCTTTGGTACTGGGCCAAAAGTTAGTGACACACGGTACTGTGAGTGGATGTTACATTCTATAACAGATGTTGCATTGCCTATAATATTAAATAAGAGCACAGGAACTGATGTGCCGCTGATGGTTGTGTAGAGAAATGGCATGGTTGTCAAAAAACATAATTCAGTTTCCACAATATTTCATATATCAGTTGTCCTTACATCGATGAAAAAGATAGAAATTCTGGCAAATTATCCTAAACACATCTTCCCCTTACTAGCTTTCCCCCCCAAAATATTTAACCTTATCCCATGGCCTTCGTCAGCGAGAGGAACCTGCCCAGGTGTCAACATGCAACTTCGTTCATGTGATTGCAGGCAGTTTTCAACATTTCTATACTCAGGTTAATTCAATGTACGTTTAAAAGTTTGGCAACAAGAGCTAGGAAGTTAGCCTCGAGTTTTTAATATTTAAGATCAAGAATGAGTCTCTTTATTATCAACACATACACAATTTAATTTGCATTTACCGATCCCCATATAATGCCTCACTGTCTCGTCAAGTCAAGAACAAAGTATTCAGTAGCATCACTTTTAATCAAGAAGCAATCAATATTTAATGAGGAATAATTGTCTCTGTATCTGTTAAACTTATATACTGTATTGATAAACTTCAGCTCATCATTTGTGCTTGCATTTATAACTTGTTATACTGTATATAATGCTACAATTGATACAAGGAAGACAGTCATTGTTTTCTTTAATGTTTGTTTCATAACAGGTCAATGCTTTTTCTTTTTACTTTGCCACCTAAACTCACTGCAAGACATGAAGGAGAGAATTAGCTTTGAAAAATCTGTCCATCTCACATTCTAATTATGAGCAGACTCAAAATGAATATAACGCTTTCTGTTCTGACTTTTTTGTGTGTATGAATTTGCATTTTTTCCCCCTTTTTTGTGTTCATTGAAGGTGGCCGTGTTAATTATGTGTAAAGAATAGCTGTCGATGTCATTATGCACAGAGGGCTGAATGTTCACCTCTTACATAATTCACACTATATACTGTCTTTGGGCTACAAAGCGGAGGAGGCGGAGGCAATCTGAAATGCTCAAACAACCCATGCAGCACTGCAAGAAACCAGCTGCTTACAAGCTTTTCTGCATTGTAAGACGGCACTACTGTATGCATGGCAACTTCCTGGGAAACTGTACGAAAGGAGTGGCTTTAGAAACATTGTGTATTTAAACTTGAGAACAGTCGTGCCACAAATTTTAAAACATGACAATAATGCATGGAAAGTTGGAAATGTTCAAAGTGCCTGCTTTATGTTTCCCTTTCCAACCCAGTCAAGCATGTAACTGATCCTTCAAATCTGAATAAAACATAATTCCTCTTTCCTAACACAACGTGCCCTTTTCTGTTGCGAGAGCCAACACTCCCCCATGTGTTTGCGTTCCTTTGGCCTGACAACCTGACACTGGGATTTCCTACAAGCAAGTGTAGTGTGTGGGCTGCTTTGGTGAGCTGAGATGTGCAGGGTCATGTGTGGATGCGTGGGAGGAGATGTACAGTATCGGATTCTAAGTATATTCACTGGTACACACTGTGAACTAAAAGAAGTGTTGGCAGCCAAATCAACTTAACTTAGGAAGAAATTATCACTCACAATGATGCACTACTCACTGCAAATGCAAACATGTCTACATGCCTTTAAACAGCATCTCTTATAGTCCTGGAATCAGGGTTTCTCTATCTAAGACGGCTATCTGACAGGAAATAGTTCTGCCTAAGACAAATAACATGATCTGTCTATGCCATCTAGTGGAGAATAAATATGACTGGTTCACAGAAGAAGACCAATTCCTAGAACTCTGCCTAATGTTTGTTGGGCAATCATCATACCGAAGTAAGATAGCGAAATATTGATATTTTACAAGCCTTCTGTTAGTCTTGTTTGATGTATTTTTTTAAATATATATTTTTTCAAGCAACAAAATAATCAATGAAAGGCTTCCCAATGTTTAAAATCTCAATCAATGTTATAAAATATATATGAGGTATAGCAGCTACAGACATTTAAATGCATGCAAGTTATGAAATCCGAATTAAAAGAGAGGATTACTAGGAGGCCCTGAAGGCAACAGTTACCAAGACAACAGTACACAAAACACAGCCTCAGTCTGAAGAGCTACTTAATGCTAAAGCTAGGCTAGTGGTTCTGCGCACAAGATTCAGCAGTTTTCAGTATATATACTGTATATGCACAGCATTATCAGGCGGTAGGTTGAATTCGTTATTAACATCAAAGACAGAATAGCTAAACCATCAAGACGACAGAATAACAACCTGCAGTGTGGACTAACGTTACTTCATCAACTTGGCCAGAAAGCTGGAGGTTGTAAACAATATAAAATGCTCTCTGTAGAATTATGTCTTGAAGTTGACACTCACACAAAAAGCAGACTGGATTTCCAAAGCTGAGGATCCTTGACATCACAGAGACTTAAATAGTAAATAGTTTGAAAATCGACTATTTGTCCTCCACAAAAAGATGATATTAATGATTATTATTTCTTTTTGTAACCTGCAGCTAAACCAAACGCTGAGCCAGTGTGTTGCCAGATATAACCTCAGAGATGTTGTCACCACATCCAAGTAAACATTTTTTATAATGCCATGAGTCACACATATAACATAGTGAATACAGTCAGTGATTGATTGTGTTTCCAACAGAAGGACCAGCAATCTCTTCAGGCAGCAATGTTGTTTCAGAGACTGACAGTGCTGCCAAATCACCTAAACCAGGTACAGTGGGCAGCGACAGATTGGTAAAATAGAAAGCAGAAACAATGAAAATGCTTTTTTTTTCTTCTAACAAACACATTTACTTCATTACGTTGTTTGCAGACATGAGGAGAGAGACTCGACAGAGCCCATTCAGAGTGCCAGACAGTAATAGCATTTTCCAGCTGAGTGCGAATGAAAGAGGGGGCCGAAAAGAGGTTGGTGTGTGTGTGTTTTTTTTTGAGTACAACTGTGTAAATACAAACAAGTCCTTCCTCACACACTGCATGATCCTTGTGTGTGTGACAGTGTCTGCGAATATAAAAAAATCGAGCGCCATCTTTAAGGCCTGCTGCCGTTCTCCCCTATGCACAGGAGATGCGCAAATTCCTGGCTTTGCCAATCGAGGAGAAGACGACCCACAATGCTCGAAAGATGGCCAGGGTGAGGAAGTTGCTGGGGGAACAAAAGGAGGAGGAGGAGGAGATGAAAGAGATGAAGAATCTGAAACTAACCAAGAGTAGGACGGCTCTCCCTGAGCAGACAGCCATCAGACAGGAGCTGAAGAGGGCCATGATGAAACGAGGTGAGCGGAGTGGGAGAGTAGAGTTGGTGAACTTGCTCACTGTAAATGGTAACGGTTGTCTGTCCTCCGTCCGCAGAAAACTTTACCAAAGAAAGCAAACATCACTTCAGGTCCATGGAACGGCAGAAGGCAGTGTTGGAGGTAAACAATTTCAGGTTTCTCAGTCTACTGTGACGGATGCTTTATGAACGTTTGCTCTTTGGGAGTCAAAAACACCAATTCGGCCGTGTAATAACAACAAAAAAAGTCTCTTGCGTCATTGGCCTCCTTCCTCCCTCCCACAGTTAAATCTGATGGAGAAGAGGTCCGAGATTTCTGGGATGGACAAAGCCATCACGGAAGAGGAGGAATCCCTGAGACAGCTTGAAGAGCTCATTGAGAGAGACAACCTCCTTTTCGAGGACTTCCTCAGGGAGAACGAGAAGAAGTCGGTGGAGGCCAGGACATTGTAAGAGGAAGCATCCAGATGCCACAGGTCAGGTGCACGTCGGATGTTTATAAGGAGTCACGTTGCGAACACTCTGTCTTCTCTCTGTTGACAGTTTGGAACGCGAGGCCAAGTCCAACCAGGAGAAGAAGGCTGAGATCAAGAAACTGACCGCTGAAATAGGGACCGTTACGAGGTTGCACTCTGATAATGCTGTATAATTAACACGTATGAGTGTGCACTTTACCCATGTTTCATGGCAGTGAGGGACGGCGTTACGTCGTGGGGCTTTAAATCTAGCCTTTTATTTATTTTTATAGCGAACTCGCCAAGTCCCAGGAAATCCTGACGGACTACAAGAGCTACAAGGAGCTGCTGTTCAAGTTGTCTCCTCCAGAGTGGCAGGAGGCCCAGAAGACCAAGGCTGTGAAAGGCCCGTCTGATGGAGACGCTGAGGACAAGCGGGACAAGGGGCCTGAGGAGTCGGCTAATAACAACGGCAAGTACAAAACCAAGTGAATCAACATGGAAATAAACCACGAGGACCAGGGAGATGCTGTTCCATGTCATGACATTGTTGTTGTTTTTTTAATTCTAACTCCAAGGAACGTATTGGTACAGTAAATATAGATAATGCTGAATGATAACATGCCCACAGATTTGGAGAGCGAAGTTTCCGATCCAGCTGGAGAGCCGCCTTCCATTAGAGAGACCAGGCTGTCCTCAGCTCGCGGGGACACACTGTGAGGAGACACAGAGACACCCACCAACATCACAATTCTGATGGCTGCACAGCCAGTATTTCTCCGTCACGTTCACACACACTGATGCGGAGCTAAATCATGACTTCCATTAAGTGTTCAGCATAAGGCGAAAGAACCACGAATTCACATTAGAAATATTTTTCTACGTAATAAAGACCTACGTCTTTGCATAAAGTATATAATTTCCTCTTCTGGCAGTACAGTTTGTTTATGTGGTCATTCAAACATCCTTTCACAATAAATGTCTTCCTGTTGTGGCAAACTGCAGCATGCTGATATCATTTTGAACACCTTGCAGTAAAGTAGTTTGAAAGCTGCTAAAAGCGTCTCCGGACACCAAACTCCTTCTTTTGTTCTTTCCAGGAGCACAATCACTAAACTCAATAGTGACAACTCAGAATATGAGGTCAGTTCCCCTTCCCCCCAAAATATCTAAAAATCTATTCCTCTGACTCTTTCCATCTTGAGTATTTTGTTTGTTTGTTTTGGCCCACATTGTTTGTCGCCTCTGAAGGATGAGCCGGAGCTGTTCTTCACCGACCCCCAGCAGCTGCTGGATCTGGTGACAGACCTGACAGAGAAGAACTTGTCCCTGATTCAGAACACCTCAAGGGTGGAAGAGACAGCGAAGGAGCTTCGGAACACCATGAAGACAATCAGTACGAAGTTGTAAGCGTCAGGAGTCGAGGGGTCAATTCTCTGGGGATGAATGATTTTGGGTATTTTGCCTGTTGTGTTGCTTTAAGAGGTGTCTCACGTTTTACCTCGGACAGTATTTTCACCCTTGCCTTTTCTATATACTCCATTATCCCCTCCGCTTTTCCCTCATCCTTCAAATGCTGAACCCTTTCCGTCTGAAGCAAAAGCACCGACGTGTCCCTAGACCTGCAATTAAAGAACATGAGTGAGAGGGTCGACCGAGAGAAGGCCAGAGGCAAAAAGCTCAAACAGATGGTTGAGTTCCATCTGTCTTTGGACACAGAAGACCAGGTCAGGAAGTAGAATGTGTTTGACTGCATTTTAATCCAAGATCTGATGGGCAACAACACCCAGCAATCACGTGCGGTGACATTAGTGGTTCTGAGCAGCGGATATATTCCTCATTTGTCCCTCCCTGTCGCTCGCAGGACGCCATGTGGGACGCTCTGGGCAGAAAGGTATCGGAGGTTTATCGCAACTGCGTGGATGACAGGATTACCAACCTCAGCACCTTGGAGAAGCTGGCCAAAATTGAGAACCGCATGGGGTTACTGCTGGAGGGCCTCGAGAGCCTCCCCGAGGAGAGCTTGGAGATGATGAAGAAGATCAAGGACAGTGAGAGGAGGAGCAGGTATGTCTCAGTGCTTTGCATTGCATCTTTTTTTCCCCTTTAATATATTGTTTACAAACTTGATAATAAAAATTGAATTAAATTGTTTTTGATGACTTCATCGTGTCGCAGGCAGCGTGAGGAGAAGCTGAGAGAGCAGAGAGAGAAACAGAAGGACAGGATGAGGAGGTACTTGGAGAGATCTCTGGCTGACTCCAAGAAAATAGTAGGTTCTTTATAATGTGGATACATTACAGCTCATGATTACAAAAAGACAAAAATGGAATTTGTTTCCATTTTTTTTTTTTTTTTTTTACATTCTCTTTTAATGAATTTGAACAATAAGAGAGACTCACAGCGTATCCTGATTCAATTGCCCACTTGAATTTACATTTTCTTTTTCAGAGTGGGAGAAAGCTCATGCCCAGATGCAAGCCTGATGCTCAGAAAGTCAGAGTCAGGAATGTGGACACCACCCCAACTGAAGACGAGATGTATTCCGACCTCTTCATCCCTGATGATGTAGAGTAGAATCAATACATCAGCATCAGTCGAAATGTTAACGCAGCAATAATATTCATGTGTAAGAGATACATTACAATAAAGCAGTGGGGTTGCGGTGGTAAACGAGTCTCTGTTTGTGTTGCTGTTGAATACTAACACTTTAACTGTTTGGATTGTTATGATCACATGTGTATTCATTCATCAAACATGTTTTCTTACTACAAAACTGTTGCTGATTCTTTAAATAGTCTACACGTCTAATTTAGTCAAATAAATACACACATCAATGATGTGACAACTTATATTGAATATACATTGAATGCAAAACCTGGTCACAATGTATCGACAATGAGAAGAAAAGAACAGCAGGTGGTAGTGTTGAACATATGTGAGCTGCTCTGTCATCAACAGGAGAGGATGAGGAAGTGGCAGGAGCAGGACTGGACTTGGAGATGTAGTTAGCTTCCTACACTGATGCACCAGCAGCTGTCGGTAGATTACTAGCTGGGCAGCTAGATACTATTACTATTTGACAATGCGATGGGTAACTGCTGGGCATACTGTGTCGGGCTCTTCAGGAGAGAAGCCAACAGAATCCAGAGAGGAGGCGGGTAAGTGAAACATGGCACTAGCTAGCTGAGCTAACTAGCATGGAAGCATCATCTGAACCAGCGGATCCGGTTACTGCTAGCGTTAGCTCAAAGTTGGTTAGCCGATAACTGAGTCCACGGCGTTCGTGTCGAGCCCTGTGTGTTAGATAGTGATGTAACCCAGAGGTAGAGGTCAGTCAGTGAGCTACTGGGTACGTTATTGTAGGGTCTCTGGGGGGGGGGGGTCCAGTAGCAACAGGACTCAAGACCCCACCCCTATTGTCAACAGGACGTGTAGTTAAGCTAGTTCTAATTAGATTACAACACTAGCATTAACGACAGGTTGAGCTCATTTGCGGCTGTGTGACAAGTCGGTGACAATGATTCTAAACTAATAAATGGAACTTTTACTTCATGTGTCTCGGTGCATAAATACTGAGTCTCAATTGTCTGTGTTTGCAGGCCTTTGTGTCATTACATTTGGGGTTAATAATTGATGTTTTCCAGTCTGACTTTACTTGGTGCTTTGTTGAGATTACAGATGGCTTTCCCTCTTCCAGCATCAGGCTGTGTCGCACCCTTTAATCACCGCCATATGTTTGCATATTGAAGCTGACAGATACAGCAGTACGTTAGTTATATGGTATTATTAGCTTTTTGGAAACCTCTATTCTCACTTTGAAAGCGTCTACTTTACATGTCTAAAATCTGAAAACATGACAGTCATTTTTACTGTAGTAATGAACACATTCAATAAAGTGAAATAAAAAGAAGAATATTAAGTTAAATTGATTTGTTTTATTTGACCTAAAGGTGAGCATCTCGGACCTTAATCAATCAGGGACAAAAGTCAAAGGAGAGCTATCGCCCTTCTTCACTGCAGACATTTAGTCATGACCTAGCGCATAAACACAGGTGTGATCAATACCGTTAATTAAGGGTCCTGGTATTGTGCATTCTGGCATCACTTACTGGGACACTTACATGGAACTGGACCATCGTTCATTTTATAAGTTACACCTGTGCCTTTTTTCAGTAGCAGTTATTGCTCCATAGGATTCAATATTTATTGGACCCTGATCCAAAGCGTTCAATATGAAATAAAGTGCTGCTTTTTAAGGTTCTTTAATAAGTTTAATGGTTAAAGGAACAAATCAAGTCTTCAAAAGAAAGGCGAATTGGACCGATTTACCTGTTGGGTCTTGAGAATATAGACAGAAAATTCATAACTGCATATACAGTTTTATCTGTACATAGTCTGGCGTTGTCCACATCAATCTAAACCAGCTGAGTAGTGAAAAAGTGACCATGATCATTTTGTTGGAATAAAGTGCCAGAGCTACTGATCTAAAAGGAGCACCGCTGCCTTGTGGATTATAATGACAGTGACGGTCCTTATAATGTAATAATCATACAACTCTGTCAAGTGAAATTGCATCTTTTCAGATCTAATGTTTAAACCATCATCTACTTTTTTCTCATGTTTCATATTATTGCGTGTTCATACTCTCCTAATTATTCCTACAGGTCAAAGTACTTCCGAAGCAGCACCACGGGGGAACATTATACAATAGAGGTATGAGTCGTACATTCCCTAGTCATTAATGATGACTATTCAGCATAATGTTATATGTCTGATTGTGTCTCTATTTTTTTATTTTGCAGTTTGAAAATCTGGTCGAGAGTGATGAGGTAAGTCTGATCATGTTGTCATGATAAGTTAGTGAGCTTTCTCTCGTGATTGTTCTGCTGTTCAGGACCCGCTTACATTGCAGAAGACTGAGTTGGTGTTTAATCAGATTTACAGGCTAATTAAAGCTGCGTTATGCTGGTAGTCCCTGCATACATTTGACTTCCAGACTCCCGTCAGACTAGCCGTTTACTCTTAATGGTGGATAGAAAAATGACAGGCGCAGCCACTGCGCAGCGTCACTGTAGGAGTAACTCGATTACCGTCTGCAGAGTCCCAGACTAGCAGCACGTGAGTCGAACAGCGCAGCAGCGACGATGCATTTGACTCTGACTGCTGTGTGGTGAAATGTCGTGTTTGTTGCATTGCAGGCTGAGAGTCCGCAGCCCTGCCCGAGGTAAGAGGCCTGGTGTGCATTTTAAAAAGCAGATAATCGGTGTTCCCTGACGAAACGGTTCCCTTCAAGTATGTTTTTGTCGCTCTATTATCAGGCCCATCAGTGAAGATGAGATCAAGCACCTCAAAGAGCACCGCTACACCGCACTCTCAGATCATCAGATCCTGATCGACCAGAAGCTCCAAGTGGAGGTAAACACCTGTCTTTGTTAGTCCAACAGCCACCGTTGTTTCATTTTATGTTTTAGAACCTATTTTGCCCTATTTTCTTTAATTTGCTGCATTGTTTTTTCTGTTTGGTAATTTTCTGTGTTTTTGTGTTTTTGTTTGTTTTCTTTTTGTTTTGTTTTGTTATTTCTGCTTCAGTTAGAGGCACAAGAGGAGAAGTTGAGGCTAGAAGAGGAGGCTAGAAATGCCGCCCAGCGCGAGGCCGCCAGGTTGGCGCGTGAACGCAAAATGAAGGAGGTGAGGCGGCGCAGAGCGCTCCCTTCTGCCACTTTTGACTTACCGCTCGGCTAAAACAACTTCTCCTCTAACCCGCCGCTGGCCCTGTGCAGAGGCCTCCCAGCGTTTTCAACTCCTCGGCCTCCTGTGTCTTAAAGGGACACAGGGATATTTCCTCTGTTCTGTCTTCTTGTTGTCCTCATTAACTAGTCCTTGCTATTACAGCCTGCTAAACTGTTGTCTGTCTCAGCGCTTCATTGTCCTGACAAACAAACTTGTTTGCATTCTTAATCCACCCTTTAGATAGACAAATCAAGAGTTACATCACAGCTGCAGTGAAACAATGTCATTTTATAGCAGAGAGGGAAAAACTACATTGCATTTATTAAAGTCGGGCACTTCAGAAGATGATGTATAAAATACAGCGTGCACTAAAGTGTTAACAGACGTTAAACTTGCCATGAAATGAGGAAAAAGACGAGGCCCACGCTGCAAATTGTACCATTACTGTTGCTCGGCTTTTACAGTCTCCTCATCATGAAGAGAGGAATGTGGACTATTGGAATATAATAGTATTGCAGCAAGATAAATATCATGGCTGTACTGTGTGTGTGTGTGTGTGTGTGTGTGTGTGTATATATATATATATATATATATATATATATATATATATATATATATATATATTTATTTCCTATAGTGTTTCAGGGAAAGGCCTGCTGCAGGGAAATTACTTTGTGATATAATGAAAATGGGACTTCACAGCTGGGATTGAGATTTCTGTTTTTCATGCCTCATTCCACTGCTTCTCTGGTGTTTTCTCTTTGCTTTATGAAAGTTATTAGCTCACACCTTTCCCTAATAGCACCAAAATGTTGTTACATGTTATTGATAATGATTGTTAATACAGTCTGTATTTTCATCATGGGAAAACCGTCTTTTCTTACTTGATCTGTGTTTTTTTGTTGTTGTCAGCAGCCTGCCCAGAGGACACGCGGGAAAGCAGATGGCTCCGGCGGTGAGACTCGGCAAAGAAAGTGAGTCACTGAAGTTCATTAGACAACAGGAGAGCTGTGCAGCTGAGGACAAGCGGTCAGAAGGCTCTGCCTAGATTTGAGTATTTTTTACTAAGTAATGCTGGATTTATTTAAAGTCTTTTATCCGGAGCAGCTACAAAGAGACATTCAGAAACCAGCATCTGGCAAATCAATCCTTTAATAAAAGGATTTATAGTTATATCTATCAGCACCTCAGATGTGTGATATTTACACGTGTTTATATTTGGCAGATAGAATCTCACATATTTCTTTTTTCGAATCGCTCAACAGAAATACTGATTTGATTATGTGAGCACACATTTTGTTCCTGCAGTGTGTAGGCTGCAAAACAGATAAAGCACTGCGAGGTATTTAGAGCGTAACTCATTTCCACTGGTCACGTGCATCACTAAAGCAGAGGGTGTTTGTTATTCAGGCCCACTGTGTTTCGTGTTAAAGCTGTGAGTGACTGCGTTTTACATGTCTGTTGTTGTTACGTTGACCGTTGTCATGGTCTCTTCCAGACAAAACCCCGGGGAGGATTTTGACGTCTACCTCCAGAATGTAAAAGCCCAGTCGGACGCTTTCAGGGGCAACAGTAAGTGAGCCGTCCACCCTTGATCATGTTGGCTCTGTATAAAGAGCGTACTGCACCCTCACTTAAAGAGTCCTGTTGTAACAACTCTCCACTCTCTGTTTCCAGGACTGCCGTCCGACACCAACGTGGTGACTCCCAACACTGAGTGCAGCTGGGACTTCACCACCAAGACCCGCTCCACCAACGATGACGGGACCTCGCTGGACCTGGAATGGGAGGACGAGGAAGGTGAGTAGGTTTTGTTCGGGTCCGTCGCAAATCACTAATCATTCTCTTAACGTTGGGATTGGAGTTCGATCACGAAACGAGTCAGAGCTTTCTCGTCCTCCAGACCAGCGCTCCGGTTGCTCCTCAGTCAAAATTGATTCTGTCTTTATCAGTGCCACTGCAGCAAAGAGGGGGAGGAAGAGGCCGTTTGTGCACAGTGCGTACTGTATAAGTCTCACCCACGCGTTTGAGCAGCTGGTGTGAAACAAGTCGGTGGGAAGAATTCTGTTTTTCAGGAAGTTTGGCGATAAGTTCTTCTGATCTTGGCCTCTCACAAGACTGTGGGGACGTCGCTTTTTTTTTTTTTTTTTTTTACTTATTCAGACTTCCTCCTGATCAGTTGGAACCAAAAGTTACTGACAGATAAGAAAATATGAACGAGAAAAGATTTTAAACTACTTGTATTTATTTTTCACATCAATTATGTCTTTTGAAATGCACTTTATCTCACAATGCACACCCCTGTTTCATTTTAATGTAATTTATTAAAGAGTTATTTGTGGATTATGTATAAGTATATACAGTAAATTCCGCTCTGACTATACGAAAAGATCCTGTATACACATATATGGCATCTAAGTTCGGTTCCATTAAAGAACTGTAGTGTGTTAAGCTCGTATCCCTGCGTTGTAGGAATCAATCGCGGCCTCCCGGCCTGGGAGAGGTCCCGGACGGAAGAGGACATCCTGCGAGCAGCCCTGAGGCCCGGCGGCAAGCAGGTGACCAGCGGCCCTACCTCGGCCTCGGAGGACTCCAACGCGCTGGAGTGGGAGAATGATTTCGTGGGTACCCACCCGGAGGACAATGCGGACACGGAGTTTGAAGGGTTCGTCAACCCGGTCCTAGACACTCCTTCTGAGGACACCCCGGACTCTGGCCTCAGGTCGGACAACCAGGACAGATAGTGTCCAGCACCAAAGGAGACGCTCGTTGTGTCCTCTTCACGTCAGAGCTCATCAGCTTCCTTTCTTTTTTTAGCCTCATGAAAAGGAAATGTACGTAGTTGCTCTTCCGTTATATGAGACTGATGCTGCGGAGAAAAGGTTGCATATCGCCACACCACAGTACAGTGTAGTGTGGCGTTTCTATTAGAATACTTTTTTTTTTTTTTTTTTTCCAGTGCCTTCATTTGCCATAATAGCCGACCATTTATGCATTGTGACTTAAAGAGATCAGTCAGCATCTCACACCATTTGACACATCATCAAGCATCACCAAACTGCAGAAGAAGTCCTCACTCAGCCTCGAGTCTCTCGCCTTAGTTTTCAGTTTAATTAAGTAGTTGCATGATGTCAAAAAAATAAACAGATTTCCATATAAAAGGAATAAATATTAGACCAAATCACTTTAACAAACCAGTGGACCTGGGATCGTTTCTTCTTCCCTCATCACGGATTGATTGATCTTCAGTCCTGCGTTTGTATCGTGTCTCTCGCTGTTTGCTTGACAGCGATCTACGCCCAAGTGCCCAGCATGCCGTCAAGCAGCAGCGCCCTCAAACTAGGCGCCGTCAGTGCATGCTCTCTGAGGAGAAAGCACCCGCTCCAGTCACATTACCACTGTGGGGCCTATCAAAAGAACTGCGTAACTGTAATGTGCAATTTCTGATATTTGCATAGACCAACAAATAGGGCACCTATGAGACATTAATTTACATTCAAAGCGGCTGAAGACACTATGTCGAGCTCGGAGATACATAATTAAGCACACACACACACACACACACAATGACTCCCCTTCATTGGTTCATCGTAGCACATCCAGTTTTTAAACTGCCGTCTTTCTTTCTTTCTTTTTCACTTTGATTTTGTTAAAAGATTTTTTTTTATATATGTCAAAAACAACAGCACAGAACAGCGACATCATTGCCAGGTACTATGACATCCTCACCACAAACGTATACGTATAATGGATTATTAAGGACAGCTGGTCTTTATGTGTCCCTACAATATTTAAATAGAATTATCTATGATTATTTCAGCAAATAGCTGATCTACACTGGCCTTTTTCATAGACAGACCGCTCCTAAACAGCCTGTTGTTGTTCTCATCAGCTGGTTGATGATGATGTTAATCGTACTTCCAGTGTTCCCACAACGGCTTGCTAAATATGGAATGATATAGAAATGGAAAATGCTCTCATTTAAGAATCTGCATTAAGCAATATGTTGGCTATTCTCCATATGAGTATGTGTGTTATACGTTACAACTCCTAATAGCTAGGGTAAAGCTAAATCATCAAACTGTTGTGGGCTATTTCTCTGAAATACAGGGAATCATAGCAGAATATACAACATAGGTGGAACATAACAGGAGACAATCTTTCACTTCATGTACCTCCACTGATTTCTGATTGGTTGCTGGCATTTTGGTGTTCTCCATGTGTTCAGGAGACAAATCCTTTCTAAGTGTTATGATTTGTTTTTCTTTAATCTGGTGTGAAATCCAAAGTTACTCTGAACTAAAGAGACTGATCAATCATGTTATAATGAATTTAGTTGCGATTGAGTGAGTCTGGATGAGAACAAGATGAAGGTTGTCAAACATACAAACAGACTCTGGTGTAAACTTCCAATGCTGCTCTTCCAAGGAATATGCTGTATACATTAATATATATATATTATCCTTTATTGTGTCCCATCACGTAGCGCATCACATCGATTAGTTAATCTGTTTAAATCAAAAGTTCACTGATTGCACTGCAGTGTGTGTGTGTGTGTGTGTGTGTGTGTGTGTGTGTGTGTGTGTGTGTGTGTGTGTGTGTGTGTGTGTGTGTGTGTGTGTGTGTGTGTGTGTGTGTGTGTGTGTGTGTTAGAAGACATTTACTGAAATGAGCTGTGTGTGTGAAAAGGAAACTGATCTGAGAACTGTTCTGCTGCTGTTGAAGTGTGTGGACGGGACACAGCAGACGCTTCCCTTAATATCTGAGTGTCATTTACAAATAGTTTTGCTTTGAACACATTGCAATGTTATCACATGATCTCTGATTTAATCACTGTTAGCTTTCTGTAAAAAACAACCACTAAACAAATGTAACTTAACATTCCTCGTCACTCTGAGCCTGAGAGAGAGAAAAAATAAAATCTGGAAACATGTACGGGGCATCACATCCACTCACTGTAATGACTAAGAGTAGATTGTTTATGTAGATTTGGTCATTTTCACACCGGCAGAATGTTTGTAGTTCCCACACCCAAAATACAAGTGTGAAAGATGACAAACTAAAATAAGTTATGGCTGTAGAGAACTACAGGCAGCACCCAAACCACTCGTTTAAATGGTTAGTTCTCCACTAAAGACCTGGGGATGTTCTACAATGAGGTTCTCTGAGGCAGGAGGTACTATGTGGACGTATTGTAAGACGAGAGACGGGGCTGCCTTTAATGTTCACATTGCACTGCGTTTCTTTGTGTTTTCAGTTCATCCACCAAAGCCTCTTTACACTGTACAGCTAATCTTTTTTTAATTAAAGTTGGTACTAGTAACCTACTTTGTGATTTATTTGTATGATTCAAACAAACCAGGAATCCTCCTTAATTTCTGTCCAACGTATTTGTCCCTGTGTAGTGACGGAAGCTTTGGGTGGGCAAAAGCGTGGCGTTTATTGCTTTAAAGAAATGACAAAATGATGCAGAGAATAAGCGGACACACGCAGTATATGAGGAACTGATGGGTCAGATTAGAGTAACTTTAGGGTTTTCACACCTCACGGGTCACAGCTCGTACAGCAGAGGCTCATCTTCAAAGCTAAAGCAGGAACGCTGGAACCAGCCACATATAAACCTTTTTGCTGCTCTGTGTTAAAAATACAGCAATGACTCAACTTCCCGACAGTTTATGACCGAAGTGTTACTCACTGGCTGTTCTGAACGCTGTAAAGAAATAAATCCTTAGTGAACAGGAAGTGATTTCATATTTCAGTTTAAGTAAGAAGAGGAAGACGTAGACACCAAAGTTGCCTAAACATTGCCTGGAGTGCAGAGTTATTGCTGTTCAAGGTGAAGCTTTCGCTTCTATGACCTTAGATAGTGTAATGAATAATAATGCATTGTATTATAATTGTTTTATTTTGTGAGCCAAATCTGAATCTGCAATCTGAGCCTGTAACCTTTCACTGTCAGGTAAATGCACCGTAATGTTGTAGAAGTACACAATAAGTAGTAGGCCATACAGCTGAGTTGCTTATTTGTTGCTTTGGAGCTCTGTTGTAAGTTATTTTAGTGTACAATGAGTTATAACCCCAACATAATTCAATGGTTTTCATATCCAAACATCCCAGGTTTCCCAGCCCAGGTTGCCTACCTCGCCTTAAGGATTCATCTCATTGAAACAATATTCTGATACCGTGTTTCTTTTGGCATATAGCACTTTGGGTTCTGCTTGATTGCAGTGACTCCAGCTTTCAAAATAAACTGGTGCGTGTGTCATATCGTGTAGTTGTTACTGTAAGAACTGACATCAGAAGTCATCAGACTGTGTCATCCACGTTTGACCTACTGTGGTAAAAGTCAGAGGGGCTCAGAAAACGCATCGCTTATTTCCATCACAGCTCACCCTGACATGCAGTCGACGGCAAACCCACCATTCATTTGTGCAGCCCTCTTTTTTATTAGTGTTCATCCACCTTCTAACGATAACATACAGTATATCTGTGTGATCAACAGTTCAACGCAGGTTTGGGAAAGCATGGAAGGAATGTGAGAATACGACTCTTGTACAGTAATCATTTTGATCTAGTGTGTGACTTTATGAGGAAAAAACTATAAGTCAACAGGAATGTTCACATTTTCACTGTCAACTACGGGTGTCAAGGCAGGAAGCATATTACCTTGATTTAATTGAATGGAAGTCAGCCTGTTAGTCACAAATGTTACATCTCTGCATGCGTGAGATGAGAGGTTCAACCACTTCAGTCCCAGAATCATTAGAATAAAGTTATACTAGAAAATTTCGCAAGAAATTTTGACAGTGTGGCTTCTACTGCCCGAAGACGTCGCATTATTTATATATATTTATATATATATATATATATATATATATATATATATATATTATATATACACACATACATATATATATTATATATGTATATATATAATATATGTATATATATATACATACATATATATATTATATATTTTGTGGGGCCAGGACAGAAAACAGCCGTGACCGGGTCGATCGGCCGCCAGGACCTCTAAGCGACGGGGCAACCAATCGCCCCGAGGCAGCAGAGCGAAGTGGTCGGGCGGGGGTGTAGGGCTTGACCGTGGCCTGGAGATACGAAGGAGCTGTTCCTTTCACTGCCCTGTAGGCCAGCACCAGAGTCTTAAACTCTATAAATTATATATATATAATATATATATATATATATGTATTATTTATACATATATATATACATATATACATATATATATATATACATATATATATATATATATTATATAAATATACATATAAATTATTTATATATATTATATATATCATTTATATATATATTCTATATATATAGAATATATATGTATATATGTATATATATTACATATATATATATTATATATATGTATATATTATATATATAATATACACATATACATATATATATATATATATATATATATATATATATATATATATATATATTCACGACTTTTATGGGAACCTTCATCGGGGGACGAATCCTGGAGAGCTAGTGGTTCCTTTTAAGCCTTCGCTCCCGCTGTCCGTCTTGCGTCTGCTCTGATGCTGTTTTTAAACCTTTGCCCCTCCTTTTAATTTTTAGATTATTTTATTGTTTTTTATATTTTTATTTCTAAATTTTGTTTTTTTAACCTTCTTTTGGAGGGCTGTTTACCATAGGGGGACTTTTTTAAACAAAAAACCTACAGAACTACAAAATCCCTCGAGATGCATGTTCCCCTTGTGCCCGTGCCCCCCGTGACCTCCACGAGGAGGCTACGTTTCCACCCAAACCTAACCCTAACCCAACCCTAACCCTAACCCCTAAACTCTGCGGCATGAAGAGTGAAAATTGAGGAGTCAGTCGCAAAAGACAAATATTTTTTTCACAAGAATTTCAAGCTCCTCTTCACTCTGGCGGTGACATCACGCACTCTAAGCTGCGCAATACACACCCATTATAAAGTCAGAAAAGGGCTGAAAAAAACATAAAAGCAAAATTGCTACAGTTCAAAAAGTGTATAAGATATCAGAATGATTATAACATACAATCATTGATCAGGGTTTTCTCAACGTTTGGAAGTTTAAATGGTGTCTGTAGCTGAAAGTATGAGGAAGTCGAAGGATTTGAAAGTTGAACAAGTTTAAGAGGATTTGAAAAGTTTCTCCATAGACATCCCATTCAAAAAATAAGTTGCAAAAAGCTTAATAATTCAAAAAGTTTAAAGATTAGAAATATGAAGAGACATAGCACACATGAGCTGAACGAGCTGAACATTACAATAGTTGAACGGTTTCTGTAGCTTAAAAACTGAAGAAGAGTTTCAAAAAAAGTGGGACGGAAGAAATATAAGAAGAAGAATAAAGATTCGAAGAACAATACTTGGAATGCTGAATCAGCATTCCAACAATAAGCCCGCAGGATTACAGTCAGTGTGCTTTGGCACAGGACTGCCTTGTGCCACAAAGCCACACTGAATTATTGTAACTGTGCCAGTATAATTGGGATGTCTGACGGTGTACCTTTAACAGCCCAGAGCTGGGTGTACGTCGCCCACTAGCGGTTAAACACGGACGCCGCAACTCATTTAGATTTTCACGACTGAATGGAGAGTCCGCACTCCCAACACTCTCCTGCCAGAGATAAGAGAGAGTAGCGGTCCGTCTGCGGAAATGCGCGTGTGGAATAGTAATTATTAGTATGAGTAATTAAAGTTAAATAGGTTGATAACGCGGGGGAGTGTTGAAGCTCGGAACAAGTGACTACAAAGGACGACCATACACAACAAACCGCAGTGCTCCAGACTGAGTGGAGCCAGCAACTTGTGAGACGTTCCAGAGCCGCAGCACGACCGCCGTAAGAATTACAACTTTACACACGGACACATCACACGCGTTTTAAAAGACCAGTACTGATGCGTGATTTGTTTCAGGTGAAGCTGCTGATGTTGTGTTTGGCGTCAATGACCGTAATAATCTACATAACTTTCAAAGGTGTTACAAAGTTTGTTCACTCTGAATATTCCCTTATCTCTGCGCGAGGAAATCGAACTGATGTTTGGAAAGGTTAGAAATTGAATGGACTGCTTTTGTAAGAAATATATATACGATAGAGTTGTTGTATGGTATGTCATGGTAGTACTTTTTAGGCAATACGAAACCGAATTATCTTCAGCTGTAACGCCAAAGCGAGCACTAGTTTGTCAGGGAAGCGGAGTGATATGCACTGCTCCTCCCCAGTCTACTTGTGTCCAGGATCTGGAGGACATGGCACGGAGAGGCGGAGGGAAGAAACAGTGGAAAACGGGAGAAAATCTGTAAGAGTAGGAACTACAGCCTAAGAGCAACACCAAAACTCACTAGCCATAGCCTGTGTGCATTACCAAGAGGTATGTGACTCAGCGAGTATTTAATTGTTCCATATAAAGAGTGGACGTGAACTCCAGTGAGCTAACGTACATCAATCAGCAGGGTACGCTGGGCTAACAGCTAGCTTAGCCGCAGTGGTGAGAAGTTCAAAAAGTTTCTGGAATGGAGGAAGAGGAGGAAGGGTGAAGTAACGTTGGCTAACCGTTAAGAGGTAGAATACGATGGTTGTTAAAGTCACGTTATAAAGACGAAACAACGCCCTGAGACGTGAAAATCTTCAACTAATTTGCGATAGTTGTTATGTGTTTGACGAAGTTTAAGATAGCTAAACAAGTTGTGTTATGTTCACGTTAGCTAAGCTAGTTAGCACATTCTCGAGGTTACTTGACGTTACATTAGCTTGCTACATACCAGGGTTTAGCTAATGCCGCTGAAATAATGTCTTGTATATTATGACGGCACAGTTAAATCAACGTAGAGCGGCTCTTAAAGCTCTGTTACTGCTGTCTGAGGACTCGTGTACGGTTAATGTTACATTATATCTGTGTATCTTTCTCTCTGTCTCTGGGTGGGGGTGCGTAACGTTACTACTCACCAGACCGTTCTTCATATTGTCTGTACGCTGTACTTCATAACGTTACTTGTCAGGCGTTTCAGGCAGATCGCACACAGTAAGGCAAAGTACTGTTGAGTTTTTTTTTGTAGATTTTGTTAAGATGTTAGAATGACGGCCTTGCTTCTTAGTTTACTTCAGACTAGGCTAGGATAAACTAACGTTATGCAGGCCCGATATATGTTTACCACTTCCAGTTGGCTTCTTTTCCAATGTGTATCCAGTGGTTTGGGCTTTTCGAAAGGGCTTTATATGTGTATTGATTCTCAGTGTGAATTATATCCCATGGTATACATACCATATTATCTCCAGTTGAATGTATTCTGTTCCTTGACATTTTAAACTTAATAATCAAACATAGTGCATGGAAAAAGATTTTGGTCATACTCTTTGTTGTACATTTTTATCACATATCTACATTCCGGGATCCACTGATGATTTTTGTAAGAGACCACAAACCATCTTTAATTACATTTAATTTAGGCGATGATCAGTAAATCAGGGACTTGTGTTCTCTTCCCACAGCCCCTTTTTTTTTTTTAAATGTGGCTTTGTGAAAGTATGTTCAGTCGAGATTGATTTTGATTTTTAGCCTTTTGATGTCTTTAATGGTGAAAACACAAAGAGCAATCAGTGTGAACTGTGATCAGTGTTTAGAGATGATCAGCTTTTATCTCAACGGTTAATTCATTCAGATGCAGATTGGCTGTTAACAGCTTTCTATTCAGGCAAGTTCTACCTACGACGTGTTCGTCAAACATGCGTTCCTGCTCGTTTCAGGAAGACCGGACACGTCCTTGTGTTGAAATCTATCGTTTGGCTTTGCTCGCTCTCTGACAATGAGCTGATGAATCATTGCTGATCCGGTCTAAACGAGGCTGCATCCAGATCTCCGACTGATCAGCCTCTGTGGAAACAGCTGCTGGAACATAGTCTGGTGAATGTCAGAAAAAAAAGAAAAAAAAGTTGCAGGCTGGTCATTTTTGTGTATGCCTACATGTTCCACTTCAGGAGGTTTCCCTCCGCTTTCAAGTGCATGCAGAACAATGAGTAGTGGAAGTGGGCGCAGTGCTGTCGGACAGCTGTGTGCTGGAAGGGAGGGATCGGAGCAGAGATGGGATGAGGGAGGAAGCAGCTCTTTGTGGTCACATCCTCTCTGTCTCACAAGCCCCCAAACAGCTGCTGCAGGCTACATGTGTTTGACTGTCTGCTCGCCGGGGCTGCGTGATAATATGGGCAGAAGTGTCGGATATCACGGCATGTCCTTAGCGTAGCTGTGCATCATGTTTGAGACGGTCCGTATCTCTGCATTAGTGGGTGGAAACAGTAGTTTGTTGGGGGAATCATTGGACGCCCTGAAGCAATAATACATTCATTTTAGAGGTGGTGATTCAGTGTTGCGTTTTTTGTGACTCATGGTTGTACAATGAGAAACGATGATATCAAAGTATATTGAATAAAAGGAGCTTTATTCATTTATTTATTTGGCACCAATTGAGTTTTCATTTTATTTTACTGTGTGGTGCCCTTTTCTTCACAACAGCTTTGTGAAAAACAGCTGTATTAATTAATTGATTAATAGAGCTAGACCCAGATTTTTGCTGCACACATTCTCTGCTGGTATCCTCGCTCTTTCTGGGTGAAAATAAAATGTTATTTTTTTCAGCCCACGCTTGAATCATAATCTTACTAACTTGACTAGTATATGCACAAAATTAGCTGACCAAAAATATGGATTTGGGTCATGATGGAAAATAGTCACGGGAAACAGTTTATGAATTAATTAAACATTTTCTCTTTATCATCCCAAGCCTCTTGAGAGCCAATGCTTTTTAATTCACAAACAAATTAAACCAAATGTATGTTGCAGTTTAACTAAATTTATTTTTGAAAGTATTGATGGTAATTGAAATGATGTGATCAAAAAGGGGACAACAGGTTTATTTGATCATCCTGTTTGTCACACGCTGTGCTGAGACTCTCATTTCATTCAAAATTGGATTTAAAAATTGTTATTTACAAATGTTGGGAATGTTTGCTTGTTTATCAATTTATACGTAATACCAAAGAAGCGGCCGTGTGTTGCTGACGTGTATCTGCTCTGCTCTCTGTCTTGCAGAAGGCTGGTGGAGTAGAACTCTGACTGGAGAAGTCACTCCGGAGAGGAGCCGGGAGTTGTTGTTGAGCAGCAGTCATCTTGCACCGGTGAGACCTGCTGCTCCGTGTCACTTCGACAGAGGTCCTGATCTCCGCTCCTGCAGCCTACACCCCCCACCCCCCCTCCCTCCATCAGTGTTGGTGACCCAGCTCTGGACCGCTTGCTGCAGGGCCCTTCCTGAGCAGCAGCAGCTGCGTCCTGCTTGCTGACTCCCCTCCCTCCCCTACTTCCTGTCCTTGGTCAGACAAGGCTAAAGCCTCCTCTCCCCTACCCCACCCCTCATCTCATACTTCCACACACCCACACTCAAGTGTTTTCTGGTTTACCACACGTTCCAACACTGCTTTAGACTACTAACGCTGATCGGAGATTGTCAGCAGGGGACTTTTACTCTCCCTCATCCCCTCCCCCCTGGTCCCCCTGGAGTGAGCAGCCACTACAGAGGTTCCTCCCTTTCACCCACACCACAGCATCCAGCATGACCTCCATGTCCAGTCTCTTCTCCTTCACGAGCCCAGCGGTGAAACGCCTGCTTGGGTGGAAGCAGGGAGACGAGGAGGAGAAATGGGCCGAGAAGGCGGTGGATGCGCTCGTGAAGAAGCTGAAGAAGAAGAAGGGCGCCATGGAGGACCTGGAGAAGGCTCTGAGCTGCCCCGGGCAGCCCAGCAAGTGCGTAACCATTCCGCGATCACTGGACGGACGGCTGCAGGTCTCCCACAGGAAAGGTCTGCCTCACGTAATCTACTGCAGAGTGTGGCGCTGGCCGGACCTCCAGTCCCACCACGAGCTCAAGCCCCTGGAGGTGTGCGAGTACCCATTTGGCTCCAAGCAGAAGGAGGTCTGCATCAACCCTTATCACTACAAGCGAGTGGAGAGTCCTGGTAGGTACTCGCACCTGTATTGTATTTTATTTTATTTTGAATACTGCAAGGTTAATGTTTAACTCGTACTCACAACTATGTCACCAACCTCTAGATATGTTATTTTAATGGCACTTTTGGAAATGGGTGTTCCATAAGGCCCAGTCATGACCAGATGTGTTCATTTGTATTGTAAAATAGCAGGCCGATAAGAGCAGCGTGGAGCTCTGAGTAAACTGTAGTGCTGGTAAACAAATCCACAGAGGTCAGGAGACTGTCATCACACGGGTCCGTCCCACCCCCTTCATCCATTTCACAGAAAATCAATATCGCTCGCTCTTTTGGAGTCTTATTAGATTATATGCTTCTAGGCACTCCAGATGGGGTGTGGCACCAGAGAGTGGCGCACTAAATGCATGAACCACTCAGACTAAACTCCCAGCACTTTCTCATCGCTGCCCCCTTTTCTGTCTGTCTGTCTGTCTGTCTGTCTGTCTCTCTCTGTCTCTGTGTGTGTCTCTGTCTCTCACCGCATTGTATATACGCTCAGACAACCCCGAGGGTACAGCCTCTCTGACACTGGGCTGGTTTGGGATAGCCAGCTCTGCATTGACCAGTTCAAGGAGATGGATCACATGTCGGTCAGGAGAGACCGCATGTCAGATCATTTTAAAGCGAGGCTTACTGGTTACTTTAGAGGGACAGCCTTGGAGACATGATGCTTTAAGTCACTTAGGAGATGATAATCAAGGCCCTATATCCTCTTGAAGAAGTTGAAAAATGAAAATAAATGTGGATGACCTCTGTGGTTATATCTTAGCCAAGGCCTAAAGCGGCTTTTGAGGAATGCCGAATTGTTGATTAAAGTGTTTCAAGGCATAGGTTTGGTGTGTTTTTGTTTAACAAAACAAAGAACAGCTACTGATATCGGCTGTGGATAAAAATGGCTTAAAAATTTCAATGAAAGCCTTTTTGGGGAATTCTGAGGGGCCTCTTTCATCGTTTTCTGCTATTTTATAGGTCAAATGCTGAAGCGATAAAATAATAGGTAGTAGAAGCTCTAGTGTTACACACGAGTGTGCACCACGGCTGCTTTTCCGAGAGCTTACGAGGGCTTTTCTCTCTTGCATTTCCTTGTAAGTAATGGAAAGGATACATTATTAACAAGGAAACACATTTAAGTTCAATAAAACGATGCCCTTGTTTTGATAAAATACCTTGATTCCCCTGTCTGTGTCTGTGCTAATTTTCAATTCCCCCCCCCCAGTGCTCCCTCCTGTCCTGGTACCACGGCACAGCGAGTTCAACCCCCAGCACAGCTTGCTGGTACAGTTCCGTAACCTCACCCACAACGAGCCGCACATGCCCCTGAACGCCACCTTTCCAGAGTCCTTCCAGCAGCCGCACAGCGGGGGTGGCAGCAGCGGAGGGGGGGGGGTTGGTTCTTTCCCCATCTCTCCCAACTCTCCGTATCCCTCTTCTCCAGCCAGCAGCGGTACTTATCCCAACTCTCCCGCCAGCTCGGGGCCCTCCAGTCCATTCCAGCTCCCAGGTACGCCCGACGCACACATGTACCCGAACCCGAGCAAGGGGTACTACTGTACTGTCAAGTAGCCAACAACAGTCTCTGTGGTGATTTAAATTGTTTTAAGTTGTAAAGTTGTATAACCAAAAAAAGTATTTTTGAGAATAGACGTCTATCAGAGATCCAGGTAAATCCATTTTAATATGCATATCATTTACAAAGCCCCCAGTATGAGAACGACCAATACTTTAAACCCATGCACGATGCACTTCATCACTACGCAATGGAAATGCTTTTAACAATACTGCAACCAGGTCAAGTTATTATATTCATCCAAATCAAGCTACACCCCTAAATGAGAACAAAGGAAATGCCAGCTAAGCAGTGTCCACCAGACTGCTATCAAGTCGAGCTCTAACTCACTGACTGGAGACAGAACAGATACATGACGATGTACCACTTAACCGAGACTTTCCTCTCTGCCATGTTCAATAGGCTTGATATATCGGAGAAATACCTTTTTGGATTATTCCGATTATACGTGTGTGTGGGTGGGGACTAGTGTTCTATCCTGCTCCGGTCCAGATCTGCTGACGCATCCGGTGGGTGCAGGCAGTCGGGCAGAAAAAGTTTTTAATGGCAATTTAGGATTTTATTTGTGCTGAAAGGCCCTTGTGGTTATTTGAGCATCATAATCACAAACATTTTCTGTGGGTTTTTTTTATTTATTTTTCTGTGGGCTCAGAAAGCTCAAATTGCATTTCTGTTGGGAATGGGTTACGGACATGTGGCTTAGCAAGTGAGGGATCTGTGAAATGTGACACCGTTTCCGGGGCACAGATCCAGGGATGCTTGTCCCGAGTCTCGGGAGATGTGTGTTAGTCCATTTGCCAGCAGCAACAACTGGTCTCATCCTCTAACTGCTCTTTTAATGTCTCAGCTGACACCCCACCCCCGGCCTACATGCCCCCCGACGAGCAGCTGGGCCAGGAGAACCAGTCCATGGAAACCAGCAGCAGCCTGGTGCTTCCCAATGTGGCCAGAGGAGGTGAGTTGGTATCAGCTGCACTCCAACAATAAACATACAGAGGACCCAACTCTGAAAGGAGGAAATACCAACCAGGAAGTACAGTTTTTGGAAGTCCAAGATGCTGCACAGCAGTTCAGTGTTCTTGAGGCAGGATTTGGCTTTTCCTCTCCGTTTCGACATATTTGCGCGTGCAGCTGAAAGCTGGGCATTTCCCACATGTTAATTCATTGCTGCAAAAGTAAAGCGCGTTTTTTCGTTGGACTGCCCTTTTCCTCTGCGCTGGCATTCACACTGCACCACTGCAGAGGGCTCATTGAATTTAATGTGGAGTTACATTTTAATGCCACATGTGCTGTTGTCTTGATGAACATTTGGTCATTTTTCGTGTCTAAAACAATTTCCTCATCACTTTATTTGCCCCTAATCGGAGGCCTCTAATTTTTAGTATTTGTCTAATCAAACATTGATTGTATATTTCCTTTTTTTTTTTTTCCTCTCTACATTAGAATTTACAAACCGGTTAAGATGTCAGATGGCACATACCCACCTATATTGAAATATATAATGTATCATTCCTTTCTTTGAATGTTTCTATATTAGTTTGTATTCGAGGAGAGAACTAAATGATGAACTACAGAAGTCGAAGTGGAAAAAAATACAAATTGCAAATCTTGTACAATATTGTTTAGGGATATAATTATCTTTATACTGTATGAAATTCTTTCCATTATGAGTGATAACGAGCCGCTTCCCTCTTGTTAACCACACTTGATGAATCCTGTACCAACGGTTTTTAACGAGGCTTTTTATGACTTAATATACCAGTAAACTGTATGATGATGATTTTATGATCACTTTTGTTTGAACTGAAAAATTTAAGTTTTTATGACGCTGTCCAAATGCATTCTCTGTCACTAAAACCATGTTTGGCACAATACATCTTAATCAACGTCTTGTGCCTTCTAGAAGATAAATGATGTCATCGGTTACGTTTAAGACTCACCTGTTTGGTTTTTTAATTTGACCTGTTGTGCACTTTTCCAGATGTGCAGCCGGTGGAGTACGAGGAGCCGAGCCACTGGTGCTCCATTGTCTACTATGAACTGAACAACCGCGTGGGCGAGGCTTACCACGCCTCGTCGACCAGCGTGCTGGTGGACGGCTTCACCGATCCTTCCAACAACAAGAACCGATTCTGCCTTGGGCTGCTGTCCAACGTCAACCGCAACTCCACCATCGAGAACACGCGCAGGCACATCGGCAAAGGTACGACTTAACAGACGTGAGCGCTTATTGTTCTCGCGCGGCTGTTTTTTTTTTTTGTTTGTTTGTTGTTGTTTTTTCCCCCGGATGTCCTGACCGTCAGTTGTCCATCTCTGTTCCACAGGAGTGCACTTGTACTACGTGGGAGGGGAGGTGTACGCGGAGTGCCTCAGTGACACCAGCATTTTTGTCCAGAGTCGTAACTGCAACTACCACCACGGCTTCCACCCGACCACTGTGTGCAAGATCCCCAGCGGATGCAGCCTCAAGATTTTCAACAACCAGGAGTTCGCTCAGCTTCTGGCCCAGTCAGTCAACCACGGCTTTGAGGCCGTGTACGAGCTCACCAAGATGTGCACCATCAGGATGAGCTTCGTCAAGGTAAGGCCTTGCTATACACGAACAGCTATGCACCGCTCGTCCTTTCTTTTTAACAAGAGGCAGACATCACCATAATCTGTGTCGTGGTTAAATTGGTTCTGCCTCCTCACAGGGCTGGGGAGCCGAGTACCACCGACAGGACGTCACCAGCACCCCCTGCTGGATCGAGGTGCACCTGCACGGGCCTCTCCAGTGGCTGGACAAGGTGCTCACACAGATGGGGTCGCCCCTCAACCCGATCTCCTCTGTGTCCTAATGATGGACTCGTGGGAGCTTGGGAGATCCCTTCTACTATTTTTTTTTTTTTTTTTTACTTTACCCCCTTCCCCCCACCCCCCTCAGCGATTGATAATTTAAGGTGGTCTTAATGGCTGAACTGTTTACACTTAACTTTGGGAAGGGATATTGAACTCTGGCTGGATATTCGACAGCAGCGACAGCCCGAATGAGTTGTTGGAACAGAGAAGCGCTGCATGCGGATGCCCGGAGAATGAAGAGCGGTAACGGCATGGACACACTGCTGCTCGACAATGCTACAACACCCGCACACATTTAGGGCTCCGCTGTCTCATTTGACTTGTCAAACTTTTTCAAGTTTTTATTGTTTTTCTCAAATGTTTTTATTTCTCTGTATGTGTAGTTTTTTTTTTTTTTTTAATGTAGCAGAACAGTATCACTACTCCGCCTTATGTCCAACAGACAAATTAGAATTTTACCGAACAGTTTCTCACATCGTTGTCTCAACATCAGATGTTTACCATTAGGCTCAGATATAACAGATGCTTTCTTTCTTCTTTTTTTTTTTTTTTTTTTTTAAATAGTCTCCACTGCTAAAAATGAACACTGAGCTACTGCCTTTTTCCGAAGGTGATGTATGCCGACCTGATAGTTTTTGATATGGGAGATGAATCACTGAACACGTTTAACATGCCATAAGCTAACAACATTGTGAATGTTTCATCTATTGCAGCAGAAGTAGTTGTCTATGATATAATCACACAGTGGACATCATCGCTATTGATTCTTGTTTGTACTCTTGAGTGCGAGTAAGAGTGACTGTATTTTCCATACTCACTGTATTAACAATATTGTGCACTCGTGGATTTTGTGCAGGCATATTAAATTTTGACGTGGGTACCAAGGCATTATGTGGATAGATAATTGACTTCATTAGCGCGATGAAATAAACAGGTTATTTGGTAACGATGACTGTTTATTTTCTTTCTGTTTGTCTGTTCTTCTACATTTTAGTAATAAATTTGGCAAGATACAAACAGAAAATACGTCTTAACATGCGTGAACAGTGTGGAAATGTTTTATTTATACTGAGGATAGATTTACAACACTGCCACCGAGTTTACTCCATTGAATATTGGTTTACCTATGATTATGCTTGTTTGAATAGTTTAAAATGTCTTATTTTTGCCCTGGCAAAACCATAAAAGCACCAGAGCAAACAAGGACAACAGTGAATTTAATTAGTGAATGAATGAAGCCTACAGCTCATTTCTGTTTGCTTTCAGACTATTAATAAATCTGCTGTGGCTCAGAATGATAGTCCTTTATGATATTCAATTACATGTTTCATTAAAAAAACATTTATTGGTTGAAATGGAAAACTCATTTGAATCATGAAAAGCAAAATAGAGTTGATCTTGTTCATTTGACTTGTCTTAATGAGTAATCCTTATCCAAATAGAAAATGCAAACAAACCAAACCTTAAACTAGCAGAAATTAGATTAGAAATTTGAGTAGTGAGCATCCGAGACAGAAGCGCAGACCTACATACTTCAAAACTTTCATTTCTGAAACTCAATAAAAGCATTTTTAGAATAAGAGGGTTACCACGTAATTTGCGCTCATATTTGCTGATTGCATATTTTATAATATCTTAATATTTCTACTTGCATTATTGTCTGCCTGTGCAGAATCCCCTCTACAGTACAGTGATGTGTAATATAACCATGGAACGCAGGACCAGCCTGACGACTTCCGATTGGTCCACGTTGGTATTTACCGTAAATCTCCGTAAAGGTGGGTCGGAGGTCACCTAACATTTACTTTTACAAATACAACTCGAAAAGCGCTATAAAATACAAGCACTGATTACTCAACTGTTTACGATCATTTCTCTTTCTATCTGCTCTTTTCACCGAGTAACCGACAGAAGACGGGGAGTGTTTCGGTGATACTTGATATATGCTCTTGCGTCGAATTACCGTAGCAGCCGGATGTGATGTGGCTCCCAAGGAGCAAGCCAAAGATAAACACGTAGCCAGACGGATAGGGGCGAGGATACTAAATGTTGTAAAGAGACTACCTTGAAACGGTCGAAATGGAGTAGCCGCGAAGAATATATAGATTGTAGTAGGCCAGGAGACACCCGTCAAGTTAACGAAGGAGCAAGTCTTCCGCAGACATCGAGTCGGTGAGTCCCGCAGAGCACTGACAGCTGTTACCTGCTAGCTAGCTAACGTTAGCTAACACTAGCTAACTAACCTAATTAGTTACCTGCCTTTGACATGTAGCTAGGTAGTCTCTGGAGTAAAGTAACGTCACTAATGCAAACATATATATATATATATATATATATATATATATATATATATATATATATATATATATATATATATATATTCAGCGTTCTGAGAAGTATGTAGCTAGGCTAGCTTGTTAGCTTAAATAAGTTTCTCGCTTTCTTGGCAAGCTATCACAAGTTTGTTCGTGTTTTTGAGACTTCATTTTACCACGTTAGCTTTAATGTCAACGAGCTAAGTTGGCTAAGAGAGCTGCCTCTTCTCTAGGAAAGTACATGTTGTTGGTAGGCTACTTTAAAACAAGCGGAAATAAGAGTTAAGCTAGTTTATAACGTTACATTCAATGTGAGAAATGCAGCACAGGAGGGAATGATTGGATTCAGTACCTGCGATTAGTGGGAGTGTACACAATGCTAATAAGTGCACTGCTTAGCATCTATGCAGGAGGAAACGAAGCAGAGCAAGCAACAGTTTAATTTAGGACATTGTACGTGCATTGACATATGATACATTGTGTTCTGTTGTCTGTTCTAATAGAATAACACTAACAATATTCACCTAATACTCCAGCTCTGACTCTGAGATGTATTGTCATGTAATGCTGCATTGATTGCAGCCTTTCATTCATCAGTTAACTCTATTTAAATAAAAGTGGTAAGAGAATAAATATTACACAAACTTTTTTTTTTTAGTCAAAGCTCATTAAAATGTGCTGATCAGATCGTTGAATTTAAAAGATTATATGTAGTAAAGATTGACACTTGGGTTCTCAAACTCAATGCTTTAGTTCACCTGGCAGGCAGGTGGACAGCGCTCTATTTTCTCCCCACTCAAACAACCCTGTGCACACAAACAGTGCAAATATGCCCCCCCCCCCCCCCCCCCCCAATCGGTATCAAACACATCACTGCATTGCTTTCACTGGAGCCAATCATTTTCGTTTTTGGAAATCATTGTATTTGCATGCTGCTCCGCTACAACAGTCAGCTTTCACTTGCAACAGCTTTCTTCTTCTTCTTCTTATCTCCCCCCTTTCATCCGGTTTCCCCCAGCGCAGTATATCTGTAGCTGAGTCCAAGATGGTGCGAGCAGCCTTGGTGACTGCCACCAGTCTGGCTCTGACTGGGGCCGTGGTGGCACACGCCTACCTCCTTAAACACCAGTTCTACCCGACTGTGGTCTACCTCACCAAGAGCAGTCCCAGCATGGCGGTAAGGGCAGGGTTTTATGTGTGAGTTGTATAGATATTTTACCCATCTTTCAAATATCAATAACAGTGTGACAAATCCCACTTTTCCCTTTCTGCCATCAGGTGTTGTACATTCAGGCCTTCGTGTTGGTGTTCCTGCTGGGAAAGTTCATGAGGAAGGTCTTTTTTGGACAGCTAAGGGCTGCAGAAATGGAGGTAGAGTTTTTTTTATATTTATGACTCTCTTGACTCATCATAACACACATTCAGTTTATTATGCAATGCATGGTCTCAGTTATATCTAATCGTCCGTCTTGTGTTTGCCTACGTTCACGCGTTCTGTCCTTTGGGCCTTCAGCATCTCATCGAGCGCTCCTGGTACGCTGTGACCGAGACGTGCCTGGCCTTCACAGTGTTCAGAGACGACTTCTCCCCTCGCTTTGTGGCCCTCTTCACACTCCTGCTCTTCCTCAAGTGCTTCCACTGGCTGGCTGAGGACCGGGTGGACTTTGTGAGTGATGAGAGAGAGAAAAAAAAAACTTTCTTATCTTACACAGTACACAGTTTACTTAATCTACTGTAATCGCGTATAGCACATTGTTTAAAGGTAGAAAGGAAATGTTTATTTTTTTGTCTTTCAGATGGAACGGAGTCCAAACATATCTTGGATCTTTCACTTCAGAGTGTTGTGTAAGTACAGGTTATCAGCCACGTCAGAAATCATTCTGCCCACCCCTTCTGTGTTGGCCTTATTTTTTTCTTTTTCTTTTTTTAAATCTTTTTTTTTTTTTTTCTTTCTCCGTCTCTTTCTGTCGTATCGACTCTACACATGAAACAAGTCTTGGCTCAGTGAAACTGTATGCAAATCAGTGCTGTTTGCACACAAGGCCAGGTGCACCACAGTTTAACGGAGCCCCACAACAGACCACCAGAATGGTTGACATTAACAGACCATAATAACAAAATCCATTCAGTCATCTTGTCAGATGTAATTTAGCAGCCAACTGTTTGAAGTGATGACTTATATCCAATTTGATTTCCAGAATAAGGCCCATTAGCTATTAATATTTTATAATACCTGTCCATCAGACAGATTTTGAAATACTGAACATACTTTTTTTTATTCTGGGCCTCAACAAAGGTATTGTTTTCTTCGTTTCTGTGGAGCTTCTGCATGTAGATACCTCGACCCCTCACAGGTGTTTTAGTCGGTGTTCTTTATTTCCTGCAGCTCTCATGGGACTGCTGGCTGTCCTGGACTTCCTGTTTGTCAATCACGCCTGTCACAGCATCATCACCCGAGGAGCCTCAGTGCAGCTTGTTTTTGGATTTGAGGTTTGTCATTCTGTAGTTTCAGCTCAATTTGAGCTCTGTGTTTTTCAGCTGTAAAAGGCTTCAGGACTCCAGACTGGCGGCACTGGTGCTAAACACGTTTTATGGTACAGCATGGTGTGTTCCATCAGTGATGGAAAGCAACTAAGTATATTTACTCGAGTACCGTATGTAAGCACAATTCTGATGCTACTTTCTACTCCACTACATTTCAGAGGGAAATAATGTACTTTTTACTTTACTTCATGATGAGTAAATGAAATACAATGCGTTGTTATTCAGTAAATTAAACCAACCACTGGTATAACAAATGAAGGGAGCTAGCTCTACTGCAGTCAGCTACAACATTAAAATGCATCATACATGTTGCTGCATCAATAGTAATAAATTAATATTATAATATAATATTAAGATAAAAATCAACTAAATGAGCCCATTTGGCTGCATAGTGAGTACTTTTATACTTAATGTATATTTTCTAGATTATAATACTTAAACTCAAGTAAAATTTTGAATGCAGGACACATATGTGACCATTTTGTTTGATGTCTGGACTGTTGGGTTTATTTAAAATCAAATGGAATAAAATACCTAACATAGGGCTGGCCAATACATTGATATTGTATTGCTATACCATGATATGAATCGAGGTATTTGGTCTAAAATATGGTGACATTTGCTTTTCAGTATGCCATCCTGATGACCATGGTGCTGACGACCTTCATTAAGTACCTTCTGCACACCGTCGACCTGCAGAGTGAGAATCCCTGGGACAACAAGGCCGTCTACATGCTCTACACCGAGCTCTTCACAGGTGCGTCTCCAGCTGTGGTTCAACATGTGACGCTGGAATATCTTTCTTCTAGACGGTGTGTGGGTGGGGGTGTGTGTGTGTAACAATGGCGGCCATACTTGAACATTAGTTGATGTTTTTATCTCAGGTTTCATCAAAGTGCTCCTGTACATCGCCTTCATGACCATCATGATAAAGGTCCACACCTTCCCCCTGTTTGCCATCCGGCCCATGTATCTGGCTATGAGGTGAGCAGCTGTGTGCCTCTGTGTTTGTGGGGGTCAGAGGGTTGAGTATGTTGTTGTTGTTGTTGATTCCACTACTCTGATATATAATCTTCATGATGATAATGATGATGATGAATTCCAAACTGTAAGTTTAGCACAAATGTCTATGCATTTTTATCACTTTTGAATTCTTATTTGAGTCATGTTTTGAGTTTTCTGTTTTCCTCTTTTTCTCTCAGGCAGTTCAAGAAAGCAGTAACAGATGCTATAATGTCTCGTAGAGCCATCCGCAACATGAACACACTGTGAGTTACACGGTTATTCATTGTCACTGCACAACAGGGTGGTGCAAGGAAACGCAGTTTGAAGGTCCATTTTGCAACCTAACAAAAATGTAAAAAACAAAACGTTATATGTGGAGAGTGAGGACAGCCTCCACAGCCTGAGGAAAGAAGCTGATCTCTTGCCAGGTGGAACAGGCTGTGGCTGGAGTGGGTCTTGACTTTTTAATATCCTTTGAGCTCTGCGCAGGCACCTCTTCTCACCGATAGACTGATGCTCGGTAAACCGGTACCAATGATGTTCTGAGCGGTTTTAGCTCTAGCCCTCCTGTCCTGGGCCGTGCACATCCCATAATAGTTTGTAATGTTTGCAGACAGGATGCTTTCTATTGCTCCTGTCTGAACGTTAACAAGAACTTAGCACGGGAGTTTTGCCTTCATAAGCTTCCTAGAGACAGACAGGTGTTTATGAGCTTTATTCACCAGAGGTGGAGATGTGTTTGTGATGAGGGAGGGGGTGTCTTCACCTCATTTTCATCCTAAAGTCAACAGTCATCACAATAATGTTAAGAGTTTCCTGATTGCGCTGATATAACTATTAAAAAAAATAACGCTTCTTTCTTATTAATTTATACAAATTGGGTTTTAATTATCATTTGATGACATGGACTACAGCCCACATGCAAATGAGAGAACTATCTTTAAAAGGTTTGCAGGAGAAGATGCACACTGTTACACAACAACTCTGACCAGCTCTTACTCCAGTTTTAACAAACCCAGAGAAGTCGTCTGAGGCACATCAGTATGTTTTCAGTATTGAGCTGTATGCACACATTTAGTTTTTTCCTGTCTGGAAGGTATTCAGTGATTCTAGTAATCTTCAGCCAACGATCCTTAAAAGCAGACAGTACATTTACATATCTAGTACAAGTGTGAATAAAACTCTAACTTATCCGTTTCCTGCTCTTCCTTTTCCTTCCTATCTTTGCCTGTGTTCAGATACCCCGATGCTACTCCTGAAGATCTGCAGGCCTCTGACAACGTCTGCATCATCTGTCGAGAGGAAATGGTCACCGGAGCCAAGAAACTGCCTTGTAATCACATTTTCCACTCCAGGTAAGTCCTGTGGTCAGCAGGAAAGATGCTGGATCGCAAACAAACAAAAACAACGTAGACGTCAGGACGTGGTCAGCATCTACAGTAACTGATGGCACACGCTGTTCCTGTGCAAAACCTCTGTGAGCCATTTGTGTTTAAATGTTGCCGTTCGTTCTTGCGGTACTTTGAATAATCGCTGCCCTCCTCTCCTCCCCACAGCTGCCTACGCTCCTGGTTCCAGAGGCAGCAGACCTGCCCGACCTGTCGCATGGACGTCCTCCGCGCGTCCAACAACAATCAGACTCCAGCCCCGGCCCAGGCCCCGCCCCCTGCTGCCGCAGCCCCCGCCAACGCCCCCGCGGCCCCGCCCGCCAACGGTGAGAGTCGAAAACCAGCGCTCATGAACACAGCCCTTTTCCTCCTGCTTCTTAGAGGCGCTGATTACTTTAAAACAAATTATGCAATGCTGCACATTCCAATACCTGAGAGAACATTTACCTGTTTATCATGTTTCACTTAGAAACTAGAGGCCTCTGTCCACCAGATCCTCTTGAGTTCCTTGTGGACCTTTTTAAGAAATTCTGTAGACAAATTAGACAAACAGGTCGGATTACGCTGACCACTTTGCAGAGCATACTAATCATATTTTTAAGCGTCCTCTGGTAAATGCATATTTGGACTCTTTTGTTCCGTTTCCTCTCCAGTGGCCCCAGGCATGTTACCTGGCTTCCCCCCCGGCGTCTTCCCCTTCTGGGGTCCCTTCCCTGCGGTGCCTCCCCCCCCGGCCGCAGCGGCTGCAGCTCCGGGTGCTGGCGAAGCGCCACAGAGCAGCACGGAGGCCACACAGGCCGCCGGTAAGGACGACACTCACGGTTTACCACAGCACAAAGAGGGGACTAGAAAGTCACAACCCAAATCGTCTGAAGCTGTTTGCTAATGTGTATTGTTTTAATTTATTTAATTTTCTCTCTGGGATTACTTGACATTTAGCCAAAATACTGTGCGTTTGTTCCACCAGGCTCCAGCCAGGCCGCCTCGTCGACCGCAGATGCCGCTGCAGGCGCCGCAGCTCCAGGATCAGCAATCCCAGGCTTCCCCTTCCCCCCTCCTCCCTTCCCCACTGCGCCATGGCTCATGCCTCCCCCTCCTCCCTTCGGTAAGCGCCGACTCTCTGTACTTGGAGACTACAATAGATGTACGCTTGGTGACTTGACACTCTTATTGTCAATCAATACCAAGAGAGACAGGGAAGTGCGTTTTAGAAATTTTGAAATGCAGGTGGGTGAGTCATGGAGGTGATAACATTGTCTTACTTTTTTGTTTCGTGTCTCTGTTTAAGGACGTGTTTAGCATTACCGTAGCAACGTTCTGTCCGGTCATTCTGTGTGAAAGTCCCACTACACGTGCAACACTTTAGTTTTCTGCCAAAAAGCTTCAAGTTTGTCTATCAAACAGTCATGAACAAGCCGTAGCCCTTGAGGTCACATCACCTGATGGGATTAATACTGAACTTTAAAAATTTGTGTTAATGCCCCTCCTCCTCTCCTCCAGTGTCGTCCATGCCTCCTCCTCCTCCCTCTCTGTCCCGGCTGTCCGAGGAGGAGCTGAGGGAGCTTGAGGCGGAGGGTCGGCGGGGCCTCGAGGCCCGGCTCCAATGTCTCCAGAACATCCATACACTGCTGGACGCCGCCATGCTCAACATCCACCACTACCTCAGCACCGTCACCACGCTCGCGTAACTGAGCCTCCTCTAGTTGAACCGAATCATTAAGCGCAGCCAGCCTTATTAATGCTTTTACAGTAATGCGTCATTGACCCTCTGCTGCTGTGTTCTCCACAGTCCACCAAGGGCCGAGGGCGGCGCCAGAGCAGCCGGAGGGACGAACGACACCGCTTCCCCTCCTGCAGCTGACGGCAGCGCGGACAGCCCCAGCCAGGAGAAGGACTCTACCAGCTCTTCCAGCAGTGAGTAAACTCACGGTTCACATCACAAATGCTGTTTCAATTAATAAAAATCTAAATTGTAATTTTGATTTAAATGAGTTTTTCCATTTCCAGCTGAGCAGGTGGACGGAGCCGCAGCCTCCCATGAGCCAGCTGACTCTGCCTCCACCGCCTCAGACACGGAGCCAAAAGAAGAGCTGGACGAAGGAGTGGCGGGCGCTGCGGGGGGGGACGAGGACGGAGAGCCAAACGCCGCCGAGCTGAGGCGCCGCCGCCTCCGTAAGCTGGAGACCTCGTCGTCGTCGCCGCCGTCCTCCCCCCCTCCTGACAACTGACGCTGATGCTCTGACTCGGGACACGTTGCTCTGGACCGGCAGGAACTCTGAGCTGATAGATGGTTGCTTTGGTTCTTCATCGCCTCTCTTCCTCGTGGCTCTCGCCTTCCACAGGCTCAGGTTCCTGACCGTCGCCGAGATGGACTCCGGCTACCGGGAGACGCGATGATCGGTACCGCTCACCTGGACCGCTTCTGTGTCAGAAAGCAATAGCACGACTCCTGGTTGTTTTTGTTTTTTTATTATTTCACCACCTCCTCCCCCCCCTGTTCAGAATGACTACTGCAATAAGAGTACTGCAGGTGTTTGTAGGTTTAATCAGGTGGAGGAGGCATTTCAAACCCATTTATTTGGTCGGTGTAATGGAGACGATGTTCGGATGTGTGTTTGGTAGTTTTACTGTCGGTGAGATCTTTGCCCACACTTTTGATTTCAGTTTAATTCAGTTCCCTTTTCGGCGTAAAAGGTGGTCAACATGTTACACAGTACCTGGATCAGTGTCACATCAGAGAATTCAAATGGAGGGAAGTTGATCAGCTGCTTTGGCTCTTTTTTCTTTAACCTTCATCACTCTTCTGTCGCCACTGCAGTCGCTGTATCATACTGATTTATTTGAATGTGTACATACTGTATAAAGAGTTTTAATAGGATGATCTGTACATAATGCAGAATAAACTGTTTGACTGAAATGTGTGTGTGTGTGTGTGTGTGTGTGTGTGTGTGTGTGTGTGTGTGTGTGTGTGTGTGTGTGTGTGTGTGTGTGTGTGTGTGTGTGTGTGTGTGTGTGTGTGTGTGTGTGTGTGTGTGTGTGTGTGTGTGTGTGTGTGTGTGTGTGTGTGTGTGTGTGTGTGTGTGTGTGTGTGTGTGTGTGTGTGTGTGTGTGTGTGCGCGCGCGCGCGCACACAAACTGTTTCCATAGAGCACTTCTCTTCAGGCTTGGGCTGTAAAATTAAAACTCATTATCATCATTGCATATATGTACTAACCTTTAGTACATATACATTAGTTTAACCAGTAATTTTCTAAAAATATTTTGGAAAAATAA